>NW_005054368.1:3265526-3306466 GCF_000277835.1 Geospiza fortis | reverse complement strand
GCCCACCTGTGTGCTGGGCATTGACCTGGGCACGACGTCGGTGAAGGCAGCGCTGGTGACAGGGACAGAGCGAGGGCTGTCGCTGGCACAGAGCTGCTCCAGGGAGACTCAGGCACACAGCGATAGCCCGGGAGCTGCGCCGCAGGTAAGGGCTCAATTGTCCTGCAAATTCCCTAAGGGAGTGCTGAGAGACATTGCAGGACGCCGGCCTTGCCTTGCAGTGCTTGGGTTGTTTGGTACGTTGGGCAGAGTGCAGTGGCTTTCCTGGGTTGTTTTGGTGCCCAGATTGGCAGCATGTGTCTGGGTATCAAAAAGCAGAATTAAAACACCCCCTGCTCACCATTCAAGGAGATCAAGTAGAGCTGCTTGACTTAAGAAGGACCCAGATTTTGAAAAATTGCCTAAAACACTGTAAAATTATTCTCCCATGAGCCACCACCTTATCTTTGACACTCCCAGTAAGGAAACAGCAACCATTTGCCAACTGGAAGAGTGTTTTATTTTGCACTTCAGTGTGAGGTGGAATCATAACTGGAAACTCCCTGTGAAAATAACCAGGAAGAAGTGTTCCTGTTAAAGATCTTTACATCCATTGTGCTGGTCAATCTAAAAAAAGGATTAATCAGAATCATAAAATATGTGCATTGTTTCTGATACCAAGGATACCAAACAGGCCAACCCTCCTCCTGCCAATTTATGCAGCCTAAAGTACCTATGCACAAAGTTCACTTTTATTTGTAGACTCTGTTGCAATAGCTTTGTAATCATACTGGTCCGTCACAAAGTAACCTGAACCCTTGAAACTGAAAGCTTCTGGGGAACTGTTGGGTCAGTTTTCTGGGTGGTTCTAGGAATAGAATATCCAGAAATTGAATGTCAGCATCATCAAAATCATCACTGAGTAAACAGGGAGGAGCTTTAGGAAGAGGCAGGGGAGACTGCACACCTGCCAGAACACATGGATAATTCTCTCTGTGAGGAAAATGAAAAGGAATAGATAAAGTGAATTAATGAAAGCTTGTAGTCAGTGGTCATGGATTTTTTAAAGTTACAGTTGAGTGTGGTTATTTAGGAAATTAAAAACTATTTGGCCTTCAGTTTAAGAGGCTCAACGTGGTAGTATTGATTTTTAGTTTTTGTGGGTTTGTGGGATTTTTTTTTGCAACTTTTCTTTTCTTTTTTGTTACAGTTTAGTAGTAAATATTACTCTAATAAATGCTATTCAACTAAATGAATTCTGTCCTTCACCTCTGACTAAAGCAGCCTTGTTTAATAAATACACTGAGTGAATCCTAATGGTTTCATGCTCAGGAGAATGCTTTGTGATTGCAGGGAATGGAGCAGGATGTCCAGAAAATCCTAAGAGCACTGAATGAATGCCTTGCTGCTCTGCCTCAGCAGCAACTTCAGCAAGTCACCCACATTGGGATTTCTGGACAAATGCATGGGGTTGTGTTTTGGAAACACAATAAACTTTTAAGAAAACATATTATGATGCAGAAAATTAAACTGCTGCATCACTTTGGTCTTCTCTAAAACAGAATTAACAGAAGGTCTCATATGGGAATTTTGCTTTTTTTACTGAAATTTCAGCTACTCACTATAGTTAATGTTAAAGGATTTAGCCTAATGACACCCCTGCAGATTCAGCACAATTATTAATATGAAGGAGGAGTAGCATACTTGTGCCTTCTTAATTGTTTCTCCATCACATGCTATCTGTTGCCCTTTGAAAGAACTTCTGCATCCCATGAATAACTTGCAGGGGGATTTTATTCACCTCACAAACCCCTTACCTAGATGTTGTCCAGCATCTCAATAACTCTGGTTCTTCCCAGAATCCCAAGACTTTTTTTTCCTAGCAAGTCACACATAAATGTCATGTTGCATTCATTTTGTTGCTTATGCTTCTGTTAGTAGGAGCTGGAAAGGACTGTGGTCAGGATTGTGGATGCTCAGCTGCTTGCCAAGACCTCAGAGACAAAGTCAGCTGCAGTGAGGTAGTCATGTGGGGCCTGGTTGTGCAAATACCCAGATAATCCTTGTGATAGGGAGGATATTTGAAGAATCCAGGCCTTGGATTGCCAGCCCTGTGAGATAGGGATGGATTATCTTCTTGGCTAATGCCTTATAGACCAACTGAAGTCTAACGCTTCCAGAGAGTGGGTCCATGTCTTTTGCACTTAACCCTGTAGTGTGCTCATCTGGACAATTATACAAGTTTTATTAAAACAGGAGTTATGAAGTAAAGATGTATTGTAAACCACAGAGCAGATTTCCCAAAAGTGCTGGTCACTGCCTGTCAGAAGTTGTCAGGATCTTAATTGCTTGAAGAGGCACTGTACTATTCATTACTGGCTGTAATTTTACATTAAATACTAAAAATGATTACAAAGAAATAAGTCCAAGGGTTGATGGACTGGAGGAGTTGTTGTTGCTTTCCAGCTGTCCCAGGAGCTACATAACAAAGCCTTGTGTATTCACAGGCACAGATCCTTATGTCATATTGGTAAATATTTTATGTCCTAAAGCCACATGCCACTTTAGTTGCATTTCTATCAAGTGAAAGAGGGTCTTTGCTCTCATTTGTTTTGAGTGGACTAAGTGGATCCAGGACCTTTGGGACACAAATAAACATTTTAATAGTGTCCTTTAGGGTTACATTTATGACTAATAATATTTCTTAGAATCCATTTAAAACAAGAAAAGCAAGCCAATTGGAAATTCAGTTCAAACACATTTGATAGAACAGGGAATTGAGGAAACAAGAAAAAGTATGTGTTTTATTTTGCATGTTTCTCATGGCACCTCCCAGCCTCCAGGGCTGCTTTTTACTGTGTGAGTGTGACTTCCAAGCCCTGTATCCAACCCAAGAATTACATTTTCTAGCCATACTTGTGTGAGTCAGGAAGCTGAGTATTTTCTCTTGACACTCTGCTCTGTGGCCAAAACCCAGGGTTTGCCTCAGCTCCAGAGTGAGTGACCTGTCCTGTCCCTGCCCTGTGTCCAGGGATGGCCTGGGAGGGGTCAGAGCTGGGCCCTGGAATGTGCAGGCAAACAGTGCTTGAGCCCAGCCTCTCCTCTTCAATGGAAGAATGGGAAAGTTTCCTCAAAGGTGTGGTGTTCTCTGCTCAAAAGGAATGTGCTGGGCTGGGAAACTGAATTAAACCCTGAATTAAACCCTATCCTAGCTTTGTTGTGTAGTACATGAGGATTTTGCTCTTAAGCACTTTGCAGTGCACTGCCAAATACTCTCAGATGCAGGTTTCTTGTTGCCTGGGCTCCAGAGGTGATGCAGCTTTGTGCTGTCCATCCTGGGCAGTTCATTACTGAGGCAGCATTCTCCAGGTGGTGATTTAAAAAAAAAACCCAGCTGAGGTTTTCATGTGAGAGCTGCCATGCCAGCTCCTCACCTCCCATAGAAGACTGTGGTTGGGTTTTTTTGATGTTCACCTGTTATTTAAGTTGTATCTTTAATATCTCTCTTTAAGAGAAGGAAGGCTTGGATACCTTTCTCTGTGTTGCAAAGGATAATTTGCATTATGATATTATCTAGGGCTGGAAACTAAGACTAATTTCATTACAGTCTCTATTGGCTCTGTTTCTGATATATTTAACAAATTCTCAGGTGTGTCCAGAAATGAGGAATGCCAGGCAGGCTGTGCTGCAGGAGTCACTGGATTTTTGGATTCTGTTTTGTTTTCAGGGTGCAAGTGGTCAGAGAGTGGCCCAGGCCCTGCCTTTGAGGCAGACAAGGTCAGCCACCTGGTCACCTGGCAGGATGGGCGCTGCAGCCCCACCTTCCTCACCTCTCTTCCTCTGCCTCAGTCACACGTGAGCCTGGCTACAGGATTTGGATGTGCCACAGTCTTCTGGTATTCAAAGAACAGGTACATTGCTGCTCCAAAGGCTGTTTCTCATCTTGAATTGATGTGACAATTAGTATTCTTGTAGCACGTTAATGCTGCTACAGGCTGAGGGCTGTGCTTCTCTGTAATCATAATCTTAATTAAGTAGTCAAAGAATATATAAAATGGCAGTATTTAATATAAACTATGTGCAGTTAAGCATGCAAGAGTCTCTGACCTCGTAAAAATACTACAGATCACTTATAAAAGGATAAGCTTTTGGTCATATAGGAACAGAAGCTTTTAAGTATTATAGAATAATTCTGGTCTGTACCATGGCTCAGAGCAGCTCTGCTAGTGCAGTTTGAACACTGTCATTTTGTCTTGTGCTGCTTTGTGGAAAGTACAGACATGCCTAAAACAGTAACAGAGTTGCTTGGTCTGGTTGCTGCCAGATGCCAAAACAGAGTCTCTAAATTAATTTCAGTTCCTTCCTTCCTCAGACACTGAGACAGATCCTCATGGGGTGACACAAATGCTCTGCTTTGTTGTGGTGTGTTTGCAGAGGATATAATTTTTCACTTATGATTTGGCATCAGCAAGATTTGCTCTTCAGTTTCATATTTCTCAAAGATCCAGTCTCTTCCTCTGCAATGAGTTCAGGTTCAATAAATGGGGCAAATTTTATTAGATTTTGGTTTTTTTCACTGTGTGTCCAGCAAATCTATGGAGCATGGTGTGATCTTTAGAGCTGCATAAGTCATGAGTCCAGCTGCTTTGTTTTACTTCACATTTGGTACATTTCCATTCATATAATTTGTGGATCCCAGAGCAAGTGGGAATTTACCTATTTTTCAGTAATGCTCCAGGATCAACAAAATGCTGTTTAGTTCACACAAACAATTACAATTACTACTTTCCTGCTAATTTTTTCCATGCTGTGCTTTTGAACCTAGACAACCCATTTCTTAAAGCTGCCCTCTCTCCATTGTCTGCAGATAAGTATTGCTGCAGCTTGGATAACAAATTCCATTTAAAAAAACCAAAACAATAAAATTCAGGTTGATCACTGAGGTGAGCATTTGATATTTTAATGGACCCACGTGTCTGAAGTTCCCCCTAACAATGAAAATTGTCTTCTCTCACTGCCTTAAAGCAAAAAACCTCTCTTTTTTTTGTTGTTTTTCAAACATCTTGTTTAAAAGTCCAGATTTTCTGAAGGCTTATGATGCAGCTGGCACCATCCAGGACTATGTGGTTGCCATGCTGTGTGACCTGAAGAAGCCACTGATGTCTGTCCAGAATGCTGCCAGCTGGGGATATTTTAACTGCAGAAACAAGAGCTGGAATACTGACATGTAAGTGCTGAGGCCATTCAATGGGGTTTGTGCACTGCTTGTGTCAGGCAGTGTGAGCCCCTCTTTGGGCCCTGACTGTTGATGTGCTACAGATAAAAAGGGATTCAAAGATATTCCTAATCAATTGTGGCCTGTACTGAAGTGCTATTGAGGTCTGCTCTGTTTAATCTGATAAAATCTGGCCCAGTAATTTTAAAAATACCTACAAACAGCAGAGCTGAGAGACTTATCAGGGGTTCTCTCCCTTTCTGTGGGGGGTGGGATGGAGAAGTGCAGCCACAGTGTTACCTGTGCCATGATAAAGAGTTACCACTCTAGTTCTTTGAGCTGAGCTTCATAACTTCTAAGACTTACTTGTGATAATACGTAAGAGCTATTAAGCTACAGGAAATCTTAGAAGGAATCAGTTAATTTATTTACTTATTTATTTTAATGATTTACTCTTTCAGGGCTGAGTGCTAAGGCCTTATATATTTCAGGGCTTAGGTTAGGCCAGGACTCCAAGGTGAAAGATCTTCTCATCCAGGTATGAAAGAGTGACAGAAATTTGCATTTTGCTGACTGAACTGAACTGTTACTAATGTGGTGGTGTTGCTGTAGCACCTGCAGCTGATTGTGTAAGGAGTTTGTTGGACTTAACTCTTCATGACTTTGTTGTGAACTACTAATTGCATGACAACTGAAGTTCTTTGACACTTAGCTGCATTTTTGGCTGGTTTTGTGATTGTCCCTTTACTCTGGACCTGCTGGTCCATATGACATCAGTAGGTTAAACTTGCTGAACATGCACTGAATAATCTCAGGTGCTCAGATTGCATAGAAAGGGAAACAATTTATTCTTCCAGACTGGTTTACCCAGCCCACTGGACTGGAATGCTGCCCCTGTCCACGACCAAGCTTTCTAAACTGGTGAAAGCATCCATAAATCCAGCAGCCACAAATGTGTGGCCAGGTTAATCTGTGATTTCAAAGAGTTTTTTGTAGCAGTGCCACACAGTCCCCAACTGCTTTATTCCCATAATGTTGTTCTACTTCCAGACTGAAAAAATCTGGCTTTCCTGTGCACTTGCTTCCAGAGGTGGGAGACCCTGGCAGTATTGCAGGCAGGACAACCTGTGCATGGCATGGAATACCCAAAGGAGCAAAAGTGGGAATTGCTCTGGGAGATTTCCAGTGCTCTGTTTATTCCTGTCTGACTGAGAGGACTGATGCAGGTATGGTCATTTTGGTATCTAATTTGTTTTTCTCGTTGTTCTCCTTCAGGGTAGCTTAGTAAAACACTGATTTTTTGCTTTTTTTTGTCCATGTTTTAGTTCTTAATATCAGCACCTCTGCTCAGCTGACCATCTCAATGCCCCTGGGTTTCCAGCCTCCAGAGGCACCAGATCCTTCCTCAGCTGTCACTTATTTTCCCTACTTCAATGGTGACTACTTGGCAGTGGCAGCATCACTCAATGGAGGGAATGTGCTTGCAACATTTGTGGGAATGGTGGCACAGTGGGCACAAGAGCTGGGTAAGTCATGTCAAGGAGAGTTGAAGCACAAAGCTGGGGTTGATCATCAAGGTAAAAGGAAGCTGAAGCAAAGGGACAAGCCTGGAGCTGTTCCATCATGCCATAAAGGGAACAAGGATGGAATTCCTGGGTCATGCTTCCCAGATCTCTGGAATTTCCTGCTGAAGCTTTTGAACATGCTGGGACAGTCATGCTTGGACTCCACATTCATATTCCCTCTAGGCCTTCTTTTGTTTCAAGCACAGAGCTATTTTGTGCCAGTTGATTTTCAAAAGGCAATGTTGGCAGATTTGAGGACAGCAGCCTGTAATTTTGTGTGACTGCAGTCCAAAGGAGTCCTTTTGATGCATATTTTGTAGCATTAATGGATTTTAAGACTCAAACTCATGGAATATCTTTTAAGTGCTTTAAGCATGGCATTGACAGGTTTTTTAATAATCTCTTGGGTTTTGCACTACAGAAATCAGCTCTGAAATTGTTCTTTCAGTAAGTACTCGAGGTGAATGTTGCATTCACATGGAATCCAGCCACTGAAGCTGAACCCTGCTGTCAGTCCCTTTAAAGACATTGTTTTGTGGAACAGTACAGGCAATGAGGAGTAGCTGTTACTGTCAGGACAGGCAGTTGCTGTAATCAGAAAAAAGTTTCTGCTATTGCACATTCTGGGTACAGTTGGATGGGAGAATCATCATTCATTATCTTGGACACACAATTACCTTTGGGGCACAGAAAAAAATATCCAATATTTTGCTGAACAGGTGCATCAGTGTCTGTTGTAACTGCCCACATGTGGGATACACCAGACCCTTTCAGATTGGTAACAAAATATTTCCCATCTGCAGGATTTCAGGTTCAGGAATCTGCCATCTACCCAAGGATAATCCAAGCAGCCTTGGCCCAAAAACACAGCAAGCTCTCAGTCCACCCAACCATCTTTGGAGAGAGACACCTTCCTGAGCTGCTGGCATCAGTGAGCAGCATTGGTGCCTCTGAGCTGTCCCTGGGCCATGTCACCAGAGCCCTGTGCCGTGGCCTCGTGGAGAACCTGTGCTCCATGTTCCCTGTGCAGCACCTGCAGGAGCTGGGGGTCAGCAGGATCCTGGGCAGTGGCAGTGCCCTTGCTAGGAATGAGGTGCTGAGACAGGAAGTGGAGAGGATTTTTCCATTCCCTGTGGTTTATGGGAAGGATGTGGATGCTGCTGTGGGGGCAGCTATGGTGATGTTCCATGGTAAATAAAGTCATTATTTGGAATGGCCTGAGATGCAGCTTCTGGTTTTTTCCTAACTCTATAATGTTTTTTTTCCACTATATTCACATGCCCTTTCACTCTACAGTGGGACAAAACCTCTGCATTTAATGTCTGCTTCTTCTGGGTCTGCACATTTTGTTGCTCTGTCATTCCCATTTGTGAAATGAGAAGTAATTATCACATTAAACTTATCTGAGTGGCTGGGAAAGATCCATTAACTTTCTGCATAAAAATACACTTCTTGTGAGACTTATTTTCCTGGTAGGAAATATGTTGGAAAGGGCTGGGAGAGATGAGCTGCTGTCTGTAACTTGGTCTGATGCTTTTGTGCACTCCCTTAAAATTTCCAAGTTTTATCCCCTATCTTATGCTCTTAGAAATTATTTCTTCTCCCAGTCTTTATTTTAAAGTTAAAACATTTCTACTTTCTGTCTACATGTACATTTCTTTTGCTCAAATGACATTGGGAAACAAGGTGTTTTATGTTATCTGCATACAGTTTCATTCCTAGGAAGCACATGTTTCCTCTGGAATATGGACGTGGATTCCTCTCTTCCTCATTAGCAACATCAAGACTGACATTTTTATGGTGAGAAACTGTGCTGAGTTCTGAGATCTTAATTACAGAGATGGCTTCATTTCCATTCCATGTCATGTTTAGGGAATTGTTGGCAAGTTACAGACAAAATGTAGACAAAGGTGTTGGAAAAAGTCTGAATTTGTATATGTTGTTTTCCCTCTTGCGTTATTATAAATATATTTTTATCAGCAGGTTTGTTTTCATTTTTATTGAATAACAGGCAAGAGCTGATGATGCTGTTGCATCAAAAACCTTTGCAGCATTTTGGATGCTGCTGAGGAGCTGCCTATTGGTAATCTATATTTATGCATTAATAAAGAGCCTTGTGACTCTGAGTACCACAAACTAAGGAGTATAATTAGTTTGCTATTAAATAGGTAAATACATAATTCTTTTATATATTCATGGATAGATGGCAAGACTAGAGAGACAGCCACCTTTTGCAAAACAAAATACAGATAATTTCATTGAATAATTTCATATTCTACTCAAAATCTCAGGAAGTTGGGGGTCTGCACCCAGCCTAACAGCCTCTGGAAAAGCTGTTTCTCCAGACCAGTTTCTGTCAAAAAGATCTTATGTAAATTATATATTTAGCAATATATGACACAGCTCTGAATTTTTGAGGGTGTTAGATCCATCCAGGATTAGATAAGTTGGGGTTTTTTTTCCTCATAACATTAATATTTAGAGGCTGACTCTTACATACATATATATAAACTTTAAATAAAATATAGGAGAAATATGAAGCAAAAAGACTTTAGGACTTACTGGTTCTTCCTCAACTTTGTTCTGAATTAGCTTATTGTTAAAATATTTATCTTTAAATCAACCACACAAGAAAGATTTTACAAAGTTTTGTAAATTGAATTGAAATTCAAGAATTGAAACTGTGACCCCCCAGAAACAATTGCTGTCTAGTGGTTTGGGTGCTGGGTTTTTTTGGGGTTTTTTTATTTGCAAACTTTAGTGTATTTACAAAGAGGAAATCTGGAGAAGAATATCCATTACTAAATGCAATTAAAGGGGAGGGAAAAACAACAGCAACTTACTGCAATTCTTGTAAAGAGCTTTGCTAAACCTCTGGGAATAGAAGCCACTGATGCTTCTGGTTCCAGAATTGTTCTTAATTACCTTATTGCTGTATTCTCTGTTTTTCCAGTGAACTTCCCTTCGTTCTAAAAATCATCACATTTTGCAGACAAATGAAGTGGAGAAGCAAACTCTGAGGGCTTTGCAGTCCAGACACCTTGGAGGAGGAATATCTGGCACCAAATTCCTGTAGATCAGTGGGTGTTTACTGAGACTGGACCATTTCTCAGAAGACAGGATTTTTGTCAACATTTGTAAGTTCTGCATGTATATTTGAATAGCATGGTTGATTATTTTTAAACTCTGTTATTTGTGATGTGGCAAGGCATTCTAGCCAAAATATTTCCTTGTTCATTGTATCAAACTTCTGTGTACATGGGTTCCAAGGAGATCAAGTATGTTGTGCATTTTTTAAACTAGATAATGCTTATTGGGTTTTTTTTTGATAATCCTTCCACAGATTTGTGAAGGTTCTTTCCCTTGCAAATTCCTACTCATGAGGAAATGCAGCTTTGTCTTCATTATCAAATATATTACCAGGGTTTGGAAAGGAAAGCATGTATAATGTAGGTTTGAGCAATTGCCAGGGAGACAGGATTGAGCCTATTCTGCACATTTATATTTCTTTTGTGGAAAACAATTGATTGTGTGTTCTGTAGCCACTCACTGATGTTTTTGGCTCAATCTGCATGAGTTTAAATAGACAAAAAATTAAAATTATACATTACTATATTCCCTCTGTATTTTTTCTATACTTTATGGAACTGTTTTTATTCCTTTTTCACTGTAGTAATAGTTCTTCTGTAATTTTAGTATCTTGTTCCAAATAGAAATATTTTTATTTCTTATTTATAGGACAATTCAGTTAATAAAATATTATGTTATTCTTTCAGAGTGGTTCTAAGGAGACAAAGGACTTGAAAGGTGAGCAAGTTAAATTGCAGTCATTAGTATTTTATCTGTGCTATGATAGATTGTTTCCAGTAACCCTAAATGTGCAAGTTTGCAAATGGCTGTTTTCTTTATGTGTATATTGTACAAAATTATAGAAAATGCAAATGACAAAATTTTCTTCCCTGTCCTGCTTTCACAGAAAAATGTAAGTGACCCTTGATGTAAATATGAATTATTCCCACAGAACTGAAAATCCAGCTTCAATGCAGGTTTGCACACAACCCTCAGAATGTTTCTCTTGTGAAGAGAAACAACCTTGAAGCGTGTTCATGTTGTTTTAACCCTGACTGTACAGAGAAAATTACTGACCACTCTAATGTGGTTTATGATTTGAAGCTTTTAAAAGATTTAGTGACATTCCTGTGCTCAAAGCTGTAGGATTTCCAAGCAATGTGGGGTTTCAGAGCATGTCTCTAAGCCAGCTGTGCAGCAATTCAGGTATTTCTCCACTGCTGGAATTCCAGGATATTTTCCATTCAGTGGCACAAGGACAATATTTGTCTGATTAAAACGGGTTGATAAGAAACCAAACAAAGAAAAGGCAACTTGTTTTACCTTCAGCAGAGTGTGTTATCTGTGAGGGTGGGGAGGCAGAGGCTGCCCACAGCAGCTGTGGCTCCCCCTGGATCCCTGGGAGTGTCCGAGGCCAGGTTGGACAGGGCTTGGAGCAATCTTGGATAGTGGAAGGTGACCCTGGCCATGGCAGAGGGGTGGAATGAGATGAGCTTTAAGGTCATCCCAGCCAAAGCATTCTCTGATTGTGTATTTGTTGCTTGTGTCAGGTTCTGTGTGGTTGTGAATCAGACAAGATCAGCTGTGGTTGTTCTTATCTATGGTAAGCTCTCCTCTGTGTTTCCGTGCCTCATGGCTGAGGTGACTCTCACCTCTCAAGGATCACACTCTCCAATTTCCATCAGGCACTGCCAGAACTCTGGCAAAGCCCTTAAGGATCATTTTCCTGGGTGCAGGAAGGCCTCTGTGCTCAGCATCCCAGAGATCAGGTTATGGCACAAGCAGGGCTTTTTTCACATCCCTGATAGAATCATGAGAATGGTTTGTGGCACAAACCAGTCAGAAAGTAGAGAAGAAAAGCAGAGATTTTTGGGGTTTGAGGTTGTTCAGGTTTTAGCAATGACTGGAGGATGAGGCAGTGGTTTTAGGCAGAGGTAGCTGAGGCTCAGCTCTGCTGGGAAATGGACAGGAAGCTCTGGGATGCTCTGGTTTGTTTTCTGCACTCTGGAATGGGTAAGGGCAGTGGGAACAGGAACAAATGGAATAAAGACCCTACAAACTCTTCTGGCTGTGGGCACAGTGAGAATGTGTCCATCTGCCTCATTTCTGGGATGAGAGCAACCAATCCACTCCCTGCTGTTTGTGGAAAACATTCCTGGCCAAGAGGGACTCATGGCCCTGTAAGTGCTGACCTGAGGTGTTTGTCTCCTTCCTCACAGACTGCTGGCTCATCATGTCCTCCATCCTTGGGAAGATGAAGAAGTTTGGCAGTTTTGACATGGAGGAATCTGAAGTGACAGATGAACACACAGATGGGGAGGACTCTGTCCAGGAAGCCCCTGACAACCCCCAGGGCCCACTCAGCTCCAGGGTGCACCCACCCAAAAGCAACATTTTTGCAAGACGGGGCCGCTTTGTGATGGGGGACAGTGACAAGGACATGGCTCCCATGGACTCCTTCTGCCAGATGGATCACCTGATGGCACCTTCTGTCATCAAATTCCCTGTGAATTTGGAGAGGGGCAAACTTCACAAGTAAGTCTGCCTGGTGAGATTTGGTTGTAATGAGTAGTTTGACAGCTGCAGGCCATGGTTCTTAGAGCAGCATTTGTTCTCTCCACTTGAGCATGACCACTTTTTCAGTTTCACTGTTTTCTATGCCAAATTAGGGAGTGTTGCAACTGAAAGTGACAATAACTGTTGTCTCTTGGCGTCTCTAAAAATCTCTATCTCCATGGATATTATGCCCAAAATTGGCAGTAGGCCTCAGTTCACTTGCTTGAGGCTGCTCAGTGAATGGACATGGTTCAGAGTGAGAACAAGGGATTGCCTGGCTCCAGGCTTGCAGTTACACTGCCAAACTTCAATGCCTCTTTGATCACTTGTTCTCAGCTTTTCAGCAACAGAATTGTAATTTTATCAGGAGAATTGCTTGCAGACTTTGTTCTTTTAGTCTTTGCAGAGGTACCTATTCTGATCTGCAGCGTTTACTACTTCACCTGAGCAAACGAAGAGCAGTGTTCTGGTAGTTGATAAAAAGCCTGCTAAATATCTGACTTTAGGTAACTGACATTTCCCCTTGTTAGGCTCCTATCTACAGATTCCATCACAGGCTGGTCAGAAAAAGCTTTCAGATTTTATGACCGCAGAAGAATCTTTGATGCTGTAGCCCAAGGCAACACAAAGGACCTCAGTGACCTGCTACTCTACCTTAACAGAACCTTCAAGCATCTCACAGATGAGGAGTTCAAAGGTACCTTTTAGTGTCACGTACCTTGAGTTGCCTTCTTCTTCTTCCAGTAGTGCTCCTGAGATGAAAATAAAAAAGATAATTATGTTCCATGTCTGCAGGAGGTCCTTTAATAGCCCTATTGATTGGGCAACCCATTCCAATCATTTCCATTGATTGGAAAGTTACAGGAGCTGAAATTTTCTGTGAAACACTAAATGAAGTTTCTTGTCTTTTGAAAAGAACCTCATTAATTCCTGTTTGCCTGGGTATAGATGGTGGCTTTGTAATCGCTTCTATATACCTGCAATTTTTTATTTTACAGAGCCTGAAACTGGCAAAACCTGTTTACTGAAAGCCATGCTGAATCTACATGATGGGAAAAATGATACCATTCCCTTGCTGCTGGATATTGCAAGGAAAACTGGAACTCTGAAAGAGTTTGTTAATGCAGAATATACTGACAACTACTACAAGGGTAAGAGAAGCAGCTGCTGCAGTGAATGCTTAGGGTGCTCAGACTTGAAATGGGGTCAGGCAGGGCTCTCAAAGTCTTGTGCATGAGGCCTTATGCACCCCAAAGTTCTGGTGTGTTACTGACAATCTGTGCATTTGTGCTGGGGCTGTGCCCAGTTGGGTGCAATATTCTGCAATTTTTGATATACAGTGATTTAATGATTTGCATTTGCTGTTTGTGTGGTTTTTTCCTGTTCAGTTGTAGAGCTTTTTAGCCTACAGAGCTCTCAGTTCCAGCATCTTACATGGAGCTGAGGGAATTGCAGTGCTGAAAGCTCTCAGTCTGTACTAAATGCTGAGGATTTCTGTCTGATGGGTGTCTCTGCAGGCCAGACTGCTCTTCACATTGCCATCGAGAGGAGGAACATGTACCTGGTGAAGCTCCTGGTCCAGAATGGAGCAGATGTTCATGCCAGAGCCTGTGGGGAGTTCTTCAGGAAAATCAAAGGGAAATCTGGCTTTTATTTTGGTAGGAGTGAGCACAGTATGGTCTTTATTGATGGAGTTGTCCTAGCAGCATCCCAAGTGCAAGCTGTTAAATAATCCTGTTTATGTGGGGCTGGAGGCTCAGAAGTACCAGATGGGCTGTTCCACCTTTAGGCCAAATATTTTCTCCCAAAGACTGAGCTTATAAAGAAACACAGTTGGTAGCTGATGGTGTTCAGTGTGAGCCTGGTGTCAGCTTTCCTTTGTTCTCTGAGCACTGTATTCTTTGTAACCTGCTCCTGTCCTGGCAGGGTTTTTTTAAGCAGCTGTGCTTCTGTGATGTAGTTAAACTAAAGAAAACCAATTTTAACAGCTATCACAAGAATTGGTGCTATTCCAGACAGAGAAATTAATCTTTTCACATGGTGAAAGATGAAAACAATGTGATGTTTCTGTTTATGCACATCTAGTACTGGGCTTTCTGACCACTCCTTCCCATTGTTTGCCATAGGAGAGCTGCCTTTGTCCCTGGCTGCCTGCACCAACCAGCTCTGCATTGTGAAATTCCTCCTGGAGAATCCCTACCAGGCAGCCAACATCGCTGCTGAGGACTCCATGGGCAACATGGTCCTGCACACACTGGTGGAGATTGCAGATAACACCAAGGATAACACCAAGTTTGTGACCAAGATGTATAATAACATATTGATCCTTGGTGCCAAAATTAATCCCATCCTCAAGCTGGAAGAACTCACCAACAAGAAAGGGCTGACTCCTTTAACTCTGGCAGCGAAAACAGGGAAGATAGGGGTAGGTGAACAAAGGTGTTTGACTGTCCCATTGCTGTGTCACATTATAGAAAGAACATGTAAAACATTTATGCAGAATGGATTTTAGAACTTCATTTTTGAGGCCTTTTAGTTAAGAGGAACTGATGCTGCTGTTTAACTGCACAGTCCTTAAAGGCTACAAAGTGTGAGTGTGTGTGCCCAGCTGGTTTATTCACACACCACTGGTATGCAAGGCAGCCCCAGAGGAAACAGAAAGTGGATCTCTGATATCATCTGAACCACTGGAGCTCTTTTATTTCAGACTGGCTGATGTAATTAATCTTCTGGCAGTCCCAATTCAAAGTGACTGCTCAGAGATGTGTAACATCTCTGCTTTTCTCTTGCAGTTTTGAAACAGATAATTCCAAGTTGTAAGAGGTGTTTGTGTTTCCCATCTCCCATCACGCAGTGAGAAAATCAACTGTGTTTATTTCAGCCTGTGATCTCTGCAGTGCTCCAGTGGTTGGCTTCAGCTCAGTTGAACTAGGGAGAAATGACCCTTCCTGTGTTGTGGAGAGGCTGAGGAATGAGAAGTCCATTAGCACTGAAATGTTGGTTGTATTGTTCTTTTGCAATTAGATTTTCGCTTACATCCTCAGACGGGAGATCAAAGACCCCGAGTGCAGACACTTGTCCAGGAAGTTCACTGAATGGGCCTATGGACCTGTCCACTCCTCTCTTTATGACCTGTCCTGTATAGACACCTGTGAGAAAAATTCAGTGCTGGAGATCCTTGCCTACAGCAGTGAGACACCAGTGAGTACTGCACTTCCTTGCCTGGGGAGAGCTTCATGTTCCACACAGAGCATCTTTTCCCTGATTTCCATAAAACAGCAACCTCCACCCTGAGCTTAAGGGAACTAGAGGGATCATCTGCTAAAGATTTATAGAATGTGGGTTTTTTCAAAGACCAGTATATTCTGGTCCTACCAAAATTCTCCTTTTGCTCCTGCACAGAACCGTCACGAGATGCTGCTGGTGGAGCCCCTTAACAGGCTGCTGCAGGACAAGTGGGACCGCTTTGTCAAGCACTTGTTTTACTTCAACTTCTTTGTCTACACCATGCACATCACCATCCTCACTGCAGCTGCTTACTACAGACCTGTACAGAAAAATGAAAAGGTACATTATCCTGTCATGTGTCAGGGGAACTGCCCACTGCATGATATCCCAATTTGAATGTGTGCCCTT
Source organism: Geospiza fortis (assembly GCF_000277835.1). Classification (NCBI taxonomy): domain Eukaryota; kingdom Metazoa; phylum Chordata; class Aves; order Passeriformes; family Thraupidae; genus Geospiza; species Geospiza fortis. The sequence continues at coordinate 3,290,446 of NW_005054368.1, read as the reverse complement.
AGCATCCAAATTTTCCCCTTTCCAAAAGGCAGGAGAGAGATTTGACCCTGCTTGCGTCCCACTCTTGCCCCATTGCTGCAGCACATTGAGAAACTTAACCACTCCCTGTTCCCCCAGAAATGGAGTTGCTTCCAGCAACTGCAAGGCCAGCAGTTCTGCTGAACATATCTATTTTTCTGTCTTCTACAGCCTCCCTTCACCTTTGGTTACAGCACTGGGGAATATTTTCGAGTAACTGGAGAGATCCTGAGTGTACTGGGAGGCCTCTATTTCTTTTTCAGAGGGGTAAGATATTTGAAAATTTTCCTTTTGCTGTTTGGGTAGGTGTAGGAGAGAATCAAACAAGCTTTTCGTATTCATGAACATTGGCTGCTTAGATAATCCATGTTTTAGTCAAGAGGTACAAAAATCATTTTCCTTGACTTGATGTTATTGGAGAGTCCTCCCTAGATCTTACACCAGTGCTGGTTTTGAGGTGTTTTTTGGGTACCAGCTCCCTGATACAGGGGTCAGTGCTTAGTTAATTAATTCACAGGGGATATTAATATTTCCTTGATGCAAACCTGGCCTTTGTTCCCTTTTCAGATCCAGTATTTCGTGCAGAGGCGCCCATCACTGAGGACCCTGATAGTTGATGGCTACAGTGAGGTTCTTTTGTAAGCTCCAATATCTTTGATTGCATCTCAGTGTGTGGGATCTGTAGTTGAGGCTGAAGCCACCTGTGATAGGAGCTTTGCAATAATTCCCTGAGTCTTTAGAGGTGCCAGTGGACATCCTTGAACAGATGGGTCTGGATCAGTGACCTCCTGTGGAGGTAAAGCAAATTAAGTGTCTGAATGTTCAGTGTGTCATGCAGGAGTTAGGAATAGATCTCCAATGGGATTTACACATTGTTTATGCAGAATGCCTCTCCAAGGCCCTTTCTCTTCCCAACTGGACAATCCCTTGTTCTGCTCTCTCCCCCACGGGGCTGCTCTGTTCCCAGCACCTGTGGCCAGCTCAGCCCTCTGCGTTCACGGCACTCTTGTCTTCCAGCTTTGTCCACTCCCTGCTCCTGCTGAGCTCTGTGGTGCTGTACTTCTGTGGCCAGGAGCTCTACGTGGCTTCCATGGTGTTCTCCCTGGCCCTGGGCTGGACCAACATGCTCTACTACACGCGGGGCTTCCAGCAGATGGGGATTTACTCGGTCATGATCGCCAAGGTCAGTGCAGGGAGCGCCTGAGGGGGCAGCAGAGCCTCACCGCAGGAATTTCTGCAACAGCCCCATTTCCAGGCCATGTCTGCCTCTCATATGACTCTGCTACCCTTTGTTATTATTTTCTGAGTGAAGTGATAAAATGTAAGTGATGTAAAAAAACCCCCCTGCTCTTCACCCATATGTTTTATAGCAGTCTTGATAGGATGATGATGATTATTATTGTTTTTATTACCTGCCATGCTTCAAAATAACTATAATTGGGTAGGCGTGGATGCAAGGAGACTGAGAACAGCCTCACCAGTCTCACCAGGCTGCTCTGGTGGGACATGGCCCAGCTTTCTACCAGCTGGAAATTTCTCCAGGTATAGATAAAATGTTGCCAAACAGAGCAATTAGCAAAGAGGCAGTAGCTGGCTAATAAACCTCTCTGTGATGTAGCCAGCCAGTCCAAGAGGGAAGAAAGATGGAAGTGCCTTTATGTGGTTTGTGCTCACAAAGAGGAAACTGTTCTCATGTGTATGTGTTGCATTTGTGTGTAAATTGTTGCATGGATAAGAGAAAAATGTTTTCTGTATTAAAATTTATTATCTCAGCTGGATAATAATGCTTAATGCATGAACAGCCAGTTCAGAGCAAATGCATTCTTGAGCCAAAGCAGTATTTTCTACCAGTTTTTGTTGCAGTTTATATTCAAGTTTTAAAATCTTTTCATCTGTTTCCTTGCTACAGATGATCCTCAGAGATTTATGTCGCTTCATGTTTGTCTATCTCGTATTCCTCTTGGGATTTTCTACAGGTAATATTCTACTTGGAGTTACTTTTTTTTACCTTAAAGAATCTCAGAAAATTTTATTTTTTAAGTTGCTTAGGTATTTTTGTTCACAACTAAAAACGAACAAATTAACCTAATTTAAAAAAATTTAAGAAAACCAAATCTCTTCAGAATAACGATTATTTATAGTAATTTCATACAGCTTTTCAAAGTTGCAAAGCTGAATAGAAAACCAGCCATCCTTTTCTATGTGGAGAAAACTGAGCCAGCACCTGCTAAGAGGGTGTCAGCTCTGGGGAATATTTTATAGGGCAATTTCCCTGGGGTCAATGTGCCATGCAGGGAACGTGTGTTACCTCTCTGCTCCTTTTCACTGCTTGCAATGAAGTTATGATCTCAAACTGTGTTTCCATTGTGTGAATTCTCTTTTTGTCACAGCTGTGGTGACTTTGATTGAAGATGACAACGAGGGGCAGGAAACAAATATCTCTGACTATGCCAGGTGCTGCCACTTGAAACGGGGCCGCACCTCCTACAACAGCCTCTACTACACCTGCCTGGAGCTCTTCAAGTTCACCATTGGCATGGGGGACCTGGAGTTCACAGAGAATTACAGGTTCAAGTCTGTCTTTGTCATCCTGCTGGTGCTCTATGTCATCCTCACCTACATCCTCCTGCTCAACATGCTCATTGCTCTGATGGGGGAGACTGTCAACAAAATTGCCCAGGAGAGCAAGAGCATCTGGAAACTCCAGGTGTGTTGGTTCTGTCAGGCTGCTGTCCAAAAAAAAGGTGTGGGGAATTATAAGAGATTTCAGAAAGAATCCTTAGGAGCTGGCATCTAAATAGCAGGTCATTGCTTCTTCCTGATTCACCTGAACAGCTCCTAAAAAAAAGTGTATTAGCTCCTTTTCCATGAATATTTGATGTTTTGACTAAGCAGATGTTGCCAGTGTTCCACAGATGTTCAGAATGTAAGAAAAGAAGTATTTTTGTAATTGGACAAAATTGTTTGGGCTTTATATGATGGAAAATCCTGATTAGACTATGAAGGGAGAGATTATACAAGGGGAAAACCAATCTTTACCAGAATCAGTTTTCGTTGGAGGTAAGAAAGGAACTTCACAGTTTTATTCACAGGGCAGTAATTCAGCATTTTCAGTGACATATTAACAAAGGGTGATGCTGCAGAGTTACAGTGTCTGCTCTAAGATGTTGACAATGATAAAAACTCAGGGTTTTTAAAACAAAGAAAGAATTCAGGATTTGTTTGACTTTGACCAGCAGCCCCTCAGTGCTCTGCTTTCCTTTACGTGGCAGAGAGCCATCACAATCCTGGACATTGAGAACAGCTACTTGAACTGTCTGAGGCACTCGTTCCGCTCTGGGAAGCAAGTCCTGGTGGGGATCACCCCTGATGGCCAAGATGATTACAGATGGTGCTTCAGGTAACCTGTTTGTGTATCAAGCCAACAAGCTTTTGTATACAAACAACTTCAAGTATCTGGTGGTGGGAAGCAGAACTTTCCCCCTGGAGCCCTGTGAAGAATAGAGCACTAATAGTGTCTGCAATGGTCAGTTTAGTCTGGGTTTTGGGTCAGATCTCAGGCTTGAGAGGTGACATTTTGTGGTATAAATTGATCCTGGAGCTGTCTAGTGATCCTTAAAATAGATCTTGGGTTTGTTGTTGTCTCCCCAGGGTTGATGAAGTGAACTGGTCCACGTGGAACACTAATCTGGGCATCATCAACGAAGACCCTGGGTACTCTGGGGACCTCAGACGAAATCTCAGTTTCTCCATTAGGCCTGGCAGAGGTGAGGCTTTCAGAGACCCAAATCATGCACTCTGGTGAAAGCAGCAGCATGGATTAACTGATGGAGGGCAGTCAGGGCTTTGCACTTACTGGTAATGCAGTGGCTGAGCTGATGGCATTTTCAGCCAGCACAAAATGCAAAGGATGAAATGGGCTCATTGCTCACAGTTTGACTCTCTGGAGTAAAAATCAAGGAGCTGCCTTGGAGACCCCAAGCCCCAGAGAGTTTGGGAGCTCAGCATCCAGCACCAAAGCATTTCACTGTGCAGTCAGTACTTACCACCTGAAATATGGAAAACTTGTGGAACAGGATGGGGAAGAAAACCACAAAGTCCTTTCTTCCCGCTTCTTTCTTCTTCTTTCAACAGCTTCCTGTTCAAACCACTTGAATATTTTCTTCTATTTCTGTGGAGTGGAAAAAATTAACCATTCCTTTCCTTTTTAGTTTCAGGGAAGCACTGGAAAACATTGGTTCCACTTCTAAAAGATGGAGAGAAGAGGAGAGAAGAGCCTCACAAGCCACCAGAAGAAGTCAAATTAAAACCTGTTTTGGAACCTTATTTTGAGCCAGAAGATTCTGAGGAGTTGAAAGAGTCAATTCCAAAGTCAGCCTAATTCTGATTGCCTGTGCTGGTCCTCACAAAAGGGACAATAGAGCACTTCATTTACAGGAACAGGGACTTCTGGAAAAAGGTCAGAGACTTAGGGAATTACCATGTGTAAGGATTTATTTATTACACTAAGTGTGCTAAATAAACTATTTGTTGTTTAATCTCATGTCTTCATGGTTATTTTTTAATACAACCTTCTGTCTGTTTTTAGAGTCTCTTGTATTAAAAAATCATTTTTGTGAGCATGCACAGGCCCTGATTTTGTGGCTTTGCTGCCTCAAAAACCAACCAACCAAATTATTATGACAGTGGAAAAGCACTCATAAAAGAGCAGTAAAAGTCACCAAGATGTTCCTGTGGGGAAAGTTTCCTGAAAAGCAGATAAATAAATGGGGACATGGAAAGAATACAAAATCACTTTCTCATAACACAAGAACAAATACACTCTGAAATTTTAAAGGTTGAATAGTCAAAATCAATGAAATAAATGTTTCTTTTATACTGTCTGAGTAAACTCCAGAAATTCACAGTTATTTTACTGAAGCTAAAAGCTTAACAAGATCCCAAATTTGACATTTATTTAGATAACGGATGAACTTTGCACAAAGCAAGAGATCGTGGTTATAAAGAATATATGTTTCAAAGGTCAGATGTATAACAATGTACAACAATAATAATCTTGAAATTAGAAAGTTTTTGTTCTTGATTTTGACAGCAAAAATCTGATGCTGAAAATCCATCTGGCTGGGTCTATAAAGAGAATAAGGAAAAATATCAGAGGGAAAATAGGCAGATGTTCTGAAAATACAGATGGAAGCCTTGGAAAGAGAGGAAAGAATAAGAGGAACTTTGGCATCTTCTTGAAAAGTGAGTGGGCATAGAGGAGCTAAGGACAAGAAAATTTGTTTTATTGACAGCTGGCCCCGTATTTCAGTGCTGGACCACAGTGCTGCTGTGCTGAGCAAGAAAAGATAAATGGTTTTTCCTTCTTTCCTTATATCCCTAAAGGACTTGGAGTAAACAGCCTTTAACAGAGAGCACACACAGCTCCCTGAGTCAGCCAGGTGTTAAACCAGGGCCTGCAGCTGTTCCTGGGGTTTCAATGAAGTACAGATCATTTTCATCAGTAAATCTTGTAATTTTGCCGCATTTACTAAAATCCTGGAACATCCACTGCTTTTAAAGAGAAGCAGCCAATGTGTTTGTGCAGAGGCTGCCCTGTGAGATGAAATTTTGGTTTGTGTGACATCACTTCTTTTACTGGAGTCAGGATTTCTCGCTGTGGTCCTTTCTCATGGGGCACTACAGAATATATTTCAAGGAAATCTTCAAACATCCAGCTGCTTTATTTGAAATAGTAGCACCATCTAGAGGACTATAAATTCTTGTTTCTTTGGTTAACATCACTCAGGACAAATGTAATTTTATTTTCACAGAGTCGTAGGGTATAACCAGGGAAAACTGACAAAGGATTTGAAAGAATTACTTGAAGAAAGTCAGAATTTGAACTGGAAATAATCAGAATTCAATGTCTCTGGTGGACAAGGAAGCCACAGAAGATGTTTAAAGCAGGTGTGTTCAGTTTCCTATCTCTAAACCTTTGGTAGCAGTCTCTAGATGCCACTCAAGACTTCATTATGCTCCACTCTGAGCATAGCAAGACACAATCCACATGTAAAACAAGCACAGCTGAGTAGGCCAGACAAGCTGAGACAGTGAAATAATTTATTATTTAAACTACTAAGAATAAACATGGAAAGGAGCTGACCAGAAAAACACGGTTGGTTGTCTCCATGCTTTGTATGCCACAGCAAATTTATGCTTGGAGGGACACCATGATTATGATATAGCTGGAAAGCATTCATGAAATTTCTGTTTTCCCTGGGAGGAATCCATTTTTCATAATTATCAGCCTGGGTAGAGAATTCATTGCTTACAATCCACCCTGATTTCCATCAAGAGCCTGTCCAGAAGGGTTGGTCACTGCCCTGGGTGAGCTGAACCCATCCTACACCTCTGCCTTCCTGTCCCTTCCTGCTCCAAAAGATCACCAAGACTGCAAAGGGCTTCTTAAAACCAGAAATGCTGAAATTCAGGCTGAAAACATACATCAGAATGATGCTGTGGTTAAGAATGTAAATGCCCTATATTTGTGGGATAGGGTGGTGCTGGTAGGGTTTTTGGTTGCATTTCTAAAATTCCTTAATCTTCTCTGGGAAGCAAACAAAGTTACCCCACTTTTCTAGAGGGAGTTATTACCAAGCTCTCAGAATTTCCAGCTAAATCATCACTTCAGTTCCTGCAATGGGCACAGATTTATATTTATTTCCCACAGATGGGGAGGTTCAGCTTGGCAGTGATTCCAATTCAGGAAGAGTTTGTCCTTTAGGACCAGCACCTTTCTGTTCCTACTGCTGACACCTCCACTGAGGAGGAGCATGGCCCTGCAATCAATGATCTTTATTTGGGCTGTTTTGTGGAGGTTCTGCTCACCTTTAGTTTGAAGTTTGTGCAATTATTTCACACTGAACAGGGTTGGAAGCAGCACATGGCTCCTGTGCTGTTTTTGAGGCTTGCAGGGGGTAAAAATCTGTCTTCTCACAGTTATTAATTACATTAATTTGTGTCTACACTTCATAGGAGATGATCAGGTTGGACAACTGTATATAAATATATAAATATATATATATATATATAAAACCCCCAGCTCCCAATAACCACAGTGGAAGTGGAGCAAAAGAAATAGAGGCTGTTGATGTGTTCCCCTCCCATTAGAGGGAGGCAGCTGTAATTAACAATGACTGCAAATGTGTGGGGATGGAGATAGCTGGGCTCAGCTTCCCTGGGAGGTGAGAAGGGATCCATGAACACATGGAAAAATAAAACACAATCTCAGTATTGTCAGCATTCCCATCCCTGAGATGCAAATGGTCGAGTCAGCCATGAACACTGAGCTGCTTTTCAAACTCCAGTAATTCCTGAGTTATTGAGAAAAACACACACCCTGCCTGGAAACCTTGGAGCCACACATCCTGTTGTTCGTGTGCCCTCTGCCACATTCACTGGAGTGTGAATATCCCCAGTCCTAATTAAACATCAATGTTAATCGCTTCTGAGGCAGCTTTTAGTGGGGTCTGTGGCAGGACAGGGCCCACAAGAAGGGTCCCATACCATGGGTGGGGCTGCTGCTGTTCCCCTGGCCCCAGGACAGCCCCTCTCCCTCTGATGCCACTGTCCTGCTTCGCTGCTCTGCTCGAATTCGTGGCACACAATCAGATTTATTTGTCACATGCCAGCTCATTCTGTCACTCTTCTGTGGCCTGGATATCAGACTCACTCAAGGATCTTTGCTGGAGGCCTCAATACTCAAATACTCAGCACTCAAATACTCAATGCCCAAATACTCAACACTCAAAAGCCTACAAGGTGTGTGCTCAGTAGGTGCTGCTGTGCTCCAAAACAGAGGGCATCTGCCAAGCCCAGCTTTAAGGGATTAAGCCAGTGCTCTCAGCTTCTGAGGCTTCAAGTTTTCAGAATCACACCAATAGGACTTTTATGGTGTTTTTGTTCAAAGTGTTGTGATAAATCTCCCAAACTCAAAAAAATTCCAGTAAAAATCCCAGGCAAGCTGGGGATCAGGCAGTGTCTTGGGTATTTGAGAGCAGCTTGCAGGCTCAGAGAACCCTCTTGCAGTGAAAGATGCTTCTTACAAGTCTCCCTGTCTGCTCCACTGGGCACAGACATGGATTTACCAGGCCTGGGGAGGAAGAGGATTCCATTGATGCTGCCAGAGTCAGCACAAACACCCTGGCTCTCCTTGATGTGGTTCTAGGGCTCTGAAGTGCCTCCCACAGCCACACCATGCAGGCTGGGATTCCTTCTCACTCTGGAATAGCTTCCACAGAGGAAATATGGATCCAGTTTCTCCCACAGCAGATGTTAATCTTCAAAACACGTGCTAGGGAGCACTTATTTGTCTGGGGAGGAGGAAAAATCATCCAGCTGAGCTCACTGGAGTGCTCTCCTCCTGCTGTGCTGGTGATGCTGTGGCTCCATCTCCATCTGAAACATTCCCTGTTCCTGTGGGCAGGGCAGGAGACGCCAACACTCACAGGATCATCGAGGTTTTTCAGGCTCCATCATCACCCAGAGCTGTGTTCCTCACTCATTGCTATAATCAGTCTCTAAAATCAACATTTTAGTCACCTGGATGTTGGTATGGAAGGTGGAACTGCCGTGTCAGGCAGCAGGAGCAGCTCCCAGTTCCAGGAACTGGAGGAAGTGTCTGAGTCACTGGGCCAGAAAGAGCAGTTTCCAGCCATGCCACCAAGTCCAGGTCACTTCTCTCCAAGCTGACAGAGGAGGTTTAACCCAGGCAGTTCCTCTTTTTTCCAGAGGAGAATGCAGATAATGACCCACCCAGGGAAAAGGGAGCTCCTGTCAGAGGGGGAAAGCCTGGAGGGCTTTAGGGGCAAAGAGGAACACACAAGGAACACAACATCCCTCATCACAGGAGTTTAGGGCAGGAAATAGGTGAAGTTTTCTCTAGAGGATGATTGCAGGGACAGATAGAAACAGCTGGTTTTGAAATATGCAGAGAATAACTGAAATTGAGAGAGGAGATGATTTGCATAATGAAAGAGGTTTTAATTAGAATAATGGGTTGAAACTGAGGCAGGGAAAATGTATCCTGAAAATATGCTGGGGCACATATGATACATGTCTGCCCAAAGAATTCCCTTTGGAATCACTGGAAGTTTCAAACCAGATTTATCCAGTGCCCTCCTGACTGCAGCAACGAGGGGCCTGCAGGATTTAGAGCTCTTGTTTTGGGGACTCAAAGCATCTGAGGGTTTATTTCAACTGGCAGATGTTCACCTTCAATTCTTCATTTATTTATTCTTCAGAAAGAACTTGACAAAAAGTGGAAGGGGCCTGCAGGGACTTCAGTTTGTTATAGCTCCTGAGCTGAAACAAAGTTTAACTCTCAGTTTAAGGCCTGATAGTGGGTGAATTTTTGTTCCCCTCCCGTGTTTTACAGGTCTAAACAGATCTTTGGGGAGGGAATGGAAATGAACCATTCCCCAGATTTAGATGGATGAGACAGATAAAAATATCCCCATTCTAAGAAGGGAGGGTTGATGTTTTGAAAAATCAAATGACTGAACCATTACTTCAACCTGAATTTCTTAGAACATGAAAGTTCCTCCCCAGTTCTGATGCTCACCCTCCAAAAACTATTTGAGTCAAGCAGTGGCAGCACAAACCTGAGCCAAAAAAAATGCAGCATTTAGGTGGGGCCCTGCTTTCCTCACTGTGCATTCCTTGAGGCATTTTCATGTTGCCTCATTCCCCAGCGCTGCTCAGCGTTACCAGAAACTCTGCACCACAACTGAAGAGTCCCAAACTCAGCCTGAAACAGCTGCAGAACATCCTGACCTAGTTGGGAGAGTGAGACTCAGCAGCCAAGAGAGGTCTGTGCCTTGGGAGGCCTCTCTGAGCTGGGATGTGTCACACAGGAGGCCTGGCTCCCTCAGCCAAGAGCCAACTGCAGGAAAATTGCCTCTCTCCTGCTCCTAAAACTGATTTTATTTTTTCCCCCAAAGGTTTTCTGGCCTGGTGAGCCTCCCCACTGTGTGCCCAGCCTGTGACCCACAACACCAGCAGCAGGACATGCTCACAGGACAGGGACAAGAGAAGCAGCCACCACCCTGCACATCTGGACCTGCACATCTGCCCAGTGAGGGCTGAAAAGGACTCTGTAGGTTTAGGCTGTTGGGTTTTGCCTCAGGAGTGGCAGGGGACACTGAGAACAGCACAAATGCAGGAAAACACACTGGGAAAAAGGAACAAATCCATTCTTGCCATTGCTTATCATGATCTCATGCTTAGGTAGCCTTGACACTTTGCCAAGAGAAGGGAGAACTGTGGCCTGAAGTCAAATATTGATGCCACTAACATAAAGTGGGGTTTTACTGCCCTTATTTCAACTTAATCATTACTGAGCCCATGCCTGCAGAGGGAATTGGCCACAGATGTGGGAAATGGGAGCTGAGCATTCTGTCAGGTGGGGAGAGGGTATAATAAGGGGGGAAGGGAGGCAGCTTTGGGGTTTTTGGCTGGAGGTTGAGACATAGGATCAGGCTCTGCTCCTGAGCCCTGGCTATGATGCAGCAGGGCACTGCTTAAATGCAGAATAAAAATATTCATTTTCCCTGCTGCAGAAAGAAAGAAAACAGCAGGGACAGACTGAGGAGTGCCATGAGTGGAGCTCCTCCCTGTGCTGAGCAGGACTCTCAGGGCAGCAGCTGCACCTGGGTCCAGGATGTGTAGTTTGGAAGAATAGAAAATAATTAGGATAACTTTTTTTTTTGCCCCAGCAGAAAGAATAAACTACACAGTACCACAGTTGTGGGGAATGTATTTGTGATGGAGGCTCCAGCAACCCTTCTCCATCCCCTTGTGCATGGGACTGTTTTTTTCTGGCAGGGATCTCTGGGAATCAGATCTCCAGCACATAGATGCATCCCAGCATTGCTAAAGAGGCTGACTTGTCCCTGCAGCCAGACTGCACCAACTGGTAAGTGATATCCCTGGAATGGATTTTCCTGGAATGACTTCCCACAAGGCTGTCTCCTGGTAGGTGACAGTCACACACTCGCAGGCTAATTCATTTTCCTGTTGCTCAGCTGCATAAAGCAGCCTCTTATCTTGCAATTTATGAGCATCATGTATAAATATTTGCAAGTGCTACTCAGTTGTTTGGAGAGGTGTGAAAAGCTCTTTGTGTAGCAGCACACAGAGGTGATCCCAGGACAAGTTTAACTCTGAGGGGAGGGGTGAGGAGAGCACAGTGAAAAATCATGGGAGACTCCTGTGAATCAGTTAAACACTATGCTCAGGGGAAGTGGGCTGCTACTGGTATGCTCAGTGTTTTAGTTCTCATATTTTGGCTTATTTTTAAGGCACTTGGGGAATGGAATGATGGCAATAAATAATTTACAATTATTCTTGATGTTACCCAAGGTCAAAAATGCATTTAGAGAGGGGCCTTTCCCCTAAGTGACTCTGTTGGGGTACTGAAAATCACAGAATTAAATATAAAATCTGAATAACTTCTAATGTGAGTTTGCCTGGGATGGTGTCCTGTATCAGCAGAAGAGCAAATGCTGCTCTGACTTGCTGATGTCAGATGGAAGATCTCCAAATGCTCATTCCCTCCCATCTGGGCTTTCCTTCATCTTGTTCATTTTGGTTTCCACTGAGTCTAACACTTGCTAGGAAAACAAAATAATGCCACATAGGGCTTCTGCTGCTTATTTGTGCTGCACAGACTGTCCAAAGCTGGAATTTTCAAGTAATTTTTAATAGGAGATGCATGTTATTAAAGTTCTTGACCCTTCTGGCATCTCTTCAGTAGCTGGAGCAGCTGGTGACTGCTGTAAAACTCTATAAAATTGTCATGACAGAGCCTCTTGCAAAACCCTCCATGGCTCCTGAAAAATGCTGCCCTTGTCAGAAACATCAGGGTGGAGCAGGCAACAAAAAGGCTGAGCAGGTTAATGATTAAAACTGGAAGAAAATGTTTGCACAGATGTGACTGGCTGTAGCTCTGCCTCTCATTTCCTGCCCCTCAAGTCTGTCCTCACAAGCAGCCCAGCCCAGGCTCACAGCACCCCAAAATTCTGTTTGCAGGGAGATCAGCCAGAGCCAGGCAGTGCTCCTGCTCCCCAAATCTGAGAGGAAAGGCCACACTGGGGTTCAGGGGGTCAAGGCTGCCCTGCCAGTGCAAGGAGCAGCTGCTCCCAGGCAGGATGGAGTGGAGCTGCTGTGAGCTGCTCACAGCTCCTGCAGTCCCTGCCCCTTTCCTGGGCTGGTTGGGAGCAGGGCTCTGCCTCTCTTGCTGCTGCTTGTCCTGGTTTTTCCTCTCTGGATGACTGCCACAACATTATAAATAGACCTTGCTGTTGGGTGCTGTGTTCTGCTAAACCCCACAGATCTGGGGGCTTTCAGATATAGCTGCTTTCCAAATTCGAACTCCTGCTTGCTGCCAAACTCATTTCTCCTCCTTAGCAGAAGGATTTCTGTTACTGTGGTTGATCAGAGGTAAAGCAAGAGTCCTCAAATGCACCTTCACCCAGATTTCATGTGGCTTTGCCTATTTCCACCCTCAGAGTGATTTCAATTAACCAGTTCCTTGCAGTTTGTGTTGGGAGCCAAGCTGGTGCAGTCCCAGGCAGGATCCAGTCCTTATTCCAGGTTCTTACACTAAAAGGCCATCAAAGCAGCTGCCTCTGGGTTGTCACAGCTGAGCTCAGGCATTTGGCAAGGTGTGAACAACATCTCCTGGCACAGGGTTTGGAGCAGAGCAGGAATTTGTCAGGCAGAGCTGGATGTGTGCTCAGCCCCTCCAAGCAAAGGGATCCCTGGTGCCAAAGCCAACCAGCCCAGGCACAGCCCCTTTCCCCACGCAGCTCCTGGGAGCTGATTCATGAGCAGGAGCTGTGCAGTGCTCCTGGCATTTCACCCAAGGTCTGAGGCAGATGTAACACCCAGCAGACCTGGTTTTAAAGATAATTTATGAACAGGAGGAGCTTACCTTAAGTGTGTAGATTAATGCCATAGTCTTTGGATTAAAATGTCTATGTTATAGTATCCAAAGGTATTTTTGTTTTACTTCCAAATTTTTACCTACCTGCCACCAAAAACACCATCCAAACTTGACTTTTTTTTTTGCCCTTGTCTACAGCTGAAAAAAGATTCCTGTTCTGCTGCCTACATAGTTATGCTTAAACTCCTATCTAATAATTAACTCAAGACCAGCAGCTGTAAATACACCTTGCAGGTCTGACTGCAAAGACATGGGAGTTTTTCACATCCTAGTTCTGGTGACAATGCAAAGATTCTATAAAAAGAGCAGAGGAACTCATGGTCACTCTTCTGGTATGTCCCAGACCAGAATTCTGCATTCACCATTGCTCAACAGCTCCAAAGTAGAAAAGTTGAGAAAAGCCATTGCCTGTCACAGGGATGTGAAACCCACCTGGTTGTGTTCCCACAGCCCCTGTGGGGACAAATTCATTAAAAACTTTTACAGGTAGGGAAAAATTTAAACCCACCCAGCACGTTTTCCCCTGACAGCACTGTGCAATTAGAAGATTTTCTAACGTAGTTTGTAAAACTTTGAAGTAACAGAAAAAATTTTGCTTGCTGGAGTGCTTAAGATCATTTCCTTGTTTTTGCTTTCTGCCTCCTGAGTAGGTCCATGCTATGTAATAAACTGAGCATGACATTAAGGTGTCATTTACAACCCAAATGCAGCTGCACAACCATTTTCCTTTGCAAACAGCGTGTAAACTGCAGAGCAGCAATCACCTGAGATACTCCACTGCTGCCATGAAGTCACCTGTGAGCAACCCAGCTTTAGTAACACCCCAGTGTGTAATTACTGCCTGTGTGTCATCCCACTTTAGCAGCTCTGAAGTCAGGAGTTGTTGCCTGGCCAGTTTCTCCCTGTTCCCTAATTTCAGATGGAGCAAACTCGGCACGGCCGCGGCTCCTCGGCACTGTCCCGGCTCTGCTCCCCAGCTGAGCACACCAGATGCCTGGAGCAGGGTGCTTTTGTGTTTTTGGGATAGTCTGGAGCCTGAGTGTGGTTTTGCTTCTTTGGCAGATGAGTTTTGGATGTTGTCAGTGGGGCCTTGGTTTGGTTTTCGCCGCCTGGATCCATCCACACCGACATGGAGGTGCTGTGAGCAGGGTGAGTGCTCCGGGGCTGTTTGGGGGCGAAATCTTCCAGAGACAGAGGTGGAACCCATCCTTCACACTGACAATGTGTTCCTGCTGTGCTTCTTTCTGTTCTTCTAGTCTGTAAATGGCTCTCCTGAGCTGGGCTATTTCCTTGGGCATTCAGGAGTGAAGAAGGACAGGCCTGATTTAATTTGTGTTTGTCAGCCTGGAACATTGTTGCACTTCCTAAGTCCTGTGCTAAGGGGATCCAAAATATAGTATCAGAACTTAATACATTCATCATCTTCCACCAAAAGTTTCAGCTACTGTAGTGACCACTGAAAGTCAAATATAAGGTATAGAATAAGTTATTTCAACTCAGAATCCCCCCTGCCCCCTTTTTTTAATTTCAGAAATAGGCAGGTAAATAATCTCAAATCATTTTTCCTCAGGGAAAAATGTTGCTTTTCAGAGATGTTTAAAAAATTCTGTTAGGAAGAACCTTCATAGGAAAATGAAAATTTCTCACCAAGAAGAGCATTCTTGGTAGCACCAGAAGTCTATGAGTGCCCCTCAAAAGTTTAAAAACCTTACAGGAAGATGAAACTCTTCCTACCAAGTGTAGCTTTCTGCTGATATAACTCATAAATAATGCAGAAAAGTCAGAATGAAGCTTTATCAGCTTTCCCCTCGGGGAGGGGATTTATTTTTTATGGGCCAGTAAGAATTAGGTTGTAGTGCCATGGTCTGTTCCGAGCAGCCTGTGAATGAAACAGCTCTTGGAAGTCACTTCCCCTCCTCTGCCCCCAGGGAAGGGGAGACCTTTGTGCCACAACATCACAGCTGAGTCTTTTTTCTGATTTGTAGGATTCTCTCTTTAGCCACGTCCTACGAACTGTTACTGAGCTATAAAGATACAGATATGTGTGATTTTTCTTGTTCTCAGATAAGCAGAAGGTGAGTCTGTGATAATGTGTAGCAATGGCAGAATGCCATTCACCATCACAGATAAATTCCCTTTTCTTACCCCCAGCACACTGGAGGTCAGATACCAACTTCTCAGATCCCTTTCAAAGTAATTCTTGATACTATAAATCAATGCAGGGGTTTTGTCTTGCTGGCCACTTCAAATAAGCCACTTCTCTGGTGGCCTGGAAGTGACAATTAAGGAGATAATGGGAGTAGAAAATAGTTACAACCAAAGACAACACTCTGTATCAGGTTACATAAACTGCACTGCTTTGAGCTGACACTTTTCAGGCTGCTGCACTATTTTTCTCTTTCTGTCAGAGATTCCAGAAAATGATAGTGCCCTGGAAGCTGCTGCTGAGAGCCCAGCTTAGTTTTCATCCCAGCACACAATTAATTGTGATTAAAAATGAGGCAGACGCTGCCTCAGCACTGTAGCAAGGTACTTCTGCTCTGGTGCCTGCAGTTATTTACTTGGCAGGCTGATTAAAATCTCATTTTAAATAGATTTTTGGCTGGGATGCAGGCACATCTCTGTGCTTTTGAAAGTGTAGTCCTTCTGTACTCAAGGAAATCTGTCCTCTTTTTCCTTCCCAAACTGCTTCTTTACCTCACTGGTGCTTCAGCAGTCCTTCACCATCCAACACAACTCCAGGGCTAAGTTTGGTTATTTCCCACCTCTCCTCAGAGGTGCAGCCTGTTCTTGAGTCACTGCTAAAATCTCTGTGCTGAAAACCAACTGCAAATGGGGCTTGGAGCTGCTGCCCTTGCAGGGAGGTGTTGCCATCTCTGAGCAGCTCCAGCATCACTCACAAACAGGAGGAATTTAGGAATTTAATCTTTATTCCTCCAGCTCTTCATTCTGCTCTCTCACCCCTCTGACTTCACACCCCACCCAGCTGAGCCCTTCTCAACTTGGCAACTCCTTTTGTTGGCTTTTGGACTTCTAAAATCTGTTCCCAAGTATTCTCCTCCTTTAAAGTCACTTCTTTTGTAAGGCTATTTAATGCCCATCCCACCATGGTCCCCTTTTATTTGATTTATGTCAAGAATCCCATTTGTCTCTTCCTTGGGATGGGAGGTGTCTTTGCCCACACTCTGCTTTGTATTCTCTAAGTACTTGTAAGAAGTAAATAGCAGAATTATTTATGAACTAAGCAGGACAACAGTCATTTGTTTTAGCTGTGTTTAGACTAAATGTTTATCAGTGTGTTCAGTGACACAACATGTCCTGGGGACTACGTGAGTGGCGTTTCCAGTGGCACAGACAAACCCCCTCTTCCCACCTCCCCTGTGTCATCTCCAAACTCAGCTCTTCTCTGCATTTACTAGAGGCTGTGGTGCACTTTGTATGCAAGTAAAAATATTTTTCCCTTTATAAATTATTTCTATGAAAGCTGTGATACGAATTCTTAGGGAACTCATCCAAGCTAGGAATGTTTCCTAGTGTGAACACACCTGCCAATGGTAGAAAACACAATAAAAATTATTTTCATGCCTGTTTCTTCAGCCAGTCTTCAGAAGGTAAGGAGTCCTTTCCAATATTTCAAGTTCCTATTCCACAGAGTGCCAAGAGATTGCAGCTGCACTTAGGAGTGTTTGGACCCTGTAAATTCTCAGCTCTCTGTACTTGGGATTGAAAATTGCCATAATTAAACATTTGTTGTTTATGCATTAATAGACTTTCACTCCAATAGCAGTGTATTTGATATTCTTGGCTCCTCTCTCACACCAGGTGTCATGTCTTTTCAAACACTCTGAACAATCTGCTTTCTGTATCTTGATACTCCCAGAATGAAGGGATCCTGGTGCTAAAGGCACACTGACAGCACTGTGACAGGAGCAGAAAATTTGTGTGTGTACATTTGTCACATCAAGGAAAGTGGAGTAGGAGGGGGAAAAATGTGTGGTTCAAACTTTGCAGGCAAATTATTTTTACCATTTGTCCTTGGGTATGGAGGCCACTCCCCTGATTTCCTTGGGAATGGATCCCTGACCTCATAAATCTTCCTGGGTGTACCTTCAGTGAATTTTAATGTATCCTGAATTCACCTTCTTGCTTTCAAATTATCCTGGGCCATTTAAAATGATGCCCTTGAGTACTAGATTGAGAAACAGGGAGATAGTTATTCATTATTCCTTACAGAATTCATGCTGTGGGTGTTCCTAGGCAGGTAACTGCATCAAGATCCTTTTGTGTCATGTGCTGGTGGTCATTCCCTCCAGCAGAATCAAGGGGATTTTTCTTTTTCCTGAGGAAATGTTGGGAAATCACCAGGACACAAATCCTGGATGTTATCCATGTGATAATTTAGCTAAGCTCACCTTGGGCATCATTTTCAGTCTGTGCTTCTGCTGCTCCAGTGCAGTGAAAACGTTCAGGGATTTTTCTTTGTTCTTTTCACATCTGGAACCTTCCTTTATCTGTTTGCTGTTGCACAGATCTTCCTGGGATTTACCAGTTTTCTGAAATTATCTTGGTCAAGAGCAGACTGCTCAGATAACTGAAAAGATGATTGGGATCTTATTCTAATAGATGCCCAATTTTAAGGCTACTTATGAAAGTCATCTCTCTCTTTCTCTAAATAACACACACTGTCACTGGGACTGACAAGACTCCCTTCAGTTTAATTTAGGCACAGGCTTGAATTTATGGTTCTCCTGGTACCACTTTTAATGGCACTTGTCATAGACTGAAATTTAATGAGTCATGTGTGGAACCCTCTAGATTTGACACATGAAATGGTGGAGGTGTGTCCTTAACGGCTGAAAAATGAGAAACTTGGGGGGAAAAAGAATCAATATTTGTGTGTTTACTCGTGAAGAAACTGTAAACAGGTAATTTGGTCACCACACTTCCTGCAAAGGAACAGAAGTCAAGTAACTGATGTTTCTCTACTGCAGAAACATGATTAAAGATAACAACGAAATTGTTCCACTAATGGGCAAGAAAACAAACCCACCTGGAAATCCCCCTGCAAACCAGCAAGAGAAAAAGGTGACTGAAGGCACTCCCACCAAGAAAAGGTAGGACTCAGCTCAGTCTGAACCACTAAAATTCCCTGTTTATCTCCTTTGGGGGATCTTTGCACTGAAATACCACCAACACCTTTGTTCTGTGTAACCTCACAAGAATCTGATCTAATGATGGTTAATGTTTGGTATAAAGTGATCTTTTTAAGAGATCACATGGAAGACCACACCAGGTTTTATGTAAGAGATGCTGGCCTGAAAAAAGGGAGCATTTCAAACTTAATCTGTCACATTTCCATGTGAGGCTATGGAGAGCAGAGGGCAGGGAGAGCAGGATTGAAAAATTCTATCACAAACAGAAACCTAAATTCACTCTCCTTTTCATTAGTCTGGTTAATGAGACTTTTTTGCTGTTTTATAAAATATTCACTTTCATTCATAATTGATATTAGAGAATTAATAAAGGGATTGAAGGTTTGTATTTAATATGAATGGGGAAATATGAGCTGTAATTCCTGCCTGATACTATGGAGTCAACTAAGTTACTGTAGAGTGAGGATGAATTTTTATTCATAAACTTTTCATTCTGAATAATTACTGGTTATTATGGCAATTTCTGAAACTCTGAAGGCCTGGCCAATTGTGGCTGTTCTGACATTTATAATTCTCAATAATCAGAGGAATCACTTTTCACAGGAATGGTGCCATTAGTTATTTGAGATCTACTGCCCGGGTGGTCTAATTTGTCTTTTTGTCATTAAATTCAAGAAGAGAAGCTCTCTGGTGGCATATGGGGGGAGACAAAGTGTCTGAACAGCTCATGATACACCCAGCACTTCAAAAAGGGGCAATTCCCTGGCAGATTGTGGAGTTATAGGAACATTGCCAAAGCCAAGCCCTCAATTACTGAGCCCCAATCTCACACTCCTTGTGGCCTCAGGAACAGGAACCCTGGGGTTTTTCCCACCTCTCAAACCAGAGCTCAGGGTGTGGCTGGCAGCGTTCCTGCAACACACAGCACCCACATCACGTGAATTTTAATGAGGGCTTTAACATGTTCTATTAATTAAATGTTCCAACACTGCTCCATGCTGTTCCTTCAAAACCCTCCCCTGCCCCAGCAGAGCTGCTGCACCCCCAGAGTGGCATTTCTCACTCTCAATATTCACTTTCTGACAGACAGTGGCATTCCCTGCTGGAAGCCCCTGGAACTGGGGTGTTCTGGGGCTGGAATTAAGCACAGGAAATGCGAGGGGAGGGTGGGGAGGAGGCTGCCAGAGCTGCTGATGGCTGTGGGCAGAGCACCCGGCCACGTCAGCTCCTGGCTATTTGATGGCACCCTGCTTTGCACGGTGGCTTTGGGGTGTCATTTCCCTCCCATGACATGCCCAGGTAAGCCCCAAGCCAGGAGAGGTGAGATCTGTCAGCCCCAGGAGCAGGATGCCCTTCCCAGCTGCTGCACAGCTGTTGGATGCCAGAATTAACACCTGGATCATCAAGCCATTGGGGAAGGAGGTGAACTAGATAGATACTGTTATTTTGGACTAATAGATACTGCTGGTTTCAGCAAATATCAGCAGGTTATTCACTGGTGGCCTAATAATACCATTTTAAATAATAACTTTTTTTTTTCTTCATTTTACCAACTACTTCATCTTCCCCAAAACATCTTGTTGGAAGTGCAGTTAGATCAGACATGCCCTATGGACAAACCCATAAATACTAGGTGAATTGGAAAGGTTTTCCAGGTGACTACTGCAACATTTTAGAGATGTAAGGCAGTTTGTGAACAACAGCCCCTGTGGGAGTTGCTGCTCCCACCCCTGAAACCCCTCAGTCTGTGGGAGCTGTAGCAATGTTTTACTGAGATCCACTAGAACCAAGCCATTGATTTTTGCCTCTCAACTCTGCAGGCTTTTAAAAGGTGAAATCTTTCTTTTCATATCACTTTGTCTGTGTTGTTCCAAATTTTACTTCTTTTCACTATAAATATTTATATAATTATTTATAGGGAAAGCAATTAAATGTCATCCAGGGAAGGGGACACATTCAGCTCTGGCTGGTGGAAATGCCTGATGCCATTCAATGTGTGACCTTTCAAACTTTCTGATTTAATCACTATCACTGTTTGAAATGATCCATCCTGATGGCTCCTGGCTGGAAGAGCAGGGACTGGGATTTTAAAAAATCATTTTTGTGTGGTTGGGCAGTGACAGGAACTGGGTGCAAGGCTGGTTTAGAGATTGCTGCTCACACATGTCAGGATCTGATGCCATGTGTTCCAAAAATACCTTGGGAATTTTGCCCATCTGCCAGCCTGGAAGAGCTGGGCACAGGCTGGGATCCCTCAGGGAAAGCAGATAAGCCTCAGCTTTAATGCCAGGAGAGATAAATTATCAAGCTTGCCCTTGGTAGTTCTTTTCTTGGTTTCAGGTTGGGCTTGCCTTTTATCACTGATATTTCTTTAAATGCACTGTCTTCAACAGTTCCCACTTTTTCCTGGAGATTGATGGTTTTGAAAGCAATGCCAGTCCCAATAACACCTCTCCCCCTGTGTTTTCCAAACCCATGGATTCCAATATTCGCCCCTGGTAAGTTCCAGATGCACAAGCAATGGCCCTGCTGCAAATAAATCTATTTTCTTCCAGCACCTTCCCCTCAATTCTCCTTGGGCCTCAGTGCCAGGATTTCACATGACTTTTTACAGCTTTTGGTCATAGACAGAACTTCACTGGATATTTATCTTTGGTTTTATCCACTGCTGTCATTTCTATGGAAAAAATCAGGCCTCAGATCTGAATAAATTTAAAATCAGTATTTTTTTTAATCTTAGCCTCTTATTAGAACAAACTCCATGCTCTCATTGGGTGTTTTCTGCTGTGTGAAGACCACAGCCTAATTTGGCTGTTCCCAGCTGGCTGCTGACGTCTTCCCTCTATTGCTCATTAACAATCAAACGTGGAAACGCTGAATCTGAAATATTTAAAGCAGCCATTTATGCTGAATGAATAGAGAAAAATTATGACTGAGATGAATACATTTAATTTTAAAAAATATGTGGGGTGCTAATAACCAATAATTATGAATAAGGGAAATATGTCACAAATCAGGCACAGGCCCAGAATGGCCAAAGGTTTTTGTGGCTGAGGATGCCTGGTCAGCTTTTAGGAATTGGCTGACAGGCTGATTTTGGTTTCAGAGGAGAGGTGTCCAAATTTCCCCGTCATTGAGGAAGTGACCTGCACATGTGCCTTGTCACCACATTACTCAGCTTTCTGCAGAGGAGACAGATGGAATGAGAATGGACTCAGAGCTCCCGGATTTATTTCAAAGACAAGGGAATACCTGCAGAGCAGTGCTGTCCAGGCATCTCTTTTGCCAATAATTAATAGCTCAGGTTCCCTAAATTATTAACCTGACGTAGTTAATCCAATCTGAACCTTAGAGAAACAAAAATACAAGTAAGAAACTCATTTATCTTAATTTTTCTAAGTCAGATCTGCTTTTAGGACTGTGTGGAAATTATGTACAGCAATTACAAAATATCAGTGCCATTGAAAATCCTTTAAATATATCACCTACACATCAGTCCTCAATTTCTTTCATTCAAGTCAGCCACAAAACACTCCTGAATTGCCTCCAGTGTTCTGTGTAGTAAATCTTTAGGTAAATCTTTCATTGTGGGCTTGCAACCCCCTCACTGCTACTGATTTAGCACTTGTTTTGTGCCAGATGACAAATTAAGCATGCGAAAAGGGAGAATGCAAGCTTCAAGCATTCAGGGTGATGCATAAAAAGCAGTGATCATTAAAAAGAAAAAAAAGAAAAAAGTTCCCACAGTTTTCAGGATCTGTAGTGAAATAATAAAACACAAAGCAGATTGCTTTCCTAATGTGGTCTTTTTTTAAAATATAATAAAATCCTGTGAGTCTCTTCATTTTTATCACTCACTTTAAAATCCATGTGGGAGATAAAAAGATAGAATTAAAAGGCCAATGTCAAATTGGACTAATTTAAGCTCTAGTGCAGATACTCTAACCTACCATTGACTGGTTCTATGTGCAATTTGCCAAAATACCTACTAATACCTTGGTACATTTGCTTTTCTTTCTCTGCAGTGCATCTGCAAATGGGGAAGACATGGATTCCCCCCAGTCTCTTCAGGATGATGCCACTGAATACAGCCCCAACGTGGACAGCTGTGGGTGAGTAAAGACATAAATATTTCTCAGCACATTTTTAACTGAGTCAATCTGTGGTAGGGTAGATATTACCCATTTTTCCTGCCATGTTTTAGAAAAAAAGGTCGTGTGTGCATGCCTTTCTGATCCTTCAATAATTAAATGTCAAAATAAGCAACTCTAATATTTCAATTTTTATATTTAGTGTGAGGATTCTTTATATATAATGGATGGTTTTTAGATGGCAACACAGGACCCACACACCACAACCAGGCATGGAGTATTTCTGCTTGGGGGAAATATGAAATCATTATTTTTCCAGAATAAAGGATGATCAGAAAGTGGTGTAAGATGTGAGGTTAAGATCTCTGTTCTGCTATGAGAGCAGCCCCAGGTAACCTCAGCACTGTGGCAGAGCAAAGAAGTGTTTCTTAGCCTTTATTCTAGAAAAATGGACAAACTGAAAAAACCCCAAAATTCTTGAAAAATGTGCTGTTTTTAATAAAACAACATCTGAACAGCCCACTTACTGCAAATGAGCAATGTGAGAAATGTTCTGAACTATCCATGGCAGCAGGGCAAGTTCATCCAATCTGGGGCCAACAATTATATTTGGTCTCACTCTTCTTAAAAATAAAATAAACCAGGATAAATTGCAGCAGCTGTTTCCAGAATAAAGGATGATCAGAAAGTGGTGTAAGATGTGAGGTTAAGATCCCCTGCTGTGAGAGCAGAAGACAGATCTTAACCTCACATGGCAGTGGGACAAGTTTGTCCAGTCTGGGGCTGACAATTGTATTTGGTTTTACTCTTCTTAAAAAAATAAATTAAACCAGCATAAATCACAGCAGCAATTTCATGATGATTTCTTGCAATTCAGTGCTACCACATGCCAAGGGCCTGAGCTGAGGAGTGCCAGGAAGAAGCTGAAGAGGAACCTGTTCCGGGCAGTGTCCGAGGGGAATGTGGAGGAGCTGCAGCGGCTGCTGGCTGAGCTCAGGGAGCGCTCGGGTGCCTGCACCTCCCTGCCCGTGCCAGGTGAGCCCTGCAGGCACCTGTCTGATGCCTCAGCTGGGAGATTTTATAGTTTTTAGATTCTCTATTCCTTTAGTCTGTAGTTCTGAGCTTTGTATTAGGGGGTGGTGAGCTCTGTGCACAGAGCAGGGAGACAAAACAATTCCTTCTCTAGCTGGGGACCAAGGACAAATGATCCAAATCTCAGCCCAAAAGCACAAACAACGTGGGCTGAAGAGAGAAAAACAAGCAGGGTGGGATTGCATAACCTAAAGCTGGAATTGGACAATTAACTGCAATATGCAAATGGAGCAGAACTTAATAAAAGTTAGAGACCCTGTGAGCAGCTGTGCATTTTGTGCCCATTTTGGTTCATCTTGGGTGGAGCCCTGGCTGGGCTCTTGTGCTGCACAAGGTGGATCCATTGAGGAGATCCTTTTAATAAATCCCTGCTTTATTCTTTAATTCCATCTAGCCTCTGTTTTAAGTCACCCTTCACAAAGCATTGCGGGTGGGGCTGCCAGCTTTTCTGGCAGCTCAGGGGCAGCCTAAACCTGGGAATGGTCTTTATTTCCCTGGGAATGGTCTTTATTTCCCTGGGAATGGTCTTTATTTCCCTGGGAATTTGGGAGTTATGGCACCAAGACATCCAACAGGAACACCAAGGTTGCCTTGGTGCTCAAGAACAAAGTGAACAGGATGGAGTCATGGTTTGGCAAATAGTTTGTGTTCAGGTTTCACCCCTAATGAGCAGAAGTTTAATAAATAACAATGATCTAATCTCAAAATTCACTCTTGTAGATTACCTGATGAAGAAGTTCACAGCTTCAGACACTGGCAAAACTTGTCTGATGAAAGCTCTGCTGAACATCAACCAGAACACAAATGAGATAGTGAACATGCTCCTGTCCTTTGCAGAGGAAAATGGCATTTTGGAGAGATTTATCAATGCAGCATACACAGAAGAGGCTTATAAAGGTATTGGCATCTGATAGCAGTTTCGGGTATATGGTTAAACATAACCTCTATAAAATAATAATGGTTTAAGTCCCTTGAACCAACTTTTATTCAGTATCACTGGTGCTATCTTTTGTGAAACATCATTAATGTTTCAGAGTGTGCTTGAGAGACTCAGCCCTAAATTCCTGTGTCTGCTTTTTCAGGCCAGACAGCTCTAAACATTGCCATTGAGAGGAGACAGTATGAAATCACCCAGAGCCTCATAGAGAAAGGAGCTGATGTCAATGCTCATGCCCAGGGTATTTTCTTTAATCCCAAACACAAGCATGAAGGCTTTTATTTTGGTAAGTGAAATTGAGATATTTCTGGAAAAGTTGAGATACCCAAAACTTCCATAAAATAAGAGCTTAATCCAGTACAATCAATATAATCAATATATTAAGATGGTTAACACAATATTTTCTATTCTGATGAAATAGAACATGACCACTTGTTGCATTTTGTGATTCTGCAGGTGAGACTGCACTGGCTTTGGCAGCATGTACCAACCAGCCAGACATAATTGAGCTGTTAATGGACAATGCCAGGACCAATATTTCCTCTCAGGATTCCAGAGGAAACAACATCCTCCATGCATTAGTGACTGTGGCAGAGGACTCCAAAACACAGAATGACTTTGTGATCAGAATGTATGACATG
>NW_005054368.1:3243533-3265383 GCF_000277835.1 Geospiza fortis | reverse complement strand
CCTGCTGAAAAGCAAAGACAGAAATCTGGAAACAACCAAGAATAAGGAGGGTTTGACACCGCTGCAATTAGCCGCAAAAACTGGGAAATTAGAGGTGGGTGTGATTTCAGCAGCATCTAAGAGAAACTTGTGCTCTGACACATCTCTTTCCAGGCTGGTTTGTATCAGTATTAGTGAGCTAATTTTGATCAAAACACAAATATTTCCATTGCAGTGTTGTTTTAATGCTTCCAGGTTTCTCTGTAACTCCCTCCCTCTGCACAAACCACACAAGCTGTTTGGAACCAGCCTTCTGTTATAGATAAATTCTGCATTTACCACCAAACAACTTCAGAAATCTCACTAGAACTGCTCTGTTGTACTGCTGTAGAGTTTGGTTTGCATAATTCAACTGCAGTGTAAAGAATTGGCAATGGGATGATTTAGAAAGTAATTAAGTTCAAGGAAGGCATAAATGAACACATGGAAATTGTGCTTTCATCCTTTAGAAAAATATCTCTGACAGAAAATCTGAAGGCATTAAAAACACTGAACTTATTTCTCAGAGGTTTTTCACCTCCAGCACCCCTCACTGAATAACAAAATTACAAATACATTAAATTGAACAACTGTACAAAATGTTCCAGATAAAAGGTGGGAGTTTGGGCAAGTGTATTCATGTGTTTCTCCTTTCCCTGAACAGCACAGCTGCTGACAAATCATCTTTCATGTTTTAGATTCTGAAGTACATCCTGAGCAGAGAGATCAGAGAGAAGCCAAACAGGAGCCTGTCAAGAAAATTCACAGACTGGGCTTATGGTCCTGTTCAGTCTTCTCTGTATGACCTGACAGAGCTGGACACCACTGCTGACAACTCAGTGCTGGAAATCATTGTCTATAACACAAATATTGGAGTAAGTTGCCTATTCTTATATAAAATATAATTTTATATTATTAAAATATAAGAAAAACATTATTATAATAAAATATTAAATTATTAAATATATAAAATACTATAATATAATAATAAACTATTATATTAAAAATATAATTTTTCCCTAGCAGTATCCCCATATTAGAATTGTCAGCCTTGCAAACAACTGAATTACTTGTGAACAGCAATTTTTGGTTCTCAGTTATCAGGAGCAAGATGAATTTTATGCTGCTGCATAATGTCAGCTGTAAGCAAATCTGCATTCAGCTCCTGCAACACAGGTCAGTTATTTTGGGAGAATCTTTTCCATCCCAGGGAGGTCTGGCACGTCCCTGAGCACAGAGGTGTTTCTAGAGCAGCAAGGATAGCATGGAATGAAATACCGAAAATTCACACCTAAAATTCAGTTTCCTTACAGGCAGTGAGTTGAAATATTTAAATATTTTATTTCTTTTTTTTCCTCCTCAGAATCGTCATGAAATGCTGACTTTGGAGCCTCTGAACTCACTGCTGAGGATGAAATGGAAGAAGTTTGCAAGGCACATGTTCTTCATGTCCTGCTGTTTTTATTTCCTGTACAATGTGACATTAACATTGGTTTCCTACCACAGGCCTAATGAAAATGAAGTGAGTGCAGCAGCTCAACCTCACCAAATTTTACTGACTTAAAAGGCAACAGTATTTCCTGAATTGTGTTTAGAATGCTGAAACAAGGCCAGATATTGGAATATCTGGGTATAGAGAGACCATGCTGCCCCACATCAGTGTGGGAGCATCAGATCTGCATTTTGTGGAAGTGACCTAAAATACAAATAAATGATACAAAAACTGAAATTTCTGAAGGTGAGAAGAGGGTATTTTGGTTTTTTTTAAAGAAACTTCTGATATTCCAAACATCACTCTTAGGGGTTGATTGTGTAAATACATCAAGAAAATTTTCCCTGGAAGGGAAGAAATTGAGAACCCAGAGAGTTACAGGTGGGAGGGTTTCTGTTGCTTTGCCTTTCACCCTTCAGGGATGGAACTGAGATTTTCCTTCTGGATTTGTTCTGCAGGCTCCTCCTTATCCACTGGCTCTGACCCGAGGAGTGGGGTGGCTGCAGCTGTCAGGACAGGTGATGGTTATGTTAGGAGCAATATTTTTAGCCATAAAAGAGGTAAGATTTTTTTTTTTTTAAGAAACAAATATGCACCTGATTTGTAAAGAACTTCTCTAAATTTATGAATATGCTGCTGCTGATATTGGCGATACACATGGAGTGTCTTTGATATGTGCAATTTTCAAATATTTGGCACAATCATTTATTCAGAATGACCCTGGTTATATATTTGATTACAACTGTGAAACAAATATAAGGATGTTTGCTTTTCAAATTGTCAATGCAGAGATCTGATATTTGTATAAGATCAGTATTGCCAAATTATTGGCTTTAAGGAAAAAAGAATTGCAAGTTGTAATGAAAAAAAAAATCCCATGGTATAACTTTGCCATGTAAGTAATTAAAAACAGTAACTTAAATTGTGCCAGAGATGACAGAATTTTAACCTTTGAATTTACAGATATTAAAAATATCTGTAATATAAGTTACAGAATTTACAGAGCCCTATGAAAAATTAATTTTAGAAGTTACCACATCTTATCAGTAGGTGGATTAGTTAAGAACACCAGTTAAATTATTTTGAAAAACAGATGTTGCGGTCTGTTTTCTCTTCACCATGCCTGCATTTTCTGTTTCTGCCTGCACAGAGTGTGGCCATCTTCCTGCTCAGGCCCTCAGACCTGCAGTCCATTCTCTCTGATGCCTGGTTCCACTTTGCATTGTAAGTCTGACATGTATACATATATTTTTTTCTACTATGTATAAAATTCACTATCTCATGGTCACAGAGAATGTGCTCCTGTAGCAGATATTCACTTTTTCCCCTCAAAATTATCAGTTTTAGAGGGATGGACATAAGTTTGCCTGCAGCTTTTCTGTAACACAAACTCTTGGCTGCACTGTCAGTAACAATACCAGGGTTGATGTGCCTGGAGTGGATTTTTCCCACCTGCCAGTGGAAAATCTGTAATGATTCTATCAATTCATTAAGCAAAAGCTAAAATTAAATGGCTTCTGAGATATTGTAAGGATTCTTATAATTCTGTCAGCATTATCTGAATTGAGCAGCTGTTTGGGGAGAATAGTTTACCTAAATTAAGTTTAATAAATATAATCCTTATATGTTAATATACTTATACTGCTTGCACTGACCTATTTTATCATTAAACTATAATGCCAATTTCATGGGGAGAATGAAAAAGCAGCATGAAATTACAAATTAAGCCTAAAGAGCAAAGAAATCTTGTTTTCGTATTTTGCCATTCTGTTGTTGGTTTTGTGCTAGTAATTTCTCTTTTACGTATATGTTTGTTTTTTAACAGTTTTATACAAGCTTTGCTTGTGATCTTCTCTGTCTTTTTGTACTTGTTTTCCTACAAAGAACACCTGGTGTGTCTTGTTTTGGCAATGGCCCTTGGCTGGGCCAATATGCTCTATTTCACCAGAGGTTTCCAGTCCATGGGCATTTACAGTGTGATGATTCAAAAGGCAAGTTTTTCTTTTCTTCTACCTGCTGATGGTACTCCATTGTTCTACAATCCAAATCAAGTATATTCAGCAATTATATGTATTTTACAGTTCATTTTGAAATGCCTTATTATGCATTATTTCAGCAGAACACAATATTTGCTCTTCTTCAACAGCAGGAACTAGTTTGTACCTTAATATTGACATTTTTATTACATTAAATATATGAGTAGCTTGTGTTTTTTCCAGCTAATGTAGTTCTACAATTTAATAGCATCATAATCTGCAATGTCTGTATTGTACAGAATTAGTCACTCTCAGAGAGCACAGCAGGCTAGAGATAAAAAAATCAGATCTTTGGGTTTGTTTGCTCAAGGAGAGCAGTCTGATGCTTCAGTGTGTACCTCACCTGTATCCCTGCAGAATTCAAAAGCACAAAGCTAGTTCTGAATTTTAATTTCTGTCAATTGTTTCATTCCATTTTCAGGTAATTCTGCAAGATGTGATCAAGTTTTTGGTTGTATACATCGTGTTTCTGCTGGGATTTGGTGTAGGTAAATATTAGTGGAGAAAAGCACTGATGCTCGGTGTGGGTAAAAATTTTAGCATTATTATGAATAAGAACTGTTTGCATAAGAGCTCATGTTGGGGTTTCTTCTGGATGCTAAGTTTAGGTGTGAACAGATTTGCTTTGGTCTCAAATCCCTGGAATCTCATTGGAGATGGGCTCTTTCTGCCTCCTGGAGCTGCCACCTGCCTGCTCTGTGTGGCTGGGCAGCTCTGGCTCTCTTCAGCAGTTTGAATTCTTTGGGATGAAATCCCTCTATTCCTAAATAATGACTGTGACTGAAACTTCCTTTTGCTTCCTCCCCAGCTCTGGCTGCCCTGATTGAGACGTGCCAGGAGGGTGGGGAGTGCCACTCCAACAGCAGCCTGGGGCCTGTCCTGATGGATCTGTTCAAGCTCACCCTGGGGCTGGGTGACCTGGAGATCCAGCAGAACTCCAAGTACCCCGTCCTGTTCCTCCTGCTCCTCATCACTTTCGTTGTGCTGACTTTTGTTCTTCTCTTGAACATGCTGATTGCCCTAATGGGAGAAACTGTGGAGGATATTTCTAAGGAGAGTGAGCACATCTGGAAACTCCAGGTTTGTTTGGGAGGTGCCTGGGCTAAAACCCTCATGCTGACACAGCAGGTTAAGTGTTAAAGATAATCCTCATTTGGTTTTGTGTATGAATAATAGAAATAAATAGGTCCAGTATTAAGAATTGTAGGAACTTTGGAATTAACAATCCTAAAGGTTTGGATTTCCAACTTATGCACTGTCATGACTTGCATTCCCCTGGATATATCACCATATATCCCCTGAATGATATGTTTCACTGTTTTTCCAGGCATCTGAATCCCTGGTTGCACAAATTATCAGTGATTTGCTGTTTTTGGTGTTGGCTCTTGACCTGTTATAAACTGCAAACTGCATGCTGTGAAATTAGACCATGGTTAACCACTCTCATTTTACTATTTACTGCCAATAGAGAGCCAGGACTATTCTGGAATTTGAAAAATTTTTACCAAAATGCCTGAGGAAAAAATTCCAGCTGGGAGAACGGTGTAAAGTGGCTGAAAATGACACCAGGGTGTGTTTAAGGTAAAGCAAAGCTGGAATCATGTGCTATCAATTCTGCTCTCTTTATGCTGCTTCAAGGTTATTTCTCCTCAAAACCTCTTTAAAATATTTCTATTATCTCTACAAATTATGCACAAAAATATAATTCTTTTTTTTTCAGTTGTAACCAGTTGTTTAGATAGGGAAAATGTATAAATTTTTATGTAGGCAATCTTTTGGCAAGAAAAGATTTTCATCTTCACATGTTTTGACTGTAGAAGCAACAAATCTGTTTGCAATAAATGTCACTTTATTATAATCTCCTTTGAATGTCAGCTTAAAAGCAATCACAGTTAAGTTGATTGGTAATTGATGATTACCATATTAAAGAACTGTGCTGTTTAATGAAAAATACTTAAATATTTCAAGGCTGTACTAGCAATGTGTGAAATTATGAAGGAGTCTTGATATTATTCTCACCTTCATATAGTGCAAAAGACATTCAGGCTTTAGTGCCAGCAAAGCAGAGGGGTGGTCAAGTGTGACAGAGGAAGGAATAAGGGGGGAAGGTCAGGGATGTAGCTGGGGGATAATTCATGCTGATAACACAATTTATGTAAAATGTAAACAGGATTAATGAAGTGAAATGGACCGAGTGGAAAACCCATGTTTCATTTATTAATGAAGATCCAGGGCCAACAGGTACTGTGGAGTTTTATGACACCCTATTTGCAGAATCTTTTCTTAGAAATGCTTTTTGATACAGTTTTATATCTTTAAAAACATAAACTCTTATATTAAACTACACATTATTGCTAGAGAAACTAATGGTTAATATGGCAGTGGTGTTAAATCACTTTTAAAGACTTGGAGAGAGGGTTGGTGACAAACAAGTTTTGTAACATCTATATTGGATGACATAAATGTTGGCCAGGAAATCCAAGGCATCCATCTGCTGCCAGGGCAGGAGTGTCCTGGAGAAATGGAGAAATTTTTCTCCCTCTGGGGTGAAAAATTTCTGTAGAAGATATGGTAGCAAACTGAGAGCTTGCTGTTTAAATAAATACATGTTTTTAACAAAAAAAATAGGTGCAAAACTCTGATCTTGCCTATACAGTTTCTACCATATCCTGTTTTGTTTACAATGCATTTTTTTGCAGATCCAAGCAAAATTCAAGATAATTCAAGAACTAATAGCAAAAACACCTTGAATACGTTTGAAGAAATGGATGATTTGCCTGAAACCTCTGTTTAGTTGTGCTGGTCTTGACGTGTGGCTCTTCAGAAGGTTAAAAGCATCAGCAGTGGATGCTGAAAGCTTTGTGGCCCTTTTGGACAGCTGTAGCCAGCTGGAACACAAACTTTCAGTCACACAGTCTGATGGCTTGCACCCATTTATTCAGAGCAGCTGAGCTGAAATAAATGGGATTATTTCACTGGGTCAGTTCTGAGCCTCTCAAACTGTTGCTGTCCAAGTTTGCCTGATGCTCCTCAAACTTGGCCCGAAATGTTTAACTGGATAAAAAAGGTCAAATGTGAGATATTTCTTCCTTCTGTGGAAAATTAAGGTCATCGTGATCCCAATCTGCTGCTTTTTGGAATCCCTAACTCATGAGAAACTCATTTTGTACACTGAAACAACAAAGTTTTTGTTGTGGAGCAAAGCAAAGCATTTCAGTTCTGAAGATGACTAAATGAAGTATGTCATTTTGAAATCACAAGGTTCTGGGTACATTTGCAGCTTTTGCATTGACTGTCAGTGTTACTGGGGGCTTGGGCCCATGAGTTGGAAAATCAGATCCCCGTGGCTTTGCCTGGTCTGCTTTCCTCTGTGCAGTCCCCAGGGTGTAACTGGAGTTTATTGCTGTTTATTTATTACTGTGTGTCTGTGCCTCCCCATGAAATAACAAGGCAGAAATACAATTCCTGATGGAGGATTTTTGCTCCAGTCACAACATTACTTTTCCTCCTTGGCCCTTCCATGCTGTTTCATCATCCTACATAAAGAGTTACCACACTGGAGGTTCTTCTGAATTAATTTTTGCATTTAACCACTTTGAAAAATCAGAAGTCAATTTCTTGCCCAGGTGAACAAAATTAGTTCAATGCAAAGCAATTCCAGACCTTATTTTTATTCAGAGGACTCTGTAATGCATTTCTCTAGCTTTTATTTAATTACCTGTGATGACCAAGTACTATGAATTATATTATCAGTTTTCTAATAATATAATCCATAGTATTATGAATTTTATTATTTATATTTTTAGTTTTCTATTTTATGTGTGTATATATAAGGAGAAACATTTGTTCTGTGTGCTTTTAAATTTCAATTAACATGTGTCTCCAGTGTCATGGCTTTTCATTAGAATTATTCATGTGGTGCCTGTTTTAAAGGTGCTATTTTAGGTGAGACTCAGGGGAACTCAGTTCTGTGTTTGAATGATAATAAGAATTGCATTGGATTTTGCAGCTGTGGGCAAAATGATCCAAAAGACTTTCTTAAGACAGAAGAGAGCATGAGGGAAGCCTGCAGTGGGAAGGATAATGCAAAATATTTACAGGGATGGTGAGAGTGGGTCCTGGTGCCCAGCCTGCCCCTGACAGAGGTTGTGCCCTGAGACTCCAGCCCAGCCTGCAGGGATGGAAGGGATCCCCAGGAGCCTTGGGCTGTGTTCTGGGCACAGGAATTGGAGGGAAGGACATTTGTGTACCCACAGACCTCGACACCCCAGCACTGCTTGGCTTCCTCGGGAGGAGATGTGAGGATGAGAAGAAAAGTTCTTGCGGTCTCGGGATCTTGGATTGTTGATTTTGCACCAAGGCTGCCAAGGAAGGACATTGCCTTAGGACTGTTCAGCTCTGCTTGGATCCTTTCTGTGCCAGTTTTTGTACAAAGGGAAAAAAAAATACCTCTTCACACACACTCAGGAACCAGTCTGGGCCGTGAGGCCGCTGGAAACACAACGAGGCCTCTGCGCCGTGCTGAGGCTGCTCTGGGCTGTGAAAAAAGCACAACAATCCCTACAAAAACCACAAAAAACCCTACAAGAAACACAAAAATCCTTACAAGAATGTGCTGTCCCCCTGCCCAGGCACAAAACCTGTGGGTGAACTCAGGAACCAGCTTGGGGGCTGCTTCTAAAAGCTCTCACTGAGGAAATCCCTCCTTGTGTGGCCACAGAGCTTGGCCACCTCACATCCACCATGTGCTGTCTCCAGATACTCTGAATAATGGCTAGAGCAGGTAATTCTGTGCTTTTTATACTATGTTTATTTAAATTAAGGAAATAAAATTTGTCATTCAATCAACATTCTGTCCTTTGCTTTTTTTATTTTATTGCCATAGGAGTTACACAAAGGCAAGGAAAAAATACTATTAAATTTAATAGTAAATGAGGGTGACATCACTTTTCAAAGGTAGAATATAGGAGTTATCTGGATAATTAATCTTTCAGTAAATAATTAATGTGTCCTTATGCAAAATTCTTAATGTTTACCACCTACTTGTCAAATATATACAAAACAACCTTAGAAAATTAATTAAACCCCCATTTTTTTCTCTTTTTAAGATGTTATGACAGGCTTTGTCTCTACAGATACAGAACAAGTCTCCCCATATGGAATTCTTCTTAATTTCCATTCTGGAATACTCAGGTATGGTTTGTGCATTGCTGTTCATCAAAACCAGAATAACTGTCTAAATCTTGCCTTAAATCAGAAGCAGCTTGAATTAACTGTGAAATACACTAAAGTGAAATGTAAAGCTTTTTAGAGTATATTTCTCTGAAATCCTGCTTTTAGCTTATTTTAATGTTTGTAAGTATAAAAACAAAATAAGCGCCAAGGCTTCCACTTCAGCACAGTGGGGGTCAGTCACATATGCAGATAATATAATTTATTATACACACCCTCCCCCTGTTTCTCTCTGCCCAGCTTCTCCTTTGTCTCACATTTTGTGTGTTTACCTGAGGAATTAATTTAAAGGATTAACCCATTGTAAAAAGTGTTGGTTATTGAGGTTTGGGGTTATGAAGTAGAAAAGCTGTAAATTTTGTATATAATGGAGTACTGTGGATGAGCTTCTTCATAAAAACTTCACAAAAATATTTATAAATTCTTTGCATCTACAGGAGTCTATTAGAACAATAAACAGAGTCATAATCAGGATTATGACCATAGATCTCAAAGTGCTCAGCAAGGTTAATTAAATTACAATTTAAAATTGGATTCTGCATTTATGTATCCCACAAGTAACTACTGAATGACCCTGGACTTCACAAAGAAACTCACTTTTTATATGAACAAAGCTCTTAAGAAGTGCTCTTCTCTGACAACCTGAGGTGTTTTGCAGAGAGTTTGATTTTCTCTGTTTTTACAAAAGCTTGTTTCTTTTCATAATATGCAGCTTCATTAATAAATGTTGGATAGACTGTACAGTCCCCCTGATATGGAATAACTTCTCCATCAAGAGTCAAAAATTGAGGATCACCATTCTTCAGTGGCTGCCAGTCTTGATCCTTAAGAAAAGAAACAGAATATATTTACTTTCAGGTTTTTGTATATTTTAAGTGATTCTTGAGTTAATGCTAATTATGCAAATTTCTGCAGTTTATGGCAAAAGCTTTTAAAGTAATTGTTTAATCTTAATACCTCATTTTGTGTGTCTGGCCCTCATTTTCAGAATTCGCTGGTAAAGTGAACTAGAAGGAAACTTCAGATGCTCACAATTGATTGCAAATTGAAAACACATTCATTTTAGAATTAAAAATTAGATTTATATTTTAAAATATAAGCTGTCCTATTGGCTTTTTCTTTGTAGTGATTTTAGATTCAGTGATTCCCAAGACAGTTCCTGAAATAATGAATGTATGACCTTAGTGAGAGAACTTAACCCTAGGGGAGGTCTAAAATATTCAATAAAATCCTTTGGCAATATTGGCATTTTAAATATTTATTACTAAAATATACAACAATGTAGCAGAAGGCAACACAGGAATAAGTAGAAAATGTCACAAAAGGAAACTATTCTAGAATTTACCTGTAGTTTAGGATGAATTATTGCAATAATTTCACCATTCTTATTCCTAGGATAATCTACTTTCTCCATTATTTTAAAAACCTCAATTGTGCATGGTGGAAATTCCTTGCCTAGAAAGAATAAATGTAATTTAATGTCAAGATGAAAAACTGCCTGTTAAAAAGAACATTGCATTATTTATTCTCTGCAGAATGGCTCAAATCATCAGGTTGTCCCCTCAAAGCCAAATTGTAGAAAGATGGTCCAGTCATATATTGGGGCATATGAAGTTCAAGTCTAAATTTGCTGCTGAAATGTTACTTTTCATGTAAAAAGACCTATTTTGTAGATGGGGAAATCAATGAAAGGTCTGTTTGCTAGTGTTGCACAGCACAGAGTAATATCAATGGTACTTAATCTTTACTATTCCAGCACAATAATGGAAATTCTGACATGCATAACTGTATTCTTTTCTTTCTATTTCAAAAAAACCCCCAACCTACTGACAAAATATACTCTGAAATAATTAAAAATACTTATTTTGTCAGAGTGTATTTTAGGTAGTACACAGGCCTGATTTTAATTTTTTAATTCCCCCCCCCACCTTTTAGCTGTTTAACTGTAAAATGTAATTTTTTAAAATATTCTCCTAAAATACTCCACTGACAGGACACAGGATGCTGAAACCTCTCATTACCTTCATTAAAAAGTTGCACAAAATCAAGGCCATGTTTGACAATCTTCCTCATTTTGTCCAAAACATCAGCTCTGGCAACACCTTGTGGCTGGGGCCCCACCTCCACACCTGGTTGGAGATGAGGCAGATCATTAATGTCACTTAATGTCACCACCACACATCACATGCACAGCAAAAATAAATGCCTGATGGAC
Organism: Geospiza fortis; assembly: GCF_000277835.1. Classification (NCBI taxonomy): domain Eukaryota; kingdom Metazoa; phylum Chordata; class Aves; order Passeriformes; family Thraupidae; genus Geospiza; species Geospiza fortis. The sequence goes on along the minus strand of NW_005054368.1, from coordinate 3,254,390 downwards.
CAGTATTTAATGTTTAAGAGGGATTGTAAGGCACAGAATTATGTGGGTTTTTAAGGCAAGCAAGTCCTTGTCATATATTATAAATATTTTCTGCAAAAAGTGGGTTAATTGAGTTTAAGGATTTCTGTGTTATGTAATGATTGTGTAAATCAGAGTTCTTCAGAAGACTGGATAATCACATCCATTCATTTTGGTAAATATTGTCAGACAAGCAGCTCCTGGTGCTCAGAGCACTCTGCATAAGGCAGTGAACACACCTGAAAACAGCCATATTTCCAAATCATTGCTGCTGGGTTGAAAGAGCCTTTAGGTTTGATATTTACCAACAGGATGTTTTGCCACAGAGCGAGTTGTTGCATATTTCAGGCTGGGATGTTCAATCAGCAGAGCAGGACAAGGTTCTGGAGCCAAAGCGTTCTGTGGAGATGGTTTAAAAACCTTTGTCATGCAAAAGGGTTTCAAATGTTGTGCCACAAAAGATTACTGATGCAGAAGTGATTTACACAATGTCTTCAATATGTTGCCTTTATTTCAGGGCCCTCAAGGAAGTAGGACATCTTTAGAAAATGCACAAAGCTGTGTTTGTTGGTGTCTGTCCCATTAAGTGATGCCAGGCAGCTCCTCTGAACCAGAACTGAGCACAGTTCTAGTCTGGAACTGCCAGCAGAGGAAAAAAAATCTCCTCAGCATGGTTCCAAAAGGGAGAACTGAAATACCATAAAGCAGATTTCAACTATTTTATTTAAGGTTAGACGCTAGTTCTCTTATGGGGATACAGATTGTGAATTAAGCCTCGTTTTAATCTCCTTTATTGGCATTTTTGCTACTTGAGGCTTCTTTCTTGATGCCTGCCCACCATTACTCTTCATGTAATTTCTGTCAAAAGCTTTTTAGATCTTCATGTATTTTTATTATCATTTAAAAATAATACATGTAATAAGAAAAAAAATGTTTGAAAAGACCTTGTTTCTAAGGGAAAAAAAAACCAAACCACACCATTGGCCCAACTGGATTCCATCAGTCACTGTCCAGGCCACCAGAATTAAAGCAAATTATGCTTTAGGCATACACTTCTGCAAACCTCACTCTACCAAAACTTATCAGCTTCAGGAACAGCGGAATCAAACAGCTGCTAAAGACACATCACTGATAAGGGAACATTGTCAGTACCTACTTCCATTATTTGTTACATCTCTTTATTTAATGAAATTAAGGTTTAACTATTTAGCATGTGTAACCCAAATTTATCCAAGTTCCTGACAGATCAGTGTGAAAGCAGATTAAACTGCATTAATTTTCATAGATGTTATTCTAAGTATTCCTCTTTGCCCATTAGTCTTAATAATGCTCATTTTAATACATGAAGATATGATGAGTTTAAATCTGAATTACCTGATATTATAATCATATTAATAGTTGCCTCTGATTAAAAAAATTCATCCTATGAGTAATGAAATATTTTAAACAGTTTTGCAGAAGAAAAAATAGTATATTTAAAGAAACTACAAAATAATATATAGTAATACAACATTACAACTAATAATGTATTTTAATAGTTCATTTAAATTAGTTTTACCTTGATATAATGAACCATTTGAATTGTAAAGTCATCCCTGGAGTTTTCAAGAATAATGGTACCACCCATGTTAGAAGTGGTGTTGTGAAGGTCAAAAATAAGGTCATAGGCATCATCACTACCTTTGGGACCAAATATATGATTGATTTCCTGAGCCCTCCTCACTTCATATGGAATATCTTCCACCACTGGCCTGCTGTTAATATCAGCACAAAGAAATTAGTGAGCTCATTCCATGGCTTTACAGTCAACAAAATATGTATTAGCCTTTTCTTTTCACTTTAAATCCAAAATTGACTGGAGTTGAAATCACCTGTTTAATTACCAAACTTAAAATTGGCTGAATTGGTTGAAGAAATCAAGTATGATTGTCTAGTAATTTTTTTTATTAAATTTGTTTTATTATTCTGTGTCTTGTGCAGAAGGGTATTAGAATTATTTAATCAAATTTTGGCTGGAAACTTTTTCTCCTTACATCCCAAAATTTCCCCCTATGCATAATAAAACTAACTAAAAATTTAGCAACAACATAGAGCACTTCCAAGACTGGATCCCCCCTCCTGCTGGAGACCATATTGAGACATCAATTCATGATGTTCTGCCTTGGACATCACCCTCAAGGGTTTTTCTAACTTGTTTTATTTCTTGTCTTCTCATGATCTGACCAGACTTTCACAGTCTATTCTTTCTTAAAGCTCAGTGAAGATTTTGCTGCTTCAAATCTGTTCCTCCAAAGTTTTAATTGCTGTAATTTCAGGAGACTCTGTGTATCACATAATCCACCTTTCTGTTCTTTAGCTCCACCTTTGAAATTCAACATTTCTTCACACAAAACTGTTAATTAATACTTTTTATTGAAGCCAATGAGATTTACACCGTTGATTTCAGTAGTATCAAGATTACAGTCTCCTTTTTCTTATTTTGTAAAGTAATTCATGATTTTGAAGGTTCTACACTTAAGGGACCAGGGTCAGGTACTTCAAACACTCAGTAGAGCTGAAATAGGACCAGGCAATTTCATAGTATTTACTGAGAAATAGTAGCTAAATATGAAGGAAACCTGCAAGTGTCTTAATCTTGTGTTTTTTCAGGTGTTCTGTGTTCAAAGCAGCTGAAACCAAACAAAACTACCTTTTTTTTTTGTATGTTTTTCCAAAATAAACAATTATAAGAATGGCCTCAATACTTATGTGCTAACATCTGCTTATCTTAGATGTAATAATCAACAACAAAATTCTAAGATGAAAAGCCAGATGGAAAGAAGCGTAAGATAAGAATAATTGCCTGCAAAATATATACAGTAAGTATTCCTTTCTGTGATATTCACCTTTGCCATTAAAACTTTTCTGAAACAGAACTACTTGGTGAGCAACTCTACTAAGAAGGTTTATATAGCAAAGTACACCTCAGGAATAGATGTCTCAAAAGCACAGAAACATCAAATCCTATTAAAAATGTAAAATCAGTTACTATTTTAAAGTAATTACAGACAGTATTTCCTTTAAAATAATGAGTCAGTTAAATTATTCAGGTTTTTGGCTATGCTTTTGCCTTAGAAGAGATTATTTTTAGCTTCAAGCTTTTCTAATTTCAAGTTTTCACCTTTTACTAGAACATAACTGGAATTAAACACACTTCTCTGATTTCTGTGCCATTCTTTCAGATACTCAGATGTCTACGTTTAATTGCTTTTATCTGCTATTTCTTGGAAGTCTAATTGTATTCAGAAGAGCTCCCAAACTGAATTGCACAAGACATGAGCAATGATGACTCTGACTCAGAACAGTGGTACTCCAATTCACACAAATGCAGCTCATCTAATGCCAATTTAAAATTATGTTTAAGATAATGTGTTGGTTTGAGACTGATTCTACCAGCAATAGAAGTGAGTCTGTTAACACATGCAATTTGTTCTTTTTTTGGGTTAAAGGTCAGTAATTTCAATTATGTGACTGCACTGTTAAAGTAATAGGGGAACTTGTGTTCAACATTTTAATCAGGAAAGAATTTTAAAACCCAGAAAAAGCAGAACAACAGAAAGCACAGCTGCTCTTACCCAAGGCTCTCGGGGTCAAAAACCCGGTTGAGATCACAGTCAATGTACCTGGTGCACCTCTCCACAGCCCTGGGGTTGGTGAGGAATGGTTTCACCTGCACTCCTGCTCTCTGGATCTCAGCTCCATCCTGCTGCCAGTGCCTGACCAGCAGCACCCCCGATAATTCATTGCCGTGAGTGCCCCCGAAGAGCCCGACCCGTCTCACCCGGGCACACGGGGAGCTCATGCTCCAGGAAAACTTTTCTCTCTGAGGGGGGGAAAAAAAATAAAATAAATTCTTTCCAGTAGGAGAGTCTTTCTTCTAGTTAGGTCAGACGCAAAAGAAAAAGTGAGTGGATTTCTCCCAACAGTTCTCAACTCAGTTTTGAGGCGGGATTTTCCAACCTCCCTCCCCAAGGAGCCTCCCCTTCAGTTTCTGTATTTAGTAACATCTCCGAGGCTGTTAATGGCACTGTTCCACAGTCCAAAAGTTAACTCTGGGCAGTCTTTATAATGTATGATCTATAGGGAAATCCTGTGCTAATCGACAGTGGAAAACACTGTTTTTACACTTAAATATCAGGCATTTTTGCACTGCAAAGTAGGTGTAACAGGTATTCTCGTGTATGTTTGAAGTTACATAAGGATTATATTATATAAGGGCAGATTGATTTAAAGTGAGCAAAATCAGCAAAATAATAATTGTATCTTGGCTCTAGTCCAGCACACAATGCTGAAACATCAAGTATTTTCATCTAAAAAAAGCCAAAGTACAGCTAAGTTCCTCAATGCATGTCGTGGCTTGTACGACCTTTTTTGTTTTAGAAATCCTACGAACAGTGATTAGAAGGAACATAAGCTGAAATTACAGTGCAATTTATCCACAACTGACTTACCCAGAGTTCTGGCTCCAGTTCTATCTCGGGATCTGCTAACACAGACCTCTAACACATTGAAACAACTTTGCCAGGGACAACCCTCTAACTTTTGCAGTCTTTTATTAAAAAGGAAACAGATCTAGACCACGATGGGACAATAGTTCTGTTCTCTCCCCAAAAAACTTTAGTCAGCAACTTCTCTTCCATTTCCAAAAGCGTTCAGAAAGGCTTCTGAAGCTTAAGCCAAAGACCAGCTGTAACTTCCATCCTGAGAATCAAAACATTTAGAATAAAAGGACTTATTAACAGAAAAATAAGCTTTATTGCTGTAAACGACAGAAGTATTTGCAATTGGTATATGACTCATGATATAAACATAACAAATATTAGATTGCAAGAGAATAAAGAATGTTTATTGAACAATTCTTTTTTATTAAGATTATACTCCAGTGACTGAGAGAATATTTGGCCAGTGCCTGAATGGCTTTATATCCCAGGCTGACAGACTGTAGGTCTAGGAAAAGCTGAGCACAGGATTTATCTAAAACAGTTCTGCCAGGAATATAATTTCTACAAAAGTTGCTCTCTTTGTTTCGGTTCACGCACTCAGATTTTGCTGAAGCTTACAGCGAGTTAATACAGAGAGACTGTTTGCTCAAATACTCAACTGTATTACTCTGTACTTAGGAGCTGTCAGATATTAAATCAGAATGAGTAATTTATTAAACAAAGCAGTAAAGTTGCATTTTACAGCACTGGACAGTGTTTACTATACTTTGACCCCTATCTCTCTTCAGCAGTGGTGCCAGCATGGGGAGTGACAACACCCAAAAACACAACTCACACTCTGAATCTGGGTTTGTTGAATTTAAACACAGCAGAAGTTTGAAGAGTAAACAGTAGTTTATCTTTTAATCCTGCTGGCATTGTAATGGTTGTAATTCCTTCCAAAGCGCTGAATGAAACACAGAGATGTTTGTGCACTTAATTAACATGCAAGAAGTTTGTCTCCTAAGAGAGTTTTTAGGACAGAGACAGTGAATTTCCAAACATGAATTTAGGAATTAAACCCATGGAAGCTTCTTTTATCCCCTTAGAGGAGTTCCTATCCAAACACTTTTTAACTCCTGGTGTCCCAGGACCTGCCAACTTGGGAATGAATGGAAATTCACATGGAAAGTTTTCACTCTTCAGGGTTAAATACTGGGACCCATCCCTTATTCCTGTGCTTTGCCAATACTCACACTTTGAAAAAGGATATGGGATATTTAGTTTAGTAAGAATCCAGATTGGTTTGATGTTCTACATACAGATCTTTGGGAGTGCTTCTGAAGGAAAAGGTTTACTAAAACAAGACAAGATCCAGTCGTGCCAAGCACTCAGATTTTAGGCAGGAACCAGCCATGTGTAAAAGCTGAAGATACAAACAGGGTGAAGAATGCTTTTAGTTTTATTTACAGCCACTTTTTCTTCCACACGCTTCTGCAGATTCAGCTCCTACCCCGGGCTTTCTGAGGATGACACTACACCGGTTCCTCAGGGGCGGGGGTAATTAATGAAATCTCATCGAGGGGGTGATTAAAGGGTTCTTGTGTCTCCCGGCCGGGTTCGGCGCCTCCCGCCCGTGCCCTCAGCGGCTGGGAACGGGGCTTCGCCTTCCCGCCATTTCCGCACCGCCTGAGGAGCGAACGCGCGGACCAGTGACCGTTATTTTTGGCGCGCTTCGCCTCAGGGCGTCACCTGAGGGCTGACCCTCATCCCCGTCCCTCACAGTTGAACCGTCAGGACTGACCCTTAGCGCTGACCCTCAGCCCCGTCCCTCAGGGCTGACCTTCAGGACTGACGCTCAGCCCTGTCTCTCAGGGCTGAACCCTCAGGGCTGACCCTTAACGCTGACCTTCAGGACTTGCCCTCAGCCCCGTCCCTGAGGTCTCTCCCTCAGCCCGGTAAGCGCTGACTCTCAACGTGGCCCTGACCCTCAGCCCCACTCCCTCAGGGCCTGGAATCTTCAAAGAGCAGATTGCATCTTGGGTGTGCACCTGTGGATCTTTTTAATTCACTACAGCTGATTCTGTGTTTTAGGGTTTGTCAGTCACTGGCGCTGCAGTGTTAAGAGAAACTGCCATAAAATCATGTGAAATTTGGATTTGTTTGCAGCATTAATTATTTTGCTTTGTTTATCTGACCTCCATACAGCACATTTGGAGAAATCAGTCCATTGCTGCCTGTTAAGATTCAGCAAAGAAATGAAAAGGAATTTAGCTGACACCTCGGCTCGCAGCACAGCAGGTACCAGCCCTTTTTTTGTGCCCTCTTGTTCACACCCCATTATGCTTTTATAGACACATAAAATACATTTATGTATGTAGTATTCATACAGGATATTCAGTATTTAGCCCTAAATCTCCATTTCCTGAGTGGACTTGCATGGATTACCTGTTTATTGCAGCACAGGGCGAGATTTTAGATGGGTTCAGGGAACTGGTCACTGAGGGAAAGGTTTCATTAACGGGATTATGTGCAGGACAGAGGGCTGGGAACATAAGTTCAGTGAGGGAATGGCCTTTTATGTGTTTATTAAATGCAATTCCTATGTGTAATGTAAAATAATTAATTAATTTTATTTACTTATTTTAAGTATAGGTTGTGTATCCTTTTGGGATTAATATAGCATTACTTAAAATTTAATTTTAGGTTGTCTGCCTGTACCACTGTTCAATCAGAAAAAAAGAACTAGACAGCCCCTCACTTCAAATCCACTTAAAAATGAACCAGGGACTGGTTCTGGGACTCGTAGTTATGACTTCTCTCCCTCATCATTTGGTAAATAAGACATTTTATTTTTTTTTTTTACTGCTTCTAAATCCAAATAAATCTTAGCTTACTGATTGTATTCTATGAAATCAGACATTGTCTTTATCAAAAACTATATGCATCCTTTATATCTATTTCTGAAAAGTTCATTATGTAAAAATTGTCCTCCAGGAAATTTCTTTCTCCTCTGTACAATTGAGCTTTTTATACTTCTTGCCTAGAGGGAGTTTGACTCTTTGTGTGATGGAGAATGAAGTAGCACTGGCATTTAAATAGAGTCTCTTGAAACTGACCTTTTGTTTTCAGTTGATTTCAATCAACATTCAAGTCCTGTGTTACAAGAAGAAACATTTGTAAGATGTCTTTCTTGTCATTCAGAAAGGAACTTCTGTTCTTCAAATTGGGCTTGGAAAGAACGGTGCAGAACTCTGCTTTTAGTGCTTTCATTATGTTTTACTTGTAATAAAGTTTCAAAGTTTTCTTATAATGAAATCTCTGTTGCTAATAAGTCTAATGTTTGTAACTGAACTATTGTCTAGAGAAGCAACCTACTTGTTCGAAGTTGTCTTATAATTACAAATATCAAAGGATCACATTCCCCTTATTTCTTTTTTCTTCCTCCTTCCTATGTGAGTCTGTTTGTGGGACATTAAGCAGAATTGGAGGCCTACAAAGACTTACTACCTTTCAGTCTTTTCCATTTTTATCAATATTCCATCCTTTGTCTTTTGAAAATTAGGCTGGGGAGCTGCAAACCCAGAAGTGGATGAACTGCAGAAAGCAGCAAACAGTGGGTATGTAAAAAGCAAGTTACTTGTTGCTTTTTTGATTTTTATTTGGATGTTGTTTCCTGAACAATCCATGTGTGTCTTACAATAAAGCTGCTGCTGTGTCACTGATACTTTAAACTTGTCTTTGAAAGCCAAGCAGAACATCCGATGGCTCCTTCCCTTATGAAACCACCAAATGCATCAAAGTTTAATTTAGCAAATGCTGGGAAAAACGTGTCTGCCTGCAGGTTGGTGAAGCCTTTAATGTCTATTACCCTTCCTTTTTGTTCTTATGTGAAAATGCATCTCACATTTTCCCATATGCCTGTAGCAGTCAAAGCAACCCTTTTAATCTCACTCTCAGAGGAAACCTTGTTTATTTTATTTTAGAGTTATGAAAAAATGTGAATTTTGGGTCAGGAAAGATCCATTACACAGGGCAGGACAATAACTGAGCAGGTTTTTAAGGCCTGGTGAAGTCAGATGGATTTATGCACAGGTGTAATCACTGCCCTGTATATGGATAAATTTGGTGTAAACTCAAGTGAGTTTGGAGATATTTAAAGCTAAATCAACAATTTATGGATTGCTTTTATACACTTTAATCACATAGCTCAGTATTCAGAAGAGGTACTGTGATACTGAACTGTTGTGTTGCAGGAACAGAAATGAATATACTCCTTTAGGTAAAACAGCAACTTCAAGATCTGATAATGGAACTTCTCAGAAGTTTGAGAACTTTCCAAGCAGTTTGAAAACTGTCCAGCAGCAAAACCACCCTGACAGTCGTAACCCATCCCAGCTCATCAAAACAGACACATCCAAAGGAAAGTGGCCAGTGAAACCCAACACTGTGGCAAGAAGTCTGCAGGATCATAGTCCAGCATATAAATTTAACTACAATACCCAGCAAAATAAAATGAATGAAAACCAAATTGGTTGTGTCCCAGAAGATAAAAGTCAGGTAAAACTTATGGGCAGGGTTAATAGGAAAGACACAATAAAGAAAGTAGTAAAGAAAAAAAACTGGTGGAAGATGAGGTTTTCATCAGCCCAAGCTGCCTTAGTAAAACCTGGAGCTTCTGGAAATTTAGAATTGAGATTTTCATACTGTAATAATCTAAAATCCTCAATAAAATGGCGGGGAGTTTTAGAGTATTCTGAACAAATGCTCTGAATTTTAATGTAATTATTGCCTATTTAACATAATAAATAAAAGCCTATGTCCCCTTTGTAATTGCAAGCGTGTATGTCTAACTTAATCTTTTGTCTTCATCTGAAAGGAAATTTCATCATCTCAAGTGAAAACTAAAATAAACAAGAATTCTTTGCGGATCCTGTCTGCAGTCATTCAGAGTGTGAGGCACTGGAGCCAATATGCCTATAAAACTGCACTGTTATTTGAAGTTTTAGGTAAGCATTGTAGATTATAATAATATAATCTGATAATAATGCTAGGGCAACACAAAGTGAGAATTTTTCAATGGCTGAAATAACTTAAACCCACAAAATACTGGCATGAACACCATCTTATTTCCCTTCCATTCAGCTATCAAACGTGACTGAAACAGGTACAAAATTTGCACTTCAGTCATCCTCCACCATCAAGTTTTTCTATCCTGTTTCTTTCCTTGTTTTTAGAACGTGTTAATTTTCCTGTTTAGTAGGAATCTTCTGTAGAGTGATACAGTTTTACAATATTTTTTAATATAATTAGTATTGGAATCACTAATTTTTGCTTAATGGGATAGGCACACTGGATTCTGCAGTCACACCTGGAGCATATGGAGCAAAGAACTTTCTTCTGAGAGATGGAAAGGAGACCCTGCCTTGTGTGTTTTATGAAATTGTGAGTATTCTGTGTCCACACATAACATAGTCACCACTAGCACCAATCCTTTTCAAAGAAAACACAAATTCACAGTGCAAAAGGCAGGCTGAATGTTTTCATCATATTGTTCCCAATTTAGAGCAATAGTCACTATTTAGGCATCCTCAGACTTCTGTTTCAGAAAAACAGGTGAGATTTTGAGTTTAGCTTTTAAGTATCTGGTAGCAGGAACAAAGCTGATGTAGAGGTTTTCTGTTTGATGTAGCCCCCAGAAAGCAGCCATGTGGAGAGCTTTTATGTGAGGTGATGTAATTGTTCTATGTGTTTATTATGCTTTGATGAAGGACCGTGAGCTTCCACGACTCATTAGAGGTCGAGTGCACAGGTGCATGGGAACCTATGATGCAAAAAAGAACATTTTCAAGTGCGTCTCTGTAAGACCAGCAACTGCTCAAGAACAGAACACTTTCCAAGACTTTGTTAAAATTGCAGATGTTGAGATGACAGCATATGTAAAAACTATGAATGAAATGTAAAAGTCAAAATGGTTGTCCAAACCCCAGTTTTAACTAATTGTTATCCATAAAGGCTGGACATGCTACAACATTTACCAAAACTACCAGTGAAAATCTGGTTAAACATTTGAAAATATCACTGTGCTGTGTTATCCAGCAAATGCTGTGTTGTGTTCATTGGGTTCCCATTTATGTGTTGCCTGATTCATGTTTTTTTGAAAAAAATAAATAGTCAGTATAATACCTCTATAAAATAACAACAGACCCTGAGGCTGTAGGAAGATTCCCAAGGACACAGAGGAAGTAGAAAAGAAGTAATTATTAGAGCACAGAACTTCCTTGCCTTTGCCATGGAAATATCTTTCATGACAGATGGACCATGTACATGTTTATGTGCCTTTGCCTTCAAACATTACATTTCATAGGTTATTCCTGCT
>NW_005054368.1:3235416-3242985 GCF_000277835.1 Geospiza fortis | reverse complement strand
CCTGCTGTTCCTATTTCCTTTTCCCCTATTTCAGAAGCTTTGTAGCAAATCTCTTGGGAATTGCAAAACAAAAGAGTTGTCAAGAAAATAGCAAACAGTATGGGGATTTTTTTTTTATTATTTTATTATACAGTGTTGGCAATTGGAAATTTCACATTTAAAATAATTGAAATATTGTATCCAACAAGTCAAATACAGAAAACAGTTAATATTCTAAAAAGGAGCCAGCTAGTCAACGCAGAAACACATTAATGGAAAATACAGCTTTTAGTTACACTTAAAAAATTATATATTTAGAATAAAACTTGAACCTGGTCCAGCAAATTGTAACAGGAAAACGCTTTTACACAGTTTAACGCGCAGACAGTCTTTATTTTAAAAAGTGATCTGTCAGTGTGAGCACAGGCATTGTCAGCAGCAGGTGAGATCTAAAGGATGTGCTTTACCAACTGCTGCAAGGATCACTGGAATTATCACCACACCTTCAGTGTGAGGTGGGCTCAGAGCATGGATGCTTCAAGGAGGGTTTTGCCAGTTGTAAAGGTCATGTACATGTGTTTGATTTATTTAAATATTATTAAAATGTTATAAAATGTTAAAGGAAGCTCCTAATGGAAGCATTAGCTTGACTCATAAAAGGTGCAGAATTTTGCAGGATGCAGAGGTTGATGATTTGCACAAGAGAAGCTGAGCTTTAAGAAGTAAAGGTTTTGGTACAGCAGTGTTGTGAATTGTGAGACTGCTGTAACAGTAATAAAACTGCTTCCAGTTATGTGATTGATGCTTCCAGTTTTGCACATGTGAAACTTAGGTTAATAAGTAATGACAGGAGTAGGTCCTTTGTCTACTAGGTATGTTATGGCTGTTAATAAAAATCTAAATTAATTTTTCTTTTCAGGAAGTGTTTAGATCTTTGCAAAAGAAGTTTCTATTTGACACTAACAAATCACTTTTTCTAGTGAAACATTAAGTGAACAGTCGTAAACATTACACAAAACAGAAAAAACCCTACTCAATACAGTTTATACACACTACTCAACATTTTTCAGTTGTTGGGTGATTTTTTTTCTTGACCATATTGATCCTGTCTTGTATAATGGTTCTAGTGTAAAGGCACAGGTTGGTTAGGAAAGAAAAGCCTGCATCTCTGTCTTTCTACTATGTGGTGATTCTTTTCTTTTTGCATGTTGTTTGTTATTCCTCACTTTTCTGACTCTCACATGAAAATTATCAATCTCAGCCATTCATTAAAAAAAGTGTAAGACATCACTGAAAAGCACATTAATATACAGAAGTGACTGAAATTTATTCTTCTTACTTTAGGGCATTCCTTCAGCCTATTTTGTTAAATATGTGGAAGATTTAATTTCTCAGTCCCTGTCAGCAGAAGTGCAGAGCACTCCTGCTTTCTTTCTCAATGTACTTAATTCTGCATTGGAATCTGCATTTTCAAATAACTTGCTAAGTTTATGTGCAGAAATTGCTTTTAGAGTGCATGGAAATATAAAAACAGGACAATTATTTTGGAAAACAATACAATGTTCCATTGAAGTTTAGAAGGGTGAGGAATGTAAACAAGACTGCAGAAGACTTTGATGTATATTAAAATAACACAGTGATTGTTCTGTTTGCATTTTCTTATACATCCTCAACATGTCTCTGTCTGTCCCTTCATGTACACCTTCCATTAAAAAAAATAAAAATTCAGGAATCAGTTGGACTCAGCTAAGTGAAGAATAATAAATTTGATCACCTGGTTTGTGCCAAAATACAAAACTAAGAAGTACACCTCTGAATTAAATATAATCTATGTGATCTTTCTTTTTAATAAATAATAGAAAATAAAAGAAGAGAATAGAATTAGAATTAAAATTTTATTTTAAATGAAAAAACACAACAGTGGTGTGAGATTAGAACCCAATGTTTCTTTTGCCTAAGGCAATCAAGTGCACTTATTTCAATGCTTGATAATAATGAATTCAGTGCTGTTGTGGAAATCAGACCTCACAAAAGTTCCATACAGACTAATGAAATATGGCCATTTGTACTTCTGACACAGCAGCAGATTTTTGCTGGTCATGTTCAATAGCATTTCACTTCACTTTTTTGTTTTACAATCTGGACTCTCAATGGCAATGGAAATACTGGAATTAGTTCATTCTGGCTTGTATTATCACTGCAGATAAGGGCCATTGGGCACAGACATTTTTGTAAACAGAGATTTTTTCTTTTCAGCCTTAAACAACAAAACCCAAATTCTATAGCTGTCATAGTTCAAAACATTTTGTTAAAGTCCACTTAGAATTATAATTTAAGAAATACTGAGAACAAATTCTTAGGATTTTTTTTCCTGTTGTTAAGGTATTAAATCATCATGAAGCCTTTGGAAGTAGTTGGAGTTCTCAGAAAAAAAGAAATTTCAGTTTTACCCAGGACTTCATGAAGATGTCTTTATATCTTGGCAATTAGAGCAGAAGTAAAAACTGTGCCCAGAATTTACAATATGCAGGTGCTGCTAATATATATAGATTAAAAAGAAACTTTTCTTGTGTACAGTTTTTTTTAGCTATCAATTTTAATTTTAGGCTGTGGCTACTCATAGGTGCTTTTTCACTAATCAAAATAATTGTAACAAAATATCATTATTGATTTTAAAGTTACTGGGTTCATAAAAGTTCTGACATTTCACAATATATCAAAAGTGAATTGAAGCTTTTAAAACTCACAATTTTGAGACACAAAAGAAACTGGGAGGTAGACAGATGTTTTGAGGATAAACTGATTATTTTTTTTGTCTAAGGCAGTATGCCATGATCTGTTTAGAGCAGTGTAAAGGCTGCTGATTAATCCTATTTCAATTCCAGAGCGTTCGCTGCTCGTGCTTACGGAAGACTTTCAATGCACTTTTGGTCTTTGTCAATCTGACCTTCTCTTCCCCATCTCCTCTCCTCTCTTTAGCAACACAGCCAACTGGAAGTGCTTCAATAATTTCTGCCCATTAGTGTAGACAGGAATGTTCTGTTCTTAAACAGTAATAATAAAATACTATAAAATAGTAGGTATTGGAGTTGGAGATATGTGCTCTTTTGGTGCATATTTTGCAAAGAATGGTAAAAAGACAGACAACATGACCCCAACAATTGCCAGCATGTACCCCCATCCAATCTGGCAGTCTCCTGCATAGTAGATGTCTGAGTTCTCACAGAATCTCTTCACAGTAGCAGAGTTGAAACCAAAAGGGTAAACCAAAAGCCCAGAAGCCATTATGAACACTAGAGAGGAGAAAAAAAATCAAACCAGTTATTATCAAGCATTAATTCCTTTGGAAAAAAGGAATCCTAATTTTAGAAAGGTAAATATATATTATATTAAAATCAATGGGAAAAGGCATAGCTTATAAAACCCCCTTGTGATTGGCAGATTATCCTCCTTTTCATAATTACCTCTTGTGAACAGCAGTGGTGTGACAAGGCAGCAAGTTGGGATTTTTTTCATGACAGCTCTTGCCATTAAATAACTTCAGAAATGCTGTGATCCAAATTATGTAGCCATGTGAAAAGTAAGGTGGTTCAGATACAATGGAATCCAGAGGAGAATTCCTAAGTTGGCAGATTCCAAACCAGCTTCACTTTCTTCTCAACAGCATTTTTGTGCTTGAGACAAACAATTACTTTGTTCTGCCAAATAGAAACTTTCAATGAAAGAGTTCAAATACAATTTTTTAGATTCTGCTGATGAGGTTCTGGTAATGTGAGACTCAGTACCGACTCAAATTGTTTAAACCATCCTGCATTTGAACAACTGATGAAAAACACCATCTATCTTCTTTTTATTTATTTATTTTATGTCTCTCGACATTGGAAAGCCAGGCTTGCCTCCTGCAATAACCCTGCATTATCCATTGGCTTTTAATAGAACTTCACAGATTTTAGTCTTTAAGGAATCCATGTCATATTCAAATATCAATTTATGCAGGTAATTGAATCAACAGCAGAACCACTTTTCCAACTTGGAAAAAAGACTGCCCAAGGTATAACTCATGAGTAAGATAAAGATGCGTGAAAATCCCCCAGGAACAACTCTTGGAACCTGATTCTGCCCATCTTGGAGCTGGAGAGGGGCTGAGCCAGGCTGGTGAGAGGGGTTACACCTCCTTTTGTTTGAGAGAGCACTGAGAAACCACATTTTCTTCTCTATCTCTTCTGCTAATCAATTACCACTGTATTTAAAATCTCTATTTTAAAAGGCTTTATTTTTTGTGCTAAAAAGATACCATGGAGCAGTCCCTTTTCCTCTCTTCCCCTTTTTCCAGGACAGTGTTTTGTTCACATTCAGGGAAGTGATTCAAGTAGCAACCAGAATTAACAGTTATGTTTGAGCTGATAGATAATTCATAACCAGCAAACATCTAATGAAACATTAGGAGTATAAAACAAACACTGTGTGCTGTTCTCTGTGTTTGTGATTGCCTTTCAGGTAGGGCATGTGCATATTACTCCAATGATAATATTGGAGAGGCTTAATCTTAAAAGTATCCACTAAAAAAGGGCAATCACTCATTAATCTTTTTTAATTAAAAAACACTTTAATTAGCTGAGGGCTAGATGAAGTCCAAAACTTTAACACACAGCCTGTTGAGTCCCTGAATAATTTGAATTAAACCTTTCCTTCTAGTCCAAATGGAACTGCTGAGTTAATCCCTTGTTGAAAACAATAAGGTGAAGAAAATGGAAATTAAAAGGAGAGAAAGTGGAGCAGCAGCAAAGTCTTTTTTCCCTCTGGGCATCTCACACACTTGTTTCCCTCTGGGTATCTTTGTATGGGTACAAAGAGAAGCTGCCAGCCAACAGGGGGAACTCTGAGCACCAAGTGTTTCACCTGCTCCAGCAGCCACCCTCCTTCCTTTAAACCTCAGGCAGTGGTTGCTATGGCCTCTTCCTCTTTTCACCTCCCCACAAGGTGGGTGCAAGGTGCTCCTCCAAGAGCCAGTAAGGGAAAAGTCCTTCCCAGCACAGGCAGCATCCTGAGCCAGGCTCACAATTCCTGATCCTCCAGCAGCTGCCCCAGCTGGGGCTGCCCAGGGCAGGGGGAGCTCCTGGAGCTGAGATTTCAGCAGCTGTGTCCCTGCTTTTGGGGCCTGACAGCACCAGCCATGCTGGACCTGAATACAGAGAAGTTGTGTTATGCAGATCTCCCTAACTGCTCACGTGTGACACCCCTAAAAACAATAGAAAATGAAAATAAAATGAAAGTAAAAATGAGGCCAAACCAGACAAGGACAAGGGGTGATGGTTTTAAATTAAAACAGGGTGGACTCAGAGTAGATAGAAGGAAGAAATCTTTCATGATGAGTGTGGTAAAACACCAGCACAGGCTGCCCAGAGAGGTGGTGGATGCCCCATCCCTGGAAGCACCCACGGTCAGGTTGGACAGGCTCTGAGCAATCTTGTCTACTTGAAGACATCCCTGTTTGCTCCAGGAGAACATTTACAGGTTGCTTCCAACCCAAACTATTCCATAATTCTGTCGTCTTGTTCACTAAAGGTCACTGAGCTTTCCCAAAAGAGCTGAGGGGCCAGCATAGCCTGAAAGCTACATGCCACTCTTGCACACCCATGAAAATTCCAGAACACCTCCTCTGAGGGTAGAAACATGGGAAATAACTCAAAAAAAGGGGAGATTTTTCCTACTGCTGTTTACAAGAGTGTTAAACCATGAACTAAACCTGTTAATCCCCAGACCTGTGCAGTTGTAGGTTCACAGCTGGGACATGGAACAGGGGCTGCCCAAGAGCCTGTGGTGCCCAGGGGTGCCCAGCCCCCCTGCAACGCAGGCTGTTCCACTGCACCAGGAATCCTGAAATAGCCCCGGGGTGCAAAACCTTCTGTGAAATGTTGGGAAAGTGAGCCAGTTTTACAAGAAACAGCCACTGCTCTAAGCAAGAAGCAGGTCTAAAATTAAAATTTCAGTTTGTTCATCGTTTCAAAGCCAAAATAGCATGTCATTCGATGAAGAAAAAAAAAGCAGAATTGGAAACAATCCTTTCAGTGATAAAATCCTTTCCTAACTGTTAAATTTCACTGTTTTTCTGACACTGTCTCAACCCCTTGCTCTGTTTCACATATCTGTTCCATATATGTTTTCTTTTTGATTGGGTTGCCCAGAATTGTTTTGAAGGCTGTGTTTTACAGTGTTTTGATTACCACTTGGTGCTGATGTTGCGTGGTGTGATTTAATGGAAGCAGCTTTATTTTTTTCCAAGGCTAGAAATAATCTGTCACAGCTGAACGTATATGTTCACATATCAAACGGGCTAAAAAGTTACCCATGGTTTCATATCCTCGGGCATGTCATAGAATGACCTCATTATTCTCATTTAGGTGCCCTCTTTCTTACAAAGGCTCCAAATATTGAATAGCCCCGTTATTACCCGCAGAAGCCGAGCTTTCAGGCGTGGTGCTAATGACTGCTTAATGGTGCTGTCTGTCAGCAGCACAGCGAGCTGGGACAGCACACAAAGGAACAGTGGGGCTCCATTTAGGCTCCTCGTGTAACACTCACGCCTCTGCACGGCTTTCCAACAACAAACATCACTTTCAAAGGTGTCAGAACACAGCAGCGAGTGCATCTCACCGTTCTGCGTGCTCTAATCCTGCTGTCACACAAGGTGATGAGGCCACACAACATATTGGGGTCTGTTCTGCAGCATGAAACCTCTGGGGTGTGAGAGGACTTGCTGGTAAAATGCATACTTGAGTTCTTTTTTAACGTGGTTTGATAATTTGATTAATCTCCCATCAGCTGTCAAGTCTGGTTAAAAAGTGCTCCTTTTTTTTGTTTTGTTTATCATGTGCCACACAGATGTTTGTTATTGCTGGGTTCTCCCCACCTGAGCCCTCTGCAGTAACTCACAGCCACTGCTGATGGCAGCCCAGAGACAAGGCCAAGCACATTGGTTCAACAGTAAGTCATATTTTAATTCTACTTTCTAATCCCAAACAGTTACAGTCTCATCCTCTTTGCTTCCCTGGTGTCCTACATGCAGATGGTAAATGGTAATTTCTCTTCTGAAAGGTTTGCCAGCCAAAGCCTGGTTTTATTTTTAAAAAGTAGGTTTCTGAATTGGTTGCTTTCTAAATAACGTTAATAGGAATAAGGTATTATTTGAAAGGAGGACACTTCTCTTTAGGGAAAACAGGGCTTTTTGTAGGAAAATATTGTAAATTGTTGGTGAAAATACTGAATCAATGACACTTCTAGTTTGGAAAAATAGCATTTTCTGCTATCTTGAATTAATAATATATAACCCTTTGTCATTGCAATGGTTTATTCATTTCATTAAGCCCCTGTACAACTGTTTAATTATTTAAATCTCACACCATTTTCAAGTTGATTTTAAACCAAAGCAAAGCACTGCAGTTCTCTGGAGTGTGTGCAGAGGGCACCAATGCACAACACTCTCAGATACCATGACAAAAAAGGCTATTTCCATTCCCCTTCTTTTGGCAAGACTGATGGGGTTTCCAACATCTGAAACACAATAATTGAATCGTTTTCTGCATTGTGAAG
>NW_005054368.1:3231257-3235406 GCF_000277835.1 Geospiza fortis | reverse complement strand
CTGGACTAAGCTTATGTTTATCTTCCATACTAATGTTGAAATGGATGGAAATCCAAAGGTGGCTCACAAACATAGAGAACAAAAAACCCTATTTTATTTTATTGTGTTTGTTCATATGTTTAGGTGGTGTGTAGTAGTGAAATATGCTATGTGCATGAGTTGTCTTCCTAAAATTACCTGCTGTAAGAAGATTAGTTTGTCTTAGAAATTTAATTTGCTTACTTTAGGAGTGTATTATATTCCTGATACTTATGACAATGATGGATTAATTGCAAGCTTGTGGGACATATCAGATAATCATTGGAATTAGGGTTGAATCATAGGCAGGCATGGGTATTATTCCAACCCTATTACAGATTGTCACAGTCTTGTGTCTTCTTGGAAGATTTTTATTGACAGAGCTTAATCTACCAAAGCAATTCTCACTCATCTCATCAAGAAGTTTCCTCTTACATATAATCCATTACCTCCCTTATTAAACCTGGCAGTTCTTCTTATGCACAATCAGTTGACTTGGAATAACACATTTCCTCTCAGGTTCATACATTTTATTCACCTAATAATTTTATTAGCTGCTCTTCAGCTTTTCATTACTTTACATGATCTTAAATGAGAAAGCAGGTGCTGATCCAAAGCCACAGGCAGCTTAACACCAAGCAGAAACACAGGTAACAGGGAAAACCTGGCAAAACACAGCCAGACATCTTCAAAAAATCACCTCTTCTCCTACTGCCCTGCCTGGCCTGCACTCAATCCTTCCCAGCACTCTTCACAAGCAAAGATTTTTGTAGCATGTCTGAAGGGTTTCTACATTTGGGGTATTTTGGATAAATTCTCTTGTACAAAAAGGAGATACCTATATTTCTGTTCCATATCTATCCCTTGAAGATAGTGCTAAGTAAGATCCAAGGTGTTTGTCAGTAATAGCTGCACATCCATGCACAAATAGAAACAAGATGGAATTCTGAGCTTATCTGAAAATCAGTGATTTCTTTTTGACTACTTCAGGAAAGGAGCAATTACCCAGAGTAATTTGGGGAGAGCTGAAATATATCTAAAATCAGCAGGCATTAAAATGCCTATTACATATAAATAAAACAAACAGGAAAGTGACCTCTCAAAGATAAAAGAAACCAGACTAAAATCCTACTGTTACAACAGCTGAACTTTGGAGGTGAGGCAAACAGGGACACTGTTAAATGTCATTCTGCTCTGCTGAACTCCTGGCAGGTGCATGTCAGGTACCTGGAGTTCAAACTCTTGGAAGCAGCCCTAGCAATTATTCCCTCCAAGGAAACCAAAAGGAAGAGCAGGAAAAAGGGATAATAATGCCCATATACTTGGTGTAAAGATGTAGCTGCCTTCCTTTGTAACTGAATAAAGAGCTGGAACTCCTAATAATGGCCCAGCCACCTCTAACACATCACACTTTAGCTCTTCTTTGTAAAGAATTATTCCAATGGCATCATTTCAGTCAAACATGTTGTGATTTGAGGAGCTTCTATCAGTGCTGGACTGGTGCCAAAGGAGTAGATTATAGCAGTTCCTTTTCTGGCTTTTCTAAATGGTGCAACTCACAAGTTAGCACTTAGCAGCTGTAATATAAATGTAGTTACAGCAAGAGCTGTGTAGCTTGTCAAAGCCCTTTGTAGCTAACAAAGGGAATGGGTTCGTTTGTACAATGTCTCCAAACCCTGTGTTTAGGGAAAAGCTGAGTCTGTGACTCCAGCTCACAAGCTAAGGAGCTGCATCAGATATAGTAGCTTGTATTTTTTTGTATGTACATACATGCAAAATTATGGGGAAATATGTGTATATCAAAAGCTGGGCAATGTTTTCCATTTCAGTTTATTTGGATTTAGCTGAGGTAGAGTAGAAACACATTATTTTACATAAAGCTAGCACTGAAATAAGGGTGTCCATGCACCTTTTTTACACAAATATTTTTAGTGCCACTAAAATATCCCACTCAGGTTCTGTTAGCACAACTCCCTCATTCTACAAGTAGCCTGTTTCAGAAATGTCTAACAATTGTAGGAATAGCTGAATCTATCTTATTAACTGAAGGGAGTGGAATCTGACTATCCAGACTTTGGAAAAGAAATTCTCTGAAGCCATCACAGAGGTAATTGGGCTTGGTAATTACTGCATTAGCTGCAAGTTTATTAAGGGCCACAAAAGGAAATGCCATCCTGGTGACCTTTGAGGCTGCATTTCACAGCATGTTTTCTACATGAGAACAAATGATGAAACTTGACTATTTCTGCCAAGTGAGTGGTAGCTCTGGTGAAGATTTATAGCTGTAATCTGGTAATCTATGGGCCTAATCATACAGTTATAGAGCTGCGTGTCATTGACTCGAAAAGCCTGAAATGATCTAGCACTGTGTGGACTATGGTGAAGGAGTGCATTTTGTCATCTGCAAGGTTAGGAGAAATACAGCCTCTTTAGCAGACTGTAAAAGACAGACAAGAGCTAATGTTTCTCAAAATAGCAGCCTGTTACACGAAATTTTACAAGAGTCAGAGAGCTAAGAAATGGGGACTGTCAGATTGGAAACCAGTATGATTTTCCTCTTTTGTACTGCTTCAATAATTACATAGATTTTCTATTTATTTTTTTTTGAAATTATTTAAGTCATGCTCACTTCATCTCTCTCAGAACAGCAAACACAGAAGCAGACTAATAATGTAATATTGACATATTTAAGTGTTGGATTCTTTAGCTGAGAGCAGCATGTTCAGAATGTATCATGCCTGTAATGTGCCTGTGTTCCCTTATCTTTGTGTCACATTTTATTCAACAGTCAAGAAGTGCTAATAAAAAGTGCATATTTCAGTTGTTCTATTTTAGGTAAACATAACATGGTACACATTTTCTAAGCAATGCACATTTCTACAAATAGAAATCAGGGTGGCAAACACTTTGCTTCTCGTCTTAATTAACCTATCCTTGCCAAAACTGCTATGTTCTTCAGCATGAGCAAGGAATGAAACTGATGACTGAAAATTTAAATTAATGCTTTTTCTTCTGATCTTTTGGCTGAGAACAAGAGCAGCTTCCACCTACCATCTGATGCATTCCCTAGCAAAAGAAGCACTGTCAGCCTGGGTCCACTGAAGCTGCAGGGAGTGAGGGAAGAGCCACATTTATATTGTCTTTGCTTTGGAGCCAGCTCACCTGGGAAGGGGAGATGCTGCCCAGCCTGCAGCAGGTCTTGGCTCCTGCTCTGCCTGTCAAATCCAAGCTCTTAAATAGCTATTTAGAGCAGGGGCTGAGGTCCAAAAGACAGGCAGTGATGTGTAGATCACCTGAAATGTCATGATTCCACATGACACATTTGTTCCCTTCTCCTCCCCACCTGCTCAGCCCACAGGTCTCTTTTAAATCAATCTTTTCATCTCTCCCAAGACTCACAATTTAAGCAGAGCAGACGCTGACGAAAACAGATTTATAATGAAGCTGGTGGCCATTAAATACCAGCCTTCCACCAGAGGTGACCTTATTGTAAAATGTTGTACAGTGAATTTATTTTGACTTTGCCCATTCTCTACCTCATCTTGCACACTGGCAGCCAAGGCAGTGGTGGTGGGAGGTCTGAGAATAATGCCCACGTCTCCCTTCATTACAGCTGCACTTCACATCCCAGCAGCCTCCAAGCCTCAGGGATATCACATTCATTACCTCTTTCAGAGACATGTATTTTACATATATGGCTGAAAGGTGATTAGAATCCCTGACACAACAGTGCTTTATCTGGAATGCAACCATGAAAAATACATGCCCAAAACAAAAAAGACATCCTACATCCTTCTCCTAATTGATTTAAGCTACAAAGACCAGCTGCAGTTTTCCCAGGGCACAGGAACTACCAGGAAGACACAAATTGCATGTTTTCAAATCTCCTCATAAAAACTGCTTGACAGGGGGTTGAAAGCAGAGTTTTCTGTTTCTCAGATGTCCTAGTCCTGTGAATGTCATCAGTCAGCAGAAGCTCACGTGCCAGCACCTGATCATAAAGAACAGTTCTGTAACAACCCTCATTTCATGCTGCTGATTCCAGCCCATCATAAATCAGCCACACCAGGAGTAATGTTGGAAATAATTGTCTGCTCCAGAGCTCCTCTCTCCCAGCCCAGGTGCCACACA
>NW_005054368.1:3199733-3231246 GCF_000277835.1 Geospiza fortis | reverse complement strand
AGCAGCACCTCCAGCAGTGATGCTCCCTGAGTGCTTGCAAGATCTTTAATGCTGCACACTGGAACAGTGCAGTGGTTTTAAAAACATTATAAATGGAGTCAGCTCTGCCTTGAACCAGATGCTCTCTGCAGATGGAAAATGGGACAGCAACTGCTACTTAACTGAAAGCAGCCTGGAAATGCAGCAGGTGATCCCAGCACTGATCCTCAGGTGCTCAATGCACTCTGATCCTTTGTCTCCCACCCTCTTTCTAATATCCAGCTTTAATATCCAGCCCTGAGCAGGGTTTGCTGTCACTGATGGCTGTTTGTGCAAATGAATCAGCACAGCACATCTGATGTTTTGACTTCAGCCTTGTTTGACCCCTGTGTTCCTCAGCCAGGTCTTACACAGCAACTTTGAATCATGTCCTCTTAAAACCTGTGGTCAGAACTGTCCTGGGCTGGTTGTGCTGGTGCAGCCACCCTCAGTTAGCAGCAGACACATCAGCCTTAGAGAACCCCAGCCACGAGTCACACAGGAGCTTCATTCAGTCCAAAGCTGCTAGAAGGAAGCAGTAAAACAAAACAAAACAAAAAAATACAGTTGTGTTCTGATGCAGAGCTACCTAGATTAGAAAAATCATGTTGAAATCCAGAGTAGTGATAGAAATGCCCCAAATTACCAGCTAAATGAAAGTGTTGTGGGGTATCTGATCCTTCTTATCAGGTTGGCCCAGCTGCACAATTTCCCATCTCCAATTATACCAAAAGGCCCACACTTCCTCCTTCATTAATGCTTTTGAAGGATTTAATGAGTTACTTCATCAGGTTAATAAATCCCCTCAATAATTTTATTACACTTTGATACAAGTTATTCAAGAGGTGCAGCTAACAAATGATCATCATTTATATTTCTTGACAGAATAACTTAGTTAATAAATTTGGCCCATGAAATCCAGAATTCATAAATAAACTATGGGGAAAATGGAATGTCTGTGTGGAGGAGGGGTTTTGGAAATCCTCTGTCTTTGTGCAATAAGTTCAGGCTAAGGAGAGCTGCAGGAGGTTGGTGCCTTTTGGCAATGTCCTGCTTCCCACTGAGTGCTTAGGGGAGTCCAGCTGCTGCAGCACATGTGCCACTGGACATAACCCACATTCATTTGCTCCAGCACTCCCTCAGGTGTAAAATCCAGCTTCATAAAGGCTGCTCCATTCCTTGAGGCTAAGCTCCTTAGCTGATTTTGACCAGGTGCAGTGACACCATCAGAAATAAGCATTCTATTCTGGAAATTATTTTAAAACTGAATTGAATTGGTTGCCATGCCATTTTTTTCTTCCTGTGGCATTATAGTAAATGACATCATCAACAAAATAACCTTAGGGGCAAGGGTGTTTTCAGAATCTTAACCTCTGAATGGCCAGCAGTATTACAGCTTCCTATTACCAGATTAATAATATTTATGGTAGGTAGACTGCAAGAATGGGATCATACTATTTATTTACTTACTGTTGAAAGCCACCTCTGGCAAGAACAAATTTCCCATTAATCACCACCTTATCTCTGTAAGAAAGAGTTACTCTCAAGGACATCTGTATTATTCCCATTGTTTTATTAATACTAGAATAGCTCTGCTGTGGATTTTTTGACATTGAACTTTATTTATTTTCTAGATTTTCTTTTTAAAGGGGAGCTGAAATGCTTAAATAAACATTGAACTTTCTTAATAAATGAACTACCTAAGATTGCAACTGTAGCGATAAGATCCCAGTATTTCCTGAATATATTTTTATGTTAAGTAACTGCAAATCAGTATTTTTTCTTCTTTTTTTATCAACTGAAACTCCAGTTATGAATTTTGAGTTTCTTCTGGGAGTGCAAATGACCTTGTTAGGTTGTGAGAGTGCCAGAAAAATGGTGCCCTCCAGTCCAGGGCGTTGGAGAAGTGAAGCCAATTTCTAAGCTCAGATCTTGTAATAAAAAATGCATATTTCTCTCTCCTTTCACATAGGCTTTAGCCAACATTTGAAAGATTATCTACTGGGCTGCAGGATTATTTATTTTTCTAATTTTTCAAGAGCCCTACATCATATATTTTCAGCTTTAAAAAGAAATCAGTGTAGACCCAGCAGAGGACAATATCAGCAAAATTCTCTTTCATGTGAGAAAAGCATTAGTGGAAAGCCTTCCATGAGCCTTATGCAGTACCAGAATGAGGTGGTTGTGCCAGTAGAAGGGGTAGCAATTAATGTTAATTTGCTGTTTAGTTAGGTGTCCAGTACAGAACAATGGTGAGACACCTGTGTGGGTGGGAGGAGCTCCAGACTGTCAGGTGGACACAGCCACTCCTGCCTCCCAAACTCAGGCACTGCTCCCACAGCAGTGACTCTGCAGATGTGCTTTAGGCAGTAATTTATTTGCAGAGTGAAAGGTGTGCTTGCAAACAGAGTAAAGGGCTCTGTCCCCTGTCCTGCTGCTCAGCCCAAACTCTGGGGTGTGAGGATGCTCTGGGAGCAGTGCCAGCCCTGCAGCTGGGTTGGTGTGGCTCCAGCAGCCAGCCCTGCTCAGCTGTGCCCTGCTGAGAGCTGGGACCACCCCCACCTTGCCAGAGGGTGAGACTGCCAACCCCACACCCAGCAGTGAGAAACACCCCAGTGACAGGGGCTTCCTTCAGCACTGCCAAAAAACCCCACAGCATTTCCATTTTCCTGCATTTAAATGTTTGAGTTAATAACGTTCATGGGGCAGCATGGGAAGATGAACTTAAATACATCATTTGTCCTCTCAGGATACTGAATTACACCATTACTGAAAGGGATACAGAGAAATGTGTCCAATAAACAGAGCATAGTTTGCACAATTTGTTTTGCATTTCCCACATCCTGCAACAAGAACAGGGCAGTCAGGCTCCTTAATGATCATAATGTATGTACAGAAAGAGCAGCTCCCTGAGGGCTCCTGATTAATCAGGAAAATGCTCATTTGTTCTGGCAGAAGTGATGTGCATCTAGGCAGGGCAAATGATGAACCCTAAGTGCACACATCAGCCATCAAGGCCCAAAAGTTTCCATTCACTGAACTCATTTTCCCTCTAAGAAATAGCACTCCACATCTCAGCACTTGTTCTTGTCCCAGTTCCATTAGGGTTTGGTCTGACAAAGGCAGAAAGAGGCCCCACATCCATTTCTGGATGAGACTCTGAATGCATTGAGCTCCCAAATAAAGATATTTCTGCTGCTTGCTCAGATACCCTGTTCAGGGGCAGACAGGAGGCCTCAGCTGCTCTATCTGATCACTGTGCAAGAGACTTGGGAACAAGTTGGAAGATTGAAAGGATTTTTCACCAGCTGATATAAATCCCTGCCTGTTTTGTAGTCCCCAAGAAGCTGCCCACTGATTGCAATCCTTCCTCCACTCCATCACAGCCATATTAATTCTGTGGTTTGGCACAGCTGTTGCCATCTAGAAGTTTGCAGTGTGGCATTTGAAATCTTTATTTCAGATTTTATTTTCTATTCTGAGTTGGAAGTTTGCTAGTAATGAGGTGAATCCTCTGTGCCTGACACGTATTTCCCTTGGTGTTCATTTTTAAATTAGCTACAGAAAGGACAAACTAAAACCAGATGTGTCATATTTTTCCTCTGTGTGTTTGGAAGCTCACTCATGGAAATATCTTTGTCAGATAAATGAATTCCAGGTTACTTGGATAAACAGATGCAATAAAATACTTGTGTGTAGAAGAAACCCTTACAAAAATGTGATCCAACAACTCTTCAAGGAAATTGCCATGTAAGAGATCCAGCTTTGAGGCTTACCTCGGGCTTTTGCATAACATGATAGTTTGTACTTTAAACTGGAGAAAATGTGATGGGATCTTTTGATATTTTTCCTCTTGCTTTTTCAATTTCATGGGATCAGCAGAAAGGGAAGGGAACCAAAGCTGAACTAATGCTGTGCTTTTGCCTCCACCACTGCCCGAGCACACGGCAGGGATTGCTTGGTGGAGGACAGAGTATCTGCTACCCTTCTTATGGGCATCTCTCAATTGCCAGAAAATGTGGATTTTGGACTTGTTTTCAGCATAACATGAGAAAGATGAAGACCAGAAATAAATGAGAAGGCTGAAATATAATCAAAACCCAGTAGTTATTTAGTTTGGCTACTGATTTATTAATGTATTATAGTTAAGCACTGAGGAATAAACCCTCACTTAAAAATGTTCCTCAGCTCTAGGCAGGATTATTTACAGGAAATAAAAACAGTTAAAGAATTATAATGAAATCCTGCACGTACTGAGTCAACAAGAAATGTTGCCACCGACCTCATTAGGTCAGGTTTTATCCCCAGATATCTACAAAGAACCACAATTCTCTTGCAGTGTGACTGGCAGATTAATATCTGACAACACCAGTTTATCTTTCCATACAGAATCCTTAATTTTTATGCAGCCAGCCTAAAAACTTTGCTCCACAAGTTTGTGTTTCAGGGCAAACCAGACACTGTTCCCTGCTCCTTTCTGGCCTGTTTGCTGTCACCATTCCCATTTGGCTTAAGCACCTCCTGAAATTATTATTTTGCCTTCATGTCCCTTACAAGAATATTTTTCCTCTGAGGTATCTGCTTTCTCAGCAGCAATTTTAAGGCATTTCAGGCTACAGGAGAAATATAAAATAAACCCTGTGCTCATATATATCATGAAGAACATGATCCTTTAACCCTGTCCTTGGAAAACCCATCAGCATTTGCTGTACTTCAGTGATTCTCCATATGCTTTTGCAAGGAACATTTTGCACCTGCCAGTACAACACAGGACAAGCAGCAGCATTGCAGGAGGAAACATTAACTAATTTACACAAAGCCTTAGGTGGTCCATTAGCCCTTCATAAAAACAGGAAAGTGTAATTACTGCATCCACGGACAGAATTAAATTTGATGGACTACAAAGAAGCAATGAGTGAAACAATTAACAACAAAGGCCGAGTAAACTGCTCTGATGGGGAGCCATGGCCTGGCTGAACGGGTCTGGCAGCTCAGGTTTCCCTCTGCTGTCCCCAGGGGTGTGCCCACCCCAAACTTTTCACTCAGTGCAGACAGATGTGCTCCTGTCAGAGTCACTGCACCTGCTGATCTATTGCAGGTCGTGTAAGATACAACCAACAGCCAAATAACCTGCTCAGCACAGGAGTACCCTTCTAGCATCATTAATTCCATCAATCCATTCTTTCTCCTGTGTCTCTGGACAAATGGTTGCTCCTCTAGGCCTGATGCCATTTTTAGGAGGATGCAGCTCAGTGGAGCACCACTGCCAAGGGGGCAATGCAGCAGATGCTGTCCCAAAAGCCTGATGGAATAGCTGCTCCACAGGCTTCAGTTCATTAAGGTAATTGCAACTGCTGTGTGGCACAGTGCACAGTTACATTTGGGATGGCAAAATCCATCCAAAAGAAAAGCATCTCCCCTCTGCAGCTCTCCAGCCAGGCAGGTTAATTGTGAGTACTTTGCAGTGCCTGTGGTGAGGCAGGAGCCTGGGGGGCTCTGTCACAGCTTCCGTCCACAATTTGATTTAATGCCCTCCATGAACAATTGCATCTCAGTGCTTGTAATAAGGAAATGTCATAAAGGTACCTGCTGCCTGCTCCAACATCTTTTGGCTTTGACAGGTCAAATTTACAGCTTTAATTCAGCAGCCTGGAAGCTTGGTATTCTGTACACATACAGGGAAGGGCTGACAGAACAATATTTTATAAAAGTTCACCTGTGTTCAGCGACTCATGGAGGATATAACCCCTTGGACCTTGTGAAATGACTTGCAGACAAATTCCCACTCCAGATTGTCCAGTGGCAAATTACAAAGTTCTAATCAAATCCCAGTGTGCCTGGAATGTTTTGCTTCTGTATAAAGAGTTGAACTTTCAGCAGCTTGAACAAGTGCTCAGTGGGGTTCTCTCAGCTGTGAGCATCCCCAGCTGGAGGAGGAAAGAGCCCTTCAGAGCAAGTCTGATCTCCCTGCTCCTGATACCCAGGTGAGATAAGCAGCACAGCTGAAACACAGAGCTAAATCCTTAGCTCTGTGTCCCTGTGGAAGGTGCTGCCACACCAGCACTGCTGGGACACTCTGGACAAACCAGCTGTGGGATTTCTGTGCTGTGCCAGTGGCTGCCATGCCCAGGACAATGCTGAGCACGGCAGGTGGGCAGGAGCTGAGCAAGGGAGGAGTTCCCCAGGCCCTGCCCGGGCTGCTCTTTGACACTCTGCTCCTGCTGCAGCCCGATTTACATCCCCTGGCTCTGTTCCTGCTGTTCCCAGGGGTCACGTTGGGCAATGTCACAAACTGCAGGCACTGCAAACGTCCCCAGTCTGGGCAGGAGATGCAGCTGTTTAATGAGCCCTGCTGTCATTACAGCAAAATGACTCAAGGACTTCCTTAAAAAAGCCTCTTATTTACTGTATCATAGATTACCTTAATGTCTTTTAACAGGGAATACTGCACAAATATTACAACATAGTCCTGAAATAATGGGAATTTAAACAGATTCTAACAAGGAAAACATAAATATTG
This sequence comes from Geospiza fortis, assembly GCF_000277835.1. NCBI lineage: Eukaryota > Metazoa > Chordata > Aves > Passeriformes > Thraupidae > Geospiza > Geospiza fortis. The sequence goes on along the minus strand of NW_005054368.1, from coordinate 3,224,708 downwards.
GATGGAAAGAGAAAAAGCATTGGTTGAAATCTTTGGCAAAAGGAGTATTATTAGGAAAAGTTTGCACTTCTGAGCTGGAGTTTTACAGAACATCTTGCACATGGGAGTCAGTGCAAGTGTGTACTCTGGCACAACTTTTGCATTGTACCAGTTTTTATTTTATGGCATAAGTTTTGGTTTGTGCTTTAATCTGTAGTGGAGAGATGGGAAATTTGGTTTGTACCAACCTCTGTGTGTGTCAGTGCAGGCTTTCTTGTGCCAGATAAACACAGTCTAAAAGAACTACAGCTACACATCCCTGTTTGAACAAGAAAAGTATTTGAAGTGGTGAATAAAGGAGATATCTGAGGCATGCTGATTTAAACCTGGCCAGGTCCTTGTATTCCTACAGGGGATAATTATAGGTGAAATCTTCAATGGAACTGTATTAATCAGAGTGGGATCATCTGCCAGTGCCCTTCCCGTCAAAACTCAAACAGCAGCAAGGAAATGAAGCAGTAATGACAGGGCTTCCATTTAGCCACTAAATATCTTTTCTTAGGTATCCATATTTTAATGAGATTTGCGTGCTTTTTAAAGTAGGAGACGTTTTGATGATCTTAGATACAGCCTCTAATTAAACATTCTGTAATTAACCTTGGTTTATCTGTGTCAAATGCCAAGGAATTTGAGCAAGCCAGGTTAAGCCCTGCTTTAAGACATTCAGGGAAGACAGTGTCTAACACCAGGTTTCTAAAGCAGGACAGAAGGATGTCCCTGCAGCAGAGATCCCTGCTCTGTGGAGAACAGCAAGGAAAGCCCAGGCTGGTGGTGCTGTGTCAAGGCTGGAGGGCTGGATGTGCTCCCAGCCCAGCAGCCCATGAGCCTCTTCCCCTGGCTTGGTTGGAAATTCTTGCCTCTCTTGACTCATTCAATTTTTCCCCAACCTTTGATGAGATTCCCATATGGGATGTGGCATCTGTGAGCCACAGATTACTTTAATCTGAAAAGAATGGTTTGGAAAACATACAGACAACATAAATATACTGAGTCTTGAATGTCTTCAGTCTCACATGCCAATGTATAATGTTGCATCCCAGAAAAATACATTTAAAATAATAATTGTAATGAATTTGTAGAGAGTCTGGCTCCTGTCTCACAGACAGATCTGCCATACTCTCCCTTGCTACATCTGTGAAACATCCATTATTTTTCCATGGTGTAAATGATCTCATTTCTGTTGTTTTCCCTGCAACACAATGCCACGTTCATTCCTCCTTCGAAAATTTCAGGAAGAGAAGCAATTTGTAAGAATGACAGGAAAATGGCTTCTCATCTGTGTACACCACAGCAATCTGACGCACAGAAAGAGGCTCTGGTGACTTACACAAATCCTAATTCCCACAGAGTTTCAAGCAGTCCAGATTTAAAAAGAAAAAAATAAAAATCCAAACTGACATCAACCAATTTGATCATAAAGATTCTAATTCAGCACAGGTTAATTGAGAAGTCAGATTTACTGCTATCACTTCTGGAGAGGAGGGAGATAAGGGAATACAATGACTCTTTATCAACAATATGGGACTTCATTTAAAGAGAGAGCATTAGGTTACAGGCTGGAAGATTAGTAGCAATCAGCCTGCTCTCAGAAAAGAAAATGCACTGGGTGATAAAGATAGAAGGCAGGAAGCTGGGTGCATAGAAATGAGGTTTGATGCCAAATATTACTGGTCAGATCTGAGCTATCTGTCAAGCTGGCACTGATCATTGCTGATGCACAATTATTATTACTCACCTGTGATCAGGTCATTTACCACTACCAAGCCAATGGCTCCTCCCACCCATTTCATTTGTTAATGGCATTTTAATGAAAAAAACTCCATCTAATATCTCTTTGAGATGACTAACCATTGTGTAATAGTACATAATGGTATATGAAATACATTTTCTTTTTCCCAATCACCCATAAAAGATATCAGCTCTTATTCTGTTCCTTAGCCACAACCCCATAAATCTGAGTGCAGTTCTGCCTTTAGAGGTGGCAGGCTTATTTTTCCTTTTTCTTTGTGTGCCATGTGTTTTCCATACCAAAAGTGCCTGTTTTGTTGCAAGTGACAGAAGGAGAATTTAAAGGGATGCTGGAGGATCATAAAGACTCCCTTCTATCCAATCCCAAGCATGCATTCCCCTTACTGTTCTGCTGACTAAAGAATTAGAAACTATTAATATTGTCTCTGCTGGCAGGTCAGAAAAATACTTATTCTGTAGTCGAGCAGATTAATCCAAAGGGGAAAATAACCCTGCAAAGCCCTGCAAAAGCTGCTGTCTAACCAATCCACTTTCCAAAGCCAGATGTTTCCAATCTGTTTCAGTGTTAATCTCATGATATGTCTTTTTATGCCCACTGAAATGATTTCAGCATGTATTGAACTATTAGAGAATTCACATAATTAGGGCAGCTCTTATTTATGGAGGAGCTTTTTGGATGAAGCCCTGTCAGTGTTTGTGAGCCATGTGCTCCTGTTCATTATTGAGGCATGTCGGGACCTCTCCCCATGAGGTTTTTTGCTGGGCTCTGGATACTTTGGGTGCTCTTTATAAAGACACTCCTGGTGAAATCAGAGGCAGAATAACAGTGGGGAGGTGGGCAGAGGTTGAGGTCAGAGGTGCAGGTTTTTAGAGCCCGAGATGGGTATGGAAAGCAGATTTGCAAACGAAGGCACTGCAAGCCAGGCTGAGATCTACTCCAGCAAAACCAGGGTAACCATGAAAGGAGGTTATAGTTACGCAGTGGTCCTGAAAACTGGAGGGATTTTTTTCCTTCTCACACACACACATCTCCTTAGATCTTTTCTTGGCCTGACTTTGGTCTCCTCTGATAAAGAGCTGGTTTGAAATACAGCAGCCAGACTGTAAGTTCTTAGCCAAGACCCCTTCCCTGACAGGTGCTGATGGGCTCTGCTGTGGAGAATAATGGCTTGTGAGAGGAAGGTCACAGGAAGGGTCAGGAGGCAGCTCAGAAAACCTTGCATTTCATGTCAAGGATCTTAAAGGGTCTGGGAGGGCTGCAAAAACTTTCCTCTGGGGCTGCTCACTGACAGATCAGTGTCTTGGTTATAAACTGATTTTGATAAATCATGTTGATCTACTGTTTGCATGTGGCTTTAAGAGAGCAGGTGGTGAGCCATGCATTCCTGTGGCATCCTAGAGCAAATTCACAGGGAAAAAGTGAATTATGCCTTGCTCTGTGTCCTGCTGGCACACAGGACAAGGGAGCAGGACCATCTGGGAGCATCACCCCCACACCAGGAGCTGCCCAGCCTTCAAGTGCCACTCTCTCTTCCCATTTCGGGAATCTCCATAGACATCCCAGCTCCCCAAGGGCCATTTAACCCCTGAATCCTTCAGCAAAGCCTCTCTGCCTAACAAGGAGGCAGCAGATTCTCTGTGGGAACTGGCTGGCAGAGAATACGTGCAGTATTCTGCATCTGTGCTTCCCCACACAGGGTGAGGAGTTTATCGTGGGGCTTAGGGATGACTCCTTTCTAAGTATGGTATGAGATGAGGAAGAGGAATCAGTTTGAAATTAAAATGAGGATTTTTCAACTTGTCCTTAATATTTATAAGGCTCCTTTTGCCTTACAGACAAAATCCTTAAGGAGAAGATGGAAAGCTGTTCATCCTTATTTCTTGTGCCTTTAGTTCAGCTTCTCATTGTTTATATTATTCTAAGCAAAATAACAGTTCTGGAAATGCAGTCATTTACAAAATCCAGTCTACTAAGCCTTAAACAGCAGAGACATGTCCTGCTATGTTTGTTCCTTTGTTGTTGCTATGGCATTACCACACATTTTTCCATGTAGGAAAGGAAATCCCGTGGAGACCAGATAATAAAGGCTTGAATTTCCAGGGCACAATGTCCCTCTTGCCTCTTGACCTGTTTGACACCCTCTTTCACCAAACCTACATTCACTGAATCCAAATAAACAGCCAGCCATCAAAGGAAATACTTAAAAAGGATTGTTCATGGTTAGCCTTGATGAAATATACATTGGAAAACCTGCATTTTAATCACGTTTGGAGTTCTGCATTTCAAAAATGGTTTTGTTTAACTACATGAGACTTGTCATTCAGGGAAGTTTCCTTCCGTAGGATGCCTGCATTTAAAATTCAAGTTAACCAAACCCAAACAAATTTCCCAGGAGGCTGCAACAAACCAGACAAGCGTCTCACACACTCAGCTCTGACCTCTGTGCTGTACCAGGTGTATCCCTGCTCTCTGCAAGATTCCAAGATGCTGCATGTTTATACAACATCCCCAGTTCTCAACAGGGTGTTGTGAGGATTCATCAAAATCCCTGCACGTCACTTGTTGGAACAAGCTGTGGCTGGAACTCCCCACTTGGCTCAACATCAGTTTGCAAAGATTAATCCTGTGTCCCAGTCAGCCTGTCCTGCCTGAATCCCCCAATCATCCTGGGCTGCACAGAATAGTTGTGCCTTGTTTTATCTTAGACATAACTATTTCATGGTGTTACCTGAAATTATCCTTGGCATGTAAGTTAGAATTGATGAATGAATATGAGTTTGTTAAATGCTCCAGGACATTTATCCTGGATGAATTTTTCAGTACCATCATCTTCAGCTTACTTTAATGAAGATCTGGCTATAATCTGAGCAAAGTGTCACTTGTTGATGCAGTAATTAGGGAAAAATGTGCACTTCAGAACTGACTAAAGAGCAAATATCCCAGACAGAATGATTTGATGCAAAATGATGAGGTTATCTTGGGCCAAACTTCTTGGGCATCATTTGCTGTGTCTCCCACTGCTGTCATTTTTCTGTGACACAGTTCAAAGGCACAGGCAGATTGAAAGGGCCTTGTATCATCTCTTGAAGCCACACATCCCTGTTGCACACAGGATATTGCAGCCAGAGCACACAGCCAGCCAGCACAGGATAATCACAGGCAACATGCAGCCTGTGGTCTTCCAAATTTTTCAGCCAGCACAGGAAAACAAACAGCAGCCTTACAGACTTAATGGACTTTTAATGCATTTGATGGATTCTGCATCAGCAGTTTCTAATGGAACATCTGAAGAGCGAAAATTCCCTTTCCATGGAGATCCTGAGGAGAAAATTAACTGACAGTGCAAAGGTTCCTCTTTGCATTGGATGCTGTGCAGGAGAACTCAGGGGCCAGACCCAGAGTCTTCATCTCTTCTGAAACATCCCTGAGCTCTGCAGGGTCAGAACTGAGCTGTGTTTGAGCCACAGGCTGTTCAGGTACCACAGCAGTTAGCAGAGGCAAAAGGCAGCAGAAAACTGTGACCTCCTTGGTCAGGACCATTGAACTGAACTCCCCAGAGCTGGTGAGGAGGAGGCACAGAAACTGGGGCTGGAAATCTGCTCCCATGGCCGCAGGGAAGCTGTGCCTTTAGACAGAGAGTTGTTCTGCAGTTATCAGGAAGAAGACAAAGCCTTAAATTCCTTTGCTGAATCCATATAGGCAGCAGTGTGACACATTCCTCCTAGTCACAGATCCTTGACTTTCTTACTTTTGCATAATCTTTGAACTTCAGCTATTGATAAATAAATTGGTTTACAAAGCAGAGTAAATCACCATTCAGTGCTGAGCTGCTATTGTGCCACTCATTTGTAAGGCAGCTTTCAAGCTTTTTTTAAAAATCAGATTGGCTTGACATTTTGTTTTCCTACTATTATTTATGAGCTCTGTCTTATGAATGGATTATGTAAAATAGTTTAATTCCAGTTGTTGCAATTTCTCAGATGTCATCACACAAAAGCTTGCTTTGAGTAGAACACTCAGGTCCAGATTTTGTTCTCAGCTGTGCTGATAACAAATTAGACCATCATCCACAGGGATCAGAAGCGTTTTCCTCAGATTTACAACTGTTACGAGCTTTTTAGGAAAAACATTTGAGCAATACTCTGCTCAGAGTAAGCAAAGGCACATTGCTGCCTTTCAGCAATGTTCTGCAGGCAGGACCAACCCACTGAGCCACTGTCCTCAGCTCAGAAACTGCACCTGGGGATTCTTCCTGCAGGGAATTATGAGCTGCATTCAGCTGTGACTTGACTGCTTTTGTTGTAATGGCAGAAATGGGGATGGGAGGATTTTAGAACAGTTGCTTTCTAAGATTTTGGATGCACTCAGTCACTTCAAAGCAACTAAAACCTCAGCAGCTATTTAAAGCAAAGCACTTCAGTCCCCTTTTGATGGCAAGTGTTAGCTCTTCTCTGAGACAGCAGGCGACTGCTGTAGTGAACCAACAGCTCTTAAGCCTTTGCAGATGACAAAAATTGTGCCAATTATTACTCTCCATTTCACAGGTTTCTCTGATCTCTCAGCATCTGACTTTGCACCTGAGTGTGGAGCAGAGCCCATGTAAAAACAAGAGTAAAACCTCTCCTTTTGTTGCTAAGGAGCATTTGGGATGTACTATTGCTGTTTATTTCCCTACACAAAATGCTGCTTCATTTCCTGAGATGAAAAATGTGATGTGGCCTGCAGCAGGTGCAGATGAGGTGAAGGATCATGCAAAGCAGAGGGAAAGGAGAGTAACTACAAATTTCTGCTTTGTGTGGCTTGCTCAGGCTGTTGCTCTGTGGTTGCCTGGACTCGGGGCACTCAGTCAGGGCTCAGCTCCTGCACTCACCCAGTGTTTTATTGGAGCCCAGCCTGGCAGCAGAGCAGGAGCTGTGAAGCCTCACAAGGAGCCAAACAGGTGATATTTGTCATCCCAGCACAGAGAACTGGGCATGGCTCATTTCTGTGACATCCTTGTGACAGCACAGAGCCATGAAGATGACAGATGTCGCCCAAACCATTACAGGGCAGTTTTTCAATGGCTGCAAACACAGAGCAAGGCAATAGACACCCAGTTCTGTGTGTGTAAATGAAGCAATTCCAACCAGAGGCATGGGGACTGCACCTTTCAATCAGCTCCCTTGGCAGCCCTTTCCAGGTGTGCCTGCCTTTGCATCCAGGCAGGGAGAGCAGGCAGGACCTGATGGCCCAGGCTGGTGCCCGAGGCCTCACCCTCGTGGCCAACGAGTTTTGCTGGTGCTCTGCTGCACCCAGCACAGCTCTTCCCTCTCTGGACTACAGAGAGCCCAAAGACCTGTTCTGGAGTAGGGAGTTTACTGCACAAGGCCTTTAAGAGTAATTCATCCTTATTTAGAAAGGCATGTTATTCTAATGTCAGCCCATGCCAAGCATGATACAGTTTAAATGTTCCTCACTGGTTACAAATGTGACCTTCATTAACTCGTCTTTGTGCACGGAGTTCTGCAGGAACAGCTCATTGCATTTTCAATTTAATTTAATTTGAATGATAATTTAAAAGTTGTTTGATGCAAATGCGACCATCTGCATCCTCGCAGCTGACACAGTTTTTAAAGATGGGTTTGTCAGCAGGGGTGGAGGGAGCTTGATGGGGAAGAGCCACGAGCTCCCAGGAGAAAATTGGGAGTGCCTGGGGGGAGAGGAGCTGAGTCAAGCAATTGCTGGTTATCAAACTTGTAGGTGACTATTAAAGTCTGGAGTGGTGATCACAAGTCATCAGACCATGGCAGCTCATGGCACTGCTTGTCTGAGCCCAGTAACTGCCCAGGTATGTGCTGACCAGACCTGCTGTGACACAAAACACACGGAAATTCAGCTGCCAGGAGGGGCTGAGCCAGGTTCAGCCCTGCCCTGTGCACAGAGACCTGTACCTCTTCTTATGGCTTTAATTACTGCCAGGAACAAGGCTGTCCTCAAACTGAGAGCTCACAGTAACTGTGATGGAGGGAGGGAGGTGTGATGCACATAGAAGCTTTTGTTTTCTGTGACTAAATCTAAGCAGCAGGTTCCTGAGGACAAGTGCCAGCCTGTTCCTCCCCCCTGCTGTACTGGATGCTTGAGGGCAGTAAATAATAATAATAACAACAGTGTTAATGGCTGTTTGTTCAAACTTGCTACTTGGCTGCCAAACTTTGGACTTTTCTAGAACTTGGTCTGGGCTGACTGCTGATTTCATCCTAAGTAATATGATAAAATGGGCTGTGTCCATTCCAGGCTTTTGAAAAAGAGCCAGAGGAAACATTTTGCCCCTAATGCTTCCCTGCTGGCAGCCTTGGTCAGGTTGGATGGAAGGGAGCTCCTTGCTGAGTCCTCACTGTGCAGCAGCAGTGCTCCTACCCCAGGCAGCCCTGCTGGGACACTGGGCATCCCAGGTGGCTCCAACAACCCCACCTGAACTCTGCTGCACCCTGGAAATCTTCTGCATTTCAAAGAATGCTTGCTTTGGTACCTGTGTGCTCTGCACTGGTGTGGTGGAAATGTGGCTGAAAGATTTGAGCTGAATTTGGAAGCATCAACTCCCCTTGCCAGTGTGAGTGTGAATGAGGGAAATGAGAAAAATTACTTTTCCTAGTCAGAAGGGGGGATTGGGCTGGCACTGTCTGTGGCTTGGGAGACCTGGTTTGAATTCTCCATATGAGCCTGTGCTCCTGAGAGCTGAATTCTCTCCTGATTTCCAGTGGAACTCAAACTGCTCCTGCACAAGCAGCCCATGCCAATCCTGGCACTCCCAAGGCAGATCCCTTATTAAGATGAGTGTGCAGAGTTTATTGTCTCACACCTAGGAGCTGCATGAAATACTGTTAGAAAAACAGCACTTTTTGTTGCAGGGACTTGAATACTGGTGCATTAATCTACACTTTTCTCACCCTTCATTTAAAACCATGTTTTCTGCTATTTCTCTGGAGCTCTCTAAGCAGGGACATGAGAGATCACAACATCTTTAACAGCAATTGCCTAAAACTCCCCACAGGGCTCAGGTGTCTTATTTTGTGGTGTTTCAGGTGCCCCTGAGAGTGTGTTAGCAGTCACTCAGGAACACCAAAGCCTGGGGACACTTGTGTGCCTGCATCTTAGGGAGAAGGATGCACAAATTACTCTGTTAAAACTTGGTCCCACTTGAAGTTCACTTTACAAGCAGCCTGGTTTTCTATCTGACAGTAGAAAACTAAATGTAGCAACCTGATTTTTAATGGATAGCTTTCTCTGCAAATAGTATTTTACCTGTATTTATGGGCATTAAAATATTATTTACATCAGTTTTTGGGTACAAGCATGAGAGATCAGACTGAGTGGATAAGATGAACCAAGCTGAGAAGGTGGTTGGGAACAGGAGCTTTATATTTCCTCTGTAAGGCTGATTTCTGCTCCTTCTGCTCTGTGTCAGTGCTGCTTCTCTCCAAGCCCATTAGAGAAACACTTAACAGAAAAAGGCAACCCCTTGAGAGAGCCTTCCACCTCCTGGAGAGATTTGGAGGAAAGCTTGCATCTCCTCCCATTAGAGAAAAAGTACTTTTAGCTTTTAAGTTCAAATGATGGATCCAAACAACATATGCTAGGAGTGAACACAGTCTTGCTGGGAGAGGACTTGCCAAATCTAAGGCTGCTCTAGCAATAAATAATAATCCTAATTAGGCTCCTTCCCTCAGGAGCACCCAATTTTGTGATATTGATACAACATGGCATTGGAGCCTCTCATCTTAACAGCTATTCAGAACACCACTGAAGTGTTAAAAAAACCCCACCACACACAGAAAAACACTTTTCTTGAAAACAGACACTTAGAGAAAGTCACATTGCTTGTGAATTATTTTAGTATATCAGCTACTCCTGAAAATTAAGGGAAAAATGAAACAGCAGCTGGTCTCACTGCTGCATTGCTATGCAAGACAGGGAAAACAGCTATTTTACAGGAATACTGATTGCAGTGGGAGAAAACCATGAACACTTTCATTTTCTCACCAGACTCAGTTTCCTGGTATCAAACATCTCTGCAATAGATACCTTATAGTTTGGCTTTCAAGAGGCAAAATCTCTTTAGAAGAGATCTCTGGTGTGTTAGAAGGACTGCAGATTTCATCTGTCACTGAAAATCCTTCTCTGCTTCCTCTACAAACATACAAACATCAAATGGTGGAGCCCTTCCAAGGCTGTCAGCTCAAATATCCTTTCCTGGCCTGGAAGATGCTTAGAAAGGGAAGTTTCAGAGACAGAGATGAGAAAACTCCAGTCCCAACTTCTCCATGCTTGTTACAGAAACTCCCACTACATGCAATTCCCCTTGCTGCTGGTTCAGCTGCCAGGCTGGGAACTCATCTCTTTTTTCCCTCAGGATGTCTGAGCTTTGGCTCTCTGCTCCAGATGAACCTGGAAAGGAGTGAGAGGGAATGAGAGGTGCTTTTCCAGCAGCAGTTCTGCCAAGGCCAGTCAGGAAGCCATGGCTGACATGCCATGAACAGCCAGCAGTGCTGCGGCAAGGGGGGTCTGGTAGTGCCTTTGTTGTAGGAGAATTTCAGCACTGCTGAGGTAGGAACACCCCAACAGCTTGGTAACTGAGCCTTCACCCCCTTGTGTCCTCATAAATGAAACATAAAGCAGCTCCTGCAGACAGCAGTGTTCTAATAAATCATGTAAATAGGCTGGGAGATTCACTGCCCTTTATTCCACTGGAGTCCTGTAACTCAGCTGTTAATTGGATCTGGGATAAAAGCTGTTTTACTGCAAGCAGGATTCTGTAAAGAAGTTCTTTCCAGAATCACAACCTATAGCACTGCCTGCTTTGTTTTGCTCCTGCCCAGCACAAGGAGGAAAGCAGTAAAGCAGCACACCTAACTCAAGAGAATTTTCCTTGTGGCTCTCCCAGGCTGTTCCTGTTTGCCCTGGGAGTGTCCCAGGGAAGGTTCATCCTGATTTTTGCCCCCCCACAGCTGCTGACACAGGGCTGCTTCTGCCTCCAGTCCCAAAGCAGTGGTTCCCAAAGGGCCTGGCAAAGTGAAACCCCTTTGGAGCAATTATCTAAGGCTATTCTAACCAGCAAATATTTTATCCTAATGGTTTTTCAGAAAGATCTTGGAAAATTCTGGTGGTTTAATTGACATGATGCACCTTTTCAGCTGGCAGTTTCATCAGTGAAACAGATGTGGCATGTACAACAAAAAAGGCATTTGAAGGGTTTTTTTTCCCTTGGGTAGGTGAACCCCAGATCTGTTTGCTCCTTGGCTTCCACTAATTGCGTCACAGAAGAAATTTGAAGCTTTATAAGGACAGCTGGTTAAAGAAATGAATAAAACCTGTATCTATGGAACTGAGGAAAGATAATTTTTTTTCTTCCAGTGTTTTCTCTCAAAACACAAATCCTAAAAATTTTAGGAAGAAGGTTTGCTGTGAGGTCTCTTGTCTAGAGGTTGTCACCTCCCTGGTCGTGTCCTGCACCGTGTGTGTGGCATCAGGATGTGGCCCCTGTTCCCTGGCAGCACCTGCTCCGTGCACAGAAAGCACCCAGGGCACTGACTGGGTTCATTGTTTACACACCTAACCTGAACCAGTATCTAGGAGCAACAGCAACATAATTAGCTTTGGCAATTAACACTGCTTAACTGAAGCTGCTGTAGGACCAAAGGCACTTTTTTAGTCTGCAGAAGCAGCAATTAGCATTTCATTAAGGTAACAAGCCTGGCTAAGACTCCTGAGCCTGCTGGGGTCTGCTGATCTAATTTTGGGATCCATCGATAAGCCCTGGGGACATTAAAGTGAGATGCATCAAGGCTTTCACCAGCACCAGGCTGGAAAAGCTGACTGGAAAGGGGTGGGAAGGTTTTGTCCCTTCTGGGTTGGTTAACAGGGTAGCTGTGAGGTGTCACTGGGCAGCTCTGGAAAGCACACAGTGCAGCTGGGACTGCACAGCCCAAAAACTGAAACTGGGGCAGCTCTGGAAGGCACACAGTGCAGCTGGGACTGCACAGCCCAAAAACTGAAACTGGGGCCTCGTGGGACCTCAGGAAGCACAGCTGGTTCAGGGAGGCTCTTCCATCTCCAACTGTCAGGTTTTACCTCTGTCTTATCCACATCCCCAAGCATTCTTCTTGTTCATTTTCTGAGGGAGGATCTATTTCTGCACCAGTTTCACATTCAGTTCTTTGGCTGGTATGGTTTGAAACATTACACATGTGTTGGGAGAGACACATCTTTATTTTTGGTGGCTTGTGGAGTTTTTTAAGCCTTGCCTGCAGCTGTGGCTTGGTGGTTTGTTCACCTTAAATGTGAGGTCAGGGAAGGGGCTGGCTGCACCCAGGCTGGTGGTGCTCTGGGTCAGAGGGAGCAGGAACAGGCACTGCTGCTCTGCCCTGGACATGGGGAGCTGGGATGCTGGGCATGCATCACATGCACTCACAGCTTTAGAGCCTCAGGTTTCAAAAGCCAGGGGCTGTGATACAGTGCACATCCCTCCCTCCCATCATTCATGCACATTCAACTCCAGCAAACAGTGTTTAGTGGTTTTCCCAGGAAATACCACCACTGAATCAGCAGAAAATACTTTTTTTTTTTAATCCTCTTTGTCATAACATGGGACTAAACCCATCCTGTTATGATGCTTTCAGATGTTCAGGGTTATTACCCAATGCAGCTCTTAGTGGAGTGTCTGTTCCTTACAACCTGTGCTTTATGTAATCAGTAAATTCCAGTAATCTGGAAGTTTGCTAAAAATGTAGGCACAGACCTGTACTTCTGTGAAAGTGACTGATAGGATAAAGTCAGGAACTTTCTAAACTGCACTTTTATTGGAAAGTGTTTCTGTTGCAACAAGCAGAGCTTTGGTGTCTCTCTTCTGAATCAAAGCTGTTGGATTTTGGAGAAACCTTGCTATAGGATCTGCATTTTGCATTTCCATAAGGGCTTTCTCAAGAAAGATTGTTTCTGGACATGCAAGGAAAATATGAATGCTTTCCTGTTTCCTGAAAACTTACCAAGGAGGACAAAGTGTGCTCCTCCATTCACTCTTTACTTTGATTACATGCAAAGTTTTATTTTATGTCTGGATATGTCAGGCTTGGGATTTTTGAGGGGGAAGAATAAGACAAAGGTCTCTGACCTGGCTTCCAGGGAGTTTCTGCCTCTGAGCTGCATGGAGGGGAAGGAGCCTGGCAATGGGACACCATTCACAAATGGGGACAGGCTCCCTCCTTGTGATGTTGGTGTTCAAGGCCCTCTAAAACTCTGTGACCCCAGCGTGGTCAGCAGCGTTTGTCACAGCTCATTACACAGCAGGAACGTGGAAGCTCAGTGACCTTTCCCAGAGGGACAGGCAGAAAAGCAACAGCACAAAAGAGGGAGGAAAATGTTGTACACTTCAGAAGATAAATAACTGAATGTTATTGTGATGGGAAACACTGGGCTGACAATGGGCAGGGACAAAAATGTTCCTTTAAGGGTGTTGGTTCTGGGTTTGGACTTCTATTTGTTCAACTGGGTGTAGCTTCCCTTGCTGCCCTGCTTGGCTATCAGGGAATTTCAGCTGGGGAATGACTCCCAGGTCCAAGTTAAAGTGGGATGTGGGGAATCTGAGCTCCTTGGTGGTGCACTGGAACTGGGGATGTCTTTCCTGGCCTCCTTCCGCCAGGAAAAGGAATGAAGAGGCCCAAAGTGACATTATTAAACCTATTAAAAAGTCAAGGCAAACTTTCAGCCTTTGTCCTCAAGGCTGCCCAGCTTCTGTTGTGGGGGAGTGGAGCCCCTGGGACTGCTCCCAGCTGTGACTCCAGAGTTTCTCCTTCAAACAGATCCAGCTTTCCAACCATCTTGTTCCCCCTTTCATTTTACTTCCAGTTTTTATTTAATCTGACTTCTCCAGTCTCCTGAGACAAACTGATTAATTCTTTTCCCCTTCGTAGTCCCCTGAGTCCCTTGTTCAATCTTTCCTGCCTCAGTGAGATCTTAATAAATGCTGCCTGTGGCTGGAAGTGGGATTGGGTCTTGGCACTGTAATTAATTCTTTACTTCCTCCATGGCTTCAATATGCTATTTACAGCTGTCAGCCCCTGCAGGAGCAGAGGTTTGCAGACTGCCTCCAACTTTTGCCTCTGATTAATGTGTTATATCCCCCTTGCTTTCTCCTTGCTCTTTTGCATCTTTTGCTTTGCCCTGTATCCAGTTTAGTGTTGGCACAGGAAAACACTCATGGACTTCCAGGCAAAATGCAGTCTTGGAGACAACAATTTCCAAGCTTTTCTGTTTGCTTATGCTCTGTTATTTGAAAGCCTCTTAGTCCAGGCTGCCTGCTTGTGACAGGACACCCAGACCCCTGCAGCAGCATGACCATGCTCTGACTGTAATCTCCCTAATTGCTTTCTGTAGCCTCCAGAAGCAGCTTGGGGGATTTTAACTCCAGCACAGGGACTGTCAGTCTGGATGGAAGCAACTTGAAAGGAGGGGTGAGACACAGAAAGGAGCTGGAGGACTGGAAGGTCTGAATGAGGGAAGGGTTTGTGGCTGTTGGCAGATCAACACAGGGGAGCACAGTGAATGCTTGAAGCCTGCAAATACTACAGAATTATGTAGGCTGATAGCACAAAATATAAATAGGAGTGGATTGAAATTAATCTGGGGATAATTGGGTGGAGGGGGGGAGCTGCTCCTTGCTGGCTGTGGGAGCCTCCTCCAGCAGGGAAGGAAGCCCCAGTGCTGGCCCTGGGTTATCCTGAGGGAAGTGCCTCAGCCTGGGACCTGCCCAGGCTTTCAGCACTGAACTGGAAAGCTGCATTCAATATGCCAGTGATGAAGCAAATGCAAATTTCCTCCTTCTCTCTCTTTTGGGTGAGATTTATGCCACCTCCACATGCACAGCCTCCTGGCAGCAATAAATCACAGAGGGGGAGGGAATGCTGCAAGGAAAGGGATACCCTGCAGTTTCTGTGTGCAGGGCAGGGAGACGGGATGTGTGGGGATCAGCAGCTGCTTCCAGGCATCCCAAACCTGGTGCAGCACAGCTCCCACTCCTTCTCAGCACTACCCTGGAGACCACCCACCAGAACCTGGGGATTTACTTTTTAGTCATCCCCCCTCCCTCCCTCCTGTGCCAGGGCTGTGTGTGCCCAGTCTGGGATGGAGCCATCAACCTCATCTTGGCAGAGGGGTCTATTAGAGATGAGCCTTTCCCCTGCTCCATGCCAGAGTTCTCTCCAGCATCTGATGGATCCCCCAGGCTCCCAGGCCTGGGCTGCATTGCAGAGCTGAGCTAAGGGTGTATCCCCAGCCCCCTCACCCACTGGGACCTGTGGAAAGTACACCTGGTGGCTGGGCTCAGCCCAGGGAAAGCACAAGAGCCACACAAACAAATGCACCCTAGAAGTATTTCTCATTTGGGGGAGCTCCAGCAGCCCCCTCTCCTCAGCACTGTCAGTGGTGTTGGCAGCTGTGCTCAGCTCTGCCCTGCAGAAAAAGGCAGGGCAAGGCCAGGGACAGGCACTGCAGGGCAGTAGCTCAGTGCTCTGCTCCTTTTGCACCTCCTGAAGAGCCCAAGAAGCTGAGCTGAGAAACCTCCCTGCCTTCCCCCAGCAGCCTCAGCCACCTCCTGGCCTTACCTTGCAGCTCCTGGGCTGTGCTGGGCAGCTCTCAGCTCTGGGGGCACAGGAGCTGCTGCATCCCTTCAGCTGCCAACGACAGCAAGGCACAAGAGGAGCAAGTCCCCTGCAGTGCACAACACCCCTGCAGCTCAGGCAGGGCAATGAGCTCTGCTCCAGGGAGCTTCAGTCTCTGGGAGAGGCATTTGGCTGCTGCCTGGAAGCACCTGACCATGGTTTAATCCCCTTTCAGAGCAGAGCTCTGACGAGCCCCCAGCAGAACTAGGACAGCTAAAAATACTCAGGAGCACAAAGGAAGCAGTAATTTGGGTAGGAGTGAACTGAACTGATTGATCTCAAATCAAAAGGTTCAAGAGGTGTAAAATGTGATCTCATCAGGACAAGCATCAGAAAAGGAGCAAAGATGTGGCCCAGTCACAGAGCTCAAGAAAAGCAGCAAAACCAAAAGATTTTGCTAAAGTTCACAGCAGCAGCAGCAGAGCCTGTAGCAGCAGTGCAGGGAGGTGCCTGCTGATTCCCCACCATATGCTGACTTTACCTTTACTGTCAGTCTAAATTCTGCCAATTATTAAATTATCCAACTTGCAGCAGGAATGCAGTTAGATGTGATCCAAATGGTGTCACTACAATTATGGTAATTATCTGAAAACAAGCCAATTACCTCCCTCCTCCTCGTGCCAGTTGGTACCAAGATAGCAGCTGTTCCAGGCAAATTTGTTATCACGTTACTGTACATTTGTTAAAGGTTGAGGTTATAGATTCTAGCCTTTTAAATATTAAAGATGCTATAAAGTCATGGAGTGTATAACATATTAGGATTTTTTTTAAATGTCGGGAAGGGAGAAATTTCTTTTATATGCCAAGAGAACCAGTGGGAAAGTGATTTACTCATGGTGGCTGAGTGGAAATGTGTGCTTTGCAATCAGCATACAGCCAAGCTATAAATTAACCTGTGTCAGCTTGTTACCTCTACCCATGCAAAATGAACTAAATGCAGAAGTTTTCTGAGAGTCTTTTACATTTTACACCTTTCTTCAGAATTGGCATTCAGGATGTTCCACACATCTTGCAGGCTTGGCCCCTCTGCTGGATGTACTTTCAGCAGTTTGTTCAGTTTGTCAGGTGTTTTGGCTCATTTAATTTTGTGAAAAGCAGCACCACTCCCTCATGGAGGGTGAAGGCAAAGCTCGGCCAGCTCTGCCCCAGGCAAAGAGAGTTGGGCCAGTGTTGGGCAGAGCCATGGGAAACACTTCACCCCTGTGAGAGCCTTCTGAAAACTTGTGTTATCAAGGCAACTTCCATTTTTGAACCTGTTCATATTAAGGACAGCCTTGCTTGAATTGCTGAAGGTGTCAGACACACAAAGGCCACCACTTGCAGCTCCTGCCAGGTGCAAATGAAGCATCCTCAGAGCACAGGCCTCTTCTTTTGCACAGACTTTCCTTGTGGAAACCAGAGTCTTTCATCTCATGTCAGCCATCATAACCTCACTTGGACTGACCTTAAGATTTTTTCCATGTGATGTTTTGAAATCTTTGCCTTTGATGTGGGTAAAATACTTCTTTCAATAAATGTCAAGAGCAGATTAAAGAAAATTAAATGGCAGAAAGAAGAGATTCTGCCTTTTGGCTGGAACAGCATTTTCATGACAACTGAATGAACAGGCTATGAAAAATGTGAATTTTCCTCCCTGTGCTCAAGGTACATGCCAGTGGGATCAGTTTATATCCATGAGCTTTACACACACTCCCATGCATCTGCAATTCCCTGCAGCTCGTGTGCAGCTACAGAGCCAAGGCACAGAGCAGAGCTCAGTCCCTGGGAGCAGGTTAGTGGCATTAGCCTGATGCTTTGCTTGAAATAATTAGCCATGCTCACAGATGACCTTCTCAGCAAGCCCTAAAGGCTGACAGATTTGGGTTATATTGGAGCAGTGGAGGGAAGCACGTTGCAGAGAGCTCCTCCTGCAGAAATCCTGCTGCTCACTCCCCCAGCAGCCCCAGGAGCTGGAGTGGGCACAGGAGCACCCACACATCTGCAGTCAGGGGGTTTCTCCCTCCCACAGACATTGGATGCAGCCACTGGGCTCCATCATTTCCCTGGACATCCCTGGTACCTTCCACTGTTCTTAACTGATGCCATCCATCTGCTTTGTTTTTCCTTTCCCAGAAAGTTCCTGTGGCTGTCAGAGCAATGTGCCAGGACTCTCTGAATTTGGAGTTGTATCCAGTCCCGACTCCCTTGGCAGCACATGAAATACCACCTCACACAGGACAGCACAGGCTTTCTATTTTTTCTATTCCCTCCTGATCACCACTCAATTCTTCCTTGGTGGCATTTAAGATTTACTCATTACCTTTATCCTTTTCTTCACATCATTTCCATGTTTTTTACAAGTTAAAACTGCCTAGTTCAGATTTCTCCCAGTTAAGCAGCAAAACATTCAGCCAACAAGGATTACATTGGATATTAAAAAAAAAAAAAGAGAAATTCAAAAAATAATCTAGGCAGCTGCCTGTCCAGTTGGAGTATTAGATGAGAGTGAGTGTGTAAACAGGTTTCTGCTTATCAGTCCTGCTGCTATCTGCTGCACACAAACTGCTCAGCCCCACAAAATCCAATTTCCAGGAGGTTAGAGGAGGGAACTGTTTGCAGAAACACAGCAATAGAAATCTCCAAAGCCACAGCCCTCATTACACTGACACTGAAGAAAGAAATGATGCTTGACGACTCCTGGCACCCAAAACTGACATTTACTTTTGTGGCTTTGATTGGAATCGGCCCAGCTTTGCCATGGGATTGTTTCCTCTTGTTTTTCCCTGCTTGTGTGGTGGGTGGCAGAAAGCAGCTGAGCAGGCACTGAGCCTGGGGGGTCTGCAGTGCACCCTGGCCCTGCAGCACAAGCATCACCTTCTGTTTGCCCATAAAAAGCTTGGGAACACTCTGGCAGGAGGGACAAGGACACAGCTGCTGCCTCCTGTGGGGTGCCTGTAGCAGGCATGGAGGGACAGGGCCAGGCTGTGTGTCCAAGGTACAATTTGGAGCCTTTTCCCAAGACCTGGATGTGGACAGAGGCTGCAGCTCAGTCCTGGAGGAGCTGAGCTCTCCTCTGGCACTGGGGAGGAAGAAACACAGCACTGGGAATGCTGTGGGCTGGACACTCTGTGGGTGACTGCAGGAAGGATGCAGCAGCATCCAGGGACAGCAGGGATGTGAGACAAGGAAGGAAAACGTCCCTGAGCCCCTGTGACAGGCAGGAGCTCTTTGTTTATTCCCAGATAGAGCGATCAGAAGCAGCCCACCCACCTCCTGCAAAGGGCTGCTGCCCAGAAGTTCACTGCTTCAGTAAAACTGCAAACTGTGAGCTGATTAGATATTCATAAATACTCTTTCTTGATTAGCTCACCATTAATATTTCAATGGCAGGACTGGATGCATGGTGCCTCTCTGCTCTCTTCCTTCCTGCTTAATTAATTTTGACCATCACCAGCAACAGCCTCCGACAGATAGCAGAAATTGAAGTGGGCTGTTCTGGGACTTTGCTTGCTGTAAACAGCTATTTGCAATTCCTTTTCATACATCACCCACCCGTGACAAAGAGATCACAGCAGCAGAAAATGAGTCTCCCTCATAAGGACTTCAGAGCTCTGAGAGAACATTTGCTTATTCAATAAAAATAATCAAATAGACAATGCAGTAAGCACAGCTCAGCAACACGATTGGTGTCTCACCTAGTAATCAGCTGGCTGTTATGCTATTAAATAAAAAGAAAGGGAGAGAATTGTTAATTTATCTTTGAAAAGAAAGGGTCTTTGATGTAGGGTAGCTCATAAAAGCTGTGGTGTGGCCCAGCTGTGAGGAGATGTGATAATCACTGCAGCCCCAGCAGAGGTAGGAGCAGCACTTCATAAAATGCAGGTTGCATGATGCCCATCCATGGCTGATAACTGGACATGCTGCTAATAGTCTGTTTGATTTTATTGATGTGCTCAAGATACACGGGGGCAGGAGGAGCAGTGAGGCAGAAATTGTACAGCTGTGTTTGTTCCCCCCAGCCCAGGGGACTGTCTGCCTTCATCCATCCCTCCTCCTCCTGGGCCTGCAAGAATGGGGAGCTCTCCTGTGTGCCACAAGGGCAGTTGTCACCTCCCAGCTCCACAGGCTCCTGACAGTGCACTGGGATTGCTGTCAAGATGTGCCTACCTGGGCCAAAGCAGCACTGGATTGACAGAAACAACATTTTGCGTTTCTGTGCTGCCAGCTCAGCTGAAAACAAGCCCTTTGCTGCTTCACATCTCCATCCATTGCTCCAAACCTTCTTGTCCCAGCCCCCCAGCCTCTCCTCTCCTGGGGAATGCCCCAGGATGGGACCCAAAGCAAGCAGGAAGGCAGGAGCAGCAGGTTGGAGCTCAGCTCCATCCCCTCCACGCCATAACTCAGGCTGTTAAATGCCTGGCCAGAGCTTGCCATCTGCTTCCAGTCTTCTAGGAATAACCACTGAGTAATTCAATCAAAAAGGAGAAGATTCTTGTTTCACTGAATGGTAAGTCACTCCTCAAGTAATTATAATTTTATACCCCTATCAGGAGCAACAGGGGCTGTGCATTTTATGGGCTTTAGCAGCCAGAGCTGTGCTTCTGCCAAGGTTACAGCTGGGAGGAGAACCCAATTTCACATTTTCTCAGCCATCCAAGGCTTATCCATGTTTTTAGCTTTTTGGTTAGGCAAGTGAATAAAACCCTGCAGGACCAAGGCCTTTGTTCAGGAGTGCTGTTACTGTAGAACATTGAAAATTTGGAGGAGCAGAGCTGACCAAACCATCAAGAAACTGATTCCACTGGTGTGAACCTGCCCTGTCCTTCCAGGGTTCCTGTCCTTGCAATAGCTGCCTAACCAGGGAGGAAAATCCTGCTCACCCCTCCCAGCAGCTGGAGGATGTGGGGCTGCATCCCTCACATGCTGCCCTAGAGAAGGCAGATGAGATTGGTCCAGGGGAAAAGCCTACCTGCTTGGGATGCAACTCACAGGGCTCAAAAAACTCTGGAGTCTTAAAAAATATTCATAAAGGAGTCTCTTCTCCTTTCTGTTATGCTCTTTGGGGTGATTTCTCCACTTAATTGTGCAGTTTGTGCCCTCTGCCTTAGCCCCAGTGTCCTTTCTGGGGTTCTTGCTCCACCTGCTCTTTCACTGCCCCAGGTGTTCAGCCTTTTAAACAGATTTATTCCCTTGACTTTGGAAAGGGCTCCACCACGTTTCCATCTGTGTTTACACTCGGTGCAGGGTAAATTTGTCCTCTGAGCAGATCTGTTCCTTACCAGCAAAGGAATCCAGCTCAGCACAGGCTCAGACAGGAAGGCAGAGCAAAACATTTCCGAAGCAGAGCTCGCCAGGGAGCTGTGCTACGTGCCCACAGGAGGACAGAGACCTCTGCCAGACTCCCTGCATTGTCAGGCTGTGCAAAAAGGAAGTGGAGCTGGCCCAGAGCCACTGCTCCTGTGGCTGTTCCCAGGGCTGCCTCCCCAGCTCAGCCAGCAGCACCTCCCAGTTATCCAGGACACTGAAGCCAAATCAGAGCAAGCAAAGGGGGACTGGAAGTGCCACCAAAGGGTCTGTGCCACAGTCAGCAGGACTGCAGGAGGTGGAAAGACCCATTTGTCAGATCTTCATTGCTCCTTTCTCAGGGAAATCCTCTCTTTGCACCCCTGCTCCTAAAGCCAGGCTGTGGTGCACAGATGCAGGGTTTTTAACTGCCTGGGCAATCTGTGACACAAAAGACAGCCAGCAGCTGCCACCCAGATTTATCACTGTGTTCACCAAGGCTGGGCCAGCCAGGGCCTGTAATGACCTCCAAGGAAGATATACAAATAGCATGAGCTTCATCTAATCCCAGCAAAACAGAGTTTTTTGAGACCTTGAGGGGCTCGCTGCTGCACCCTAAATTTGATGTCAGCCTTTAGGTTTTGGTGCAGCATGTTGGTGTTGGCAGACAGGGGATGGGTTCTCTGTACACTGCCCTGCTCTGTGTCCTCACAGGTCCTTGTCCCCACTTTCAGATGCCTTTTAAATTACAGCCAGCATCCAACCAGCCCATCAAACACTTACATCTCCCCCCAAGGCCAGAGACTGTCTCCATGCTGCTAATACTGGTTTTAGCAACAGGCCAAAAACTTCAGCATTGCCAGAGCCAGGGCTGGGCACTGGGGCTGACCAAAACTCCCTGAAATGCATCCCTGAGCAGACTGAACTGCAAACTGCTCCTGACAGTCCTGAGCTCCCTGCCAGCATCACAGGGGACAGGGAGGGTTTTTTTCCTCAGCATTACACCCTGCACTCAGTGCAGATGGATGAGTCAATAAAGATGATGTGGTGTCTACACAATTGCTTCAGGATGCATGAAATTCAGCTATGAGCTCCCTCCCCACAGCAAGGCAGGACATTCAGGTGGCCCTGCAGGAGGGTTGCAGGGTTGTCTCCAACAAACATGAGCTAAGCAAGGAGGGGGAATGGGAGAAGTCAAACTGTTGGTGAAAAGAAACCTCAGCTGAACACATAATTACACAGCAAGGAGATAAGAGGACGTGATCCTGCTCAGCACTGTGGGCGTGCAACAAGCAGGCTGGGCAGCCACTAATGACAGCTGTGAAATGATAAATGATAAATGCTCTCAAGCTTTGCAGGATCTGGTTTATTACACAGCCTGAACTTGCATGGGAAGGGGGACCCTCTCCTGCTGTTGTTCTCTGCTGCAACAAACAACAAGATCAATTAAACTTCATGAAAGACAAGTAATTATCAAGGCCATCCCTCACCAAAAATTCAAGAAAGATGTGGCTTGAGGAGCCTTCTGGTAACACCCACAAGCCCCACTCTTGGGACTTGAAAATGTTAGAATCCAGGTAAATGTCCTGCCTTATAGAAGGAACAACTGCCTGTGAACTGAAGGGAGAGTCACAGGCAGAGGGAATCAAATGAAATATGGATTTTCCCATCTGAAACACGTGGCTCTGGCACAGTGCTGGGCTCCTTGGGGCCTGTATTTCCTCAGGGGCAGCAGTGCTGGAGTCCCAGTGGCACTTGTTATTTGTAGTCTCCATTTATTACAAAGCACTGTTATTATTTACAGAATATACTGTTTTATGGACTGTTACTGCATCCAAGTGCAATAACTGGTCTGAGCTCAAATCCCTGGGAGAACTGTTGAAAGAGAAGCAATTCAGACACATATTAATATGACAAGGATTTCCCCAGGTTTAAGGAAATAAAAAATATGTTTTGTACAAGTGAAATACAGCTTTCTTGCAGTATAAAGCTGCTCTTTTCTGATGATAGCAATGAAAGAATATTGCTTCTGTCACTGATGCCACTGGAAATGTATTGCCCCTCTCCAAGAAGCCAATGAAAGGACATGGCTGGTTTATTCTCTAAATGAGGCTGCTGAGAAATGCTCTGCTCCTGGCATTAGCCCAGCACACTGGTGCTGCTGGGACCTGGCCTGAAGGGAGGGCAAAGGCATCAAGTCAGCATCTTTGTGCCAAACTGCACCACCTACCTGGAGAGAATCCCAGCACACCATGAGAAGTGAGCAGAGGAAAGAAATCTGTCCAAATGTCAGATGGAAATGAAGCTCTGTCATCTGTCACTGGGGTGGAGCAAGGCTCAGCTGCTCCACAGCACAGCCAGGGTCTGGCCCCTTCTCCTTCACAGCTCTGCACCTTGTGTGAGACAAGCTGGAGCCTTGGGAAGGATGATCTGCACTTAACCTGTGGCAGGGAGCCTGGCTGTGAGCAGAGCTGCCAGCCCCTCCCCTGTCACTGCTGTGTTTAATGGCCTGGCTCTCCAATGAAGATTTCGGGTTTTGGAAGTAAAATCATGAAATTGTTCTCAAACCAAGATGATCTGTCGCTCGAATGTATGCACTGGAGTGAGCACAGAGAAATTACTGTTTCAGCAGAAGTAAAAATTTCCTGAAAGGCTGAAGTTGATGTTTGTGGTTCCACTTTCATGCCTGTCAATCTGCAGATCTGACAAGTTCATTTTCCCCCTGCAACATCCTCCCAGACAGCACCTCCCAGCTGGGAGGGAAATGGGAAGAAGAAGTCAATTGTTGCTTCTAACACAGGAGTTCATCAAATTCTGAAGCACACAGAGACTGATGGAATAACAACACCTGGGCTTGGTGCTGGTGCCCAGCATCTCCACAGGGCTCAGAGCAGTCCTTGCTCCAGGACAAACCAGCACAAGGCTCAGGATGGCTGTGGCTTTTACTGAGCTGAATTCTGAAGGAAATTAGCAAAAAAATGTAACAGAAGAGGAGTTGCATCAGTGCAAGTGAACAAAATGAGAGCACAAGAAAGTCAGGCATGAGCAACACTGGCCCTGAAGTGAGCAGTGGGGCTGTGACCAAGCCCCTCTCCAGCTCCTGGCAGTGAGCTTCTACCTCAGATATTTATTGGTTGTGTCAGGAATTAGTGAGAGTTCACTGACTAAATAATAACGTGCCAAAGGCAGTTTTTTGACTTTGCTAATGTAATTAAAGAAAGCAGGGGGGGAAAAGCCTTGCACCAGGGGCAGAATCAGGGCTTCCAACCGTGTGAGTGCTGTCTCTGTGGCAAGGACAGGATGTGAAATGTGGAGGGGAGAGGATGAGGATGGCAGTGAAGACCTGAGCACTGAGGAGGATCATGCAGCTGCTCCCAGCTTTGCTCTTTCTAGAGAAAGACAAACAAGCTGCCCTTGGAATTCAGGAGCAGGACACATCTCCAGGCTCAGGTTTTATGCTCCTGTGTTTTGCTTTTGCATCTTGCAGGAAGACTGGACTTTGCTTATTTTGGGAGCTTCTTTTGCAGTTCTGAGGAACCTTTCCTAAGTGGGGAAACAGCTTTATGGCAGCATTTCCTTAATGCTGCTCTGATGATTGAGCACGTCCAGCAGTGTCAGTGCATCAGGACTGAGCGTGTTTTTCTGCCACAAGAAGAAGGACAGTGTGGGCACTGTGATAAAAGCCAAGCTGCTATTTTTAAACAGGGATGGGGGAAGCTTTGGGTGATTTTAAATCAAATCAGTGCCTGGACAACAGGGCGCTGCTTCCCCCCTGCCTGCACTGCCAAGTTCCTCTTCCGAATCCCAAGGATGTTTCTGACAAACAACCCTCGGTCAGCAGGATGGGGCTCAGGGCTGCGGCAGCCACAGGAGCGCGGCGGGCTCTGCCCCGCCCGGGCTGGGAGCGCCCCAGCCTCCTCTCCTTGGCCCTTCCCGAACGTTATTAGTTAATTCCCCCTGCTTGGGGAGGTGCCTGCTCCAGTTCTGTCCCCTCAGAGCCGTGCTGGGACACTGAACCCAGCAGCAGAGCGTGTCCCCACTGCCTGGTGGCCTCTGCACCATCCTTGGTGCTGCTCTCCAGCATCCCCACAAGTGCATTGGGCAAGGAGGCTTGGCAGGGTGCCTTCCTCATGCCATTGTTCCAATGGGGATGTCTGGGAGAGGGGCAGGATGGGAGGGACCCAAAAGACAAGGGAAGAGTTTCAGTGACTCAGTGGCAGGTCAGCAGTGACC
>NW_005054368.1:3185818-3199631 GCF_000277835.1 Geospiza fortis | reverse complement strand
GGTCAGCAGTCCCCAGCCAGCCACAAGCCCTCTGTTTGCTGCTCCATGGACGCACTGGCCTGGCAGCTCCCTCCTGGTGATGTTTTTATCTAAATTACTAATTACACATTACCTATACGTCACCAGGCTGATGGATGGGAGCATGAGGGATCAATACTGATGCAGATGATGGTGCTGTTTGCCATGCAGAGCCTGCACAGCCTGGGACAAACAGGGCACCATCGATCCTAGAGATGGGCTGAGATGCAGGGAGGGATGGGAGGTGCAATGAGGGGGAAGGATCATGTGCTACCTTCCTAAATAGCATTTGTGACACCGGGACAGTGTCCTGGCCAGGGACTGCTGTGGCCCTGCTGCCCCCAGGCTGCCCCAAACCTCCCACCCATCCTGCTGCTCTCCCTTGGGAACGGCACAAAGCATTTTAATCTGGGTTGGTTTTCAGTCCTTGGGAATTGATACATTTAGAAGGTTCACACTGATCTGAAAGTGAACAATTCTCCCTCTTTCTCTGTTCTTACTGAATGATCAGTGTCTAAAGAACAGACAAAGGTCTCCTGTATTTTGCTCTGCTGCTTAACTGACCAAAAGCTGAGGCCATCTCTGTAATGCCACCATGCTGCTGCCAGTAAGAGGGATCTTGGCTTCACAACGCAATCAAATTTTCCAGGAAGAAGCTCCTGGGACTACCATGAAACCTGGGATTACAGTGTGGCTAAATTGCATAACTGAGGGTTTCTGCCTGTCTTGCTGGAGCCTTGTGACTGCTCTGATTCTGTCGTGGTGATGCTGGAAAATTGCTCTTTAAAACCAGAAGAGCCTTAGAAAGGCACAGGCAGGTCAGGATCATTTCCCTCAGCACTGGGTTTGTCTTGAGCAGTGACTTGATGGTGGTAAGATTGGACAGAGAGCAGTGTGGGGTGAAAGCAAAGCTCTCCCTGAAGGCTTCTTGTGCTCTGTGCCCTCAGAGAGGTCCCAAGCTCTGCAGCTCCTCCTGGCAGCCCCAGAGACCAGGGCAAGGAGCAGCAGCCATGGGGCCACTGCAGGTTGGATCAGCCACCCCCTGCCAGCAAAGCAGGAGCTTCCAAAAGCTTCCCAAAATCAACACAATCCTGCCTTTATTGAGGCTTTTAGGGATGAGGGAGGCTGCTCGTCCTGCCTGTGAGGACTCATTCCTCAGCAGCAGATGGAACCAGCTCCAGTGCTGGAGCATGGGCACCCATAGTCCTTCCCTTAGTGCCACGAGCTCCCAAAGCAGAAATCTGCCCAGATTTCCTGTTTGATGGGGTTTACTGAGTGGCAATCTCAGTTTTCATCAGCCTCACTGCCCTGGGAAGGCCATTCCCATGGGGGTGGGGATGCTCTGGGCTGTGGAGCACAGTTCCTGCTGGAAACCTGTCACAGGCTGCTCTGAGCTGCCCCAGGCTCAGGACACTCCTGTGAGGCATTTGCTGGGGGCTGTGTGGGCTGTGACAGCTCAGAGCAGAGCCCTGGAGCACCCCAGGGCATCACCCACAGCTGCTGAGGGTGCAGGCACTGCCTGACACATTGGGATGGCCCCATGCTCCTTCCAGCACCTTCCCCCCTGCCAGTCACTGAAAAACTGCTCTGAGAGCCCTGCAGGGCCCCTGAGCAGCACCTGGCAGCCCCCAGAGAGGTTATACAGCCACAATCAGCCCTGGAGAACATTCCCTGTGCTTCCCTTTCAGCCCCATGCAGCAGGAGACATTTCTTTCTGGAATTAACTCCTGTTTTTAAAACCCCAGCAAAGAGGCTTTTGCTGAAGGACAACTGGCAGGGTTTCAGCTGTGCCCCCATTTGTCCTCCCTGTCCCTGGGGTCAGCCCCAGGACTCTCTCCAGCAAAAGCAATGGGTTGCAGCTGAGGATTGGGGCACCCCACACATAAATGGGCCAGCTTGGCTCCCTTGGCCTCTTTGGAGGGGCTGCCATGCATGTTTGGGAGGAAGGATCTCCAGAAATTTTGTTTTAGTGAGCTGACACCATGAACAGGCAGTGAGCCTCATGTCTAATCTCTCAGAGGCAGCTTTGACTTTGTAGGGTGTGAGAGCTGAGCAAATGTTCCTTTATCCTCCCTCCTCTCCCTGTTGCTCATTAACTCTTTCATTAGGGATCATCCTCTTGTCTTTTGTGTGGATATGTTGAGTTTTTTCCTAAGGAGTGGATGCCAGGCATCAGGACTCCTGTTTTCAAAGCATGGTGGCAATTAGCCCAGCTCTGAACCCTGGTGGCCTGTCTGCATCTGCAATTAGAGCTCTGCTCTGTCTGCCTGAGGTTTTTATCTTCCTCCCTTCTGGGGCTGCAAAGGCACAATTTGGCTCTCCAAATGTACAGCAGGAAAGTGTTAAAGCTCTAGCTTGAGCCTGGCTGCCCTTGCTGTGGGGCTGCTCTCAGGATTGGTTCCTGTTTGGTTCAGGGATCAATCCTTGGCCTCTGCACCTGGATTTATGTGAGTGCAGCTCAGGGCATCCTTCTGAGACAGTGCAGAGCCTGTGGGGGCTGATTCTGGCTCTGCTGGTACCTCTGCTCCTGCACTCCTGGCATGTTCAATGCTCCTGGCTCTTTAGCAGGACATTGGATTCCTGATTCAATGTTTTATACAATTGAGCTCATTTACTCATACCTTTGGTGCTCTAAAAGAATACCTCAGGTTGGCTTTGTGAAATGGGAAAAGGAGAGCAAAATTTGGGTTTCAGTGGGAAAATGTCTGGTCAGACAGAGGAAAGGTGACTTTGGGACCTGGAAACCTGAGATTTGGGAGAAACAAACCCCCACTGCTCTGCCAGCATCTCAAGGGGACCCCTGGCAGAGCTTCCCCCCACCGCCCATCAGAAAGCTTCTCTACCAAACCTCCAGGCTTGCTCTGCTTTCCTTTCCTCCCCTATAATTTCATCTATCCTAAAATCCCTGTTTTTCTCTGAGATAATGTGATTTTTGGGGAGTCTCCCTGTCACCTCGCTGCAGCTGATTTCTCTTGAAAAGCTTCCTCCTAGGGAGGGAGGGGGGAACAAGGAGAGAAATTATGGAGGGGCAGCATTTCTGAATCCAAATACATTAAACCATTTAATTCTGTTGACTCAGGGCTGCCTGGCTCTGAATGGGAATTAATCCACAGTGCACGAAATTAAAAAGCACAAGACAAAATGCTTAGCAGGCAATGCCAGGGTTTAAAGCAACCCATTAGCTTGCTCAAACGTCCCCAGTAAATTTTCATTTGTCAATAACGCTTAGAGCCTACAGTTTATTTACAGCCTGTTCAATATTACCAGAACCCCTGGCAGCTCCTCATTTGTATTTATCTGCCACAGTCAGTTTCCTTTCCAGGGACTCTTCCTAATCCTTTGCTTTGTATCTGCTCCAGACACAGCAGGGATGTGCCACCCTCCAGGCAAAGGTAATGTGGGGTTACCCTTTTCCACCCCAGTTATCCCCTGCAAGGGACCCATCCCTGGAGCTGGATCTGCCATGGGGCTCCTCCAGCCTCTGTCCCCCACCCAGGGGACCCACTGGCCACCGGCCAGCAGAGATGGGAATCTCCAGACTGGGAGAAGGGGACAGCACAAGGAGCTGTGTGTGGCCCCACAGTCTGGCTGAGCTGGAGCAGCCATGGCTGAAATCTGTCCTGCTCCATCTGTCCCAAATCAGATCCCAGGGGATGAGCCCTGCAGAGGAGAGCGTGTAACAGGATTTCCCCCCAAAGCAGCTTGAATGCTTCCAGGCAGAGAACAAAGCCTGGCTGACCCTGAGAATTTCTCCAAGCAAAGGAGTTTATTCTTGGGCACAGACACGAAGGGGCATTAATCTCCTGTGGTGGCTCATGGCCAGCTGGGGAGGTTTGGTCCAACACTCAGGGACATGGCTCCCTGCAGGGTTGACAAGTCTCCAGTGGGGTTTGTCCCTCCCCAGCTTCCTCCCCTCTCTCTGCACTCCCCCAAGGCAGAAGCACAGATGATTGCAATGGAATTTTAAGTGGTTGCAGCATCACCAGGGCTGCCTGGGGAGATACAGGACAGGCTGGGCAACCCCTGTGTCAGGTGTAAAGCTCAGAGAAGGGAATCCCTCCAGAGGCTTAGCCACAAAGATGGAGCTGGACATGTCACAGGGAGCATCTGCTGGACCCCAGGAGGTGCAGCAGCACCCTGCCTGGTCTCCACACTCACCACAGCCCCCTGAGCTGGGGGCAGTGGGTGTGAGTGTGTCTGTGCCACAGATCCCTGTGTGGTTGGAGGTGATGTTCAATGGAGGCAATCACTGAACTGAAGAGCCACTTGCTTTTCTCCCACCCTTGGTTAAAGTTTGCAAGCTCCTCATGCTGCTGAGCTTGAAGATGGCATGAGAGGACACCCCACCTTCCCCCCCAAAGAGCAGAGCCCCATCACTTGCCTGCTGCTGTCTGCATGTAGCCAGCCAGGGTGCAGAGTCGGCGCTCGCAGGCTCCGCCGGGCAGCAGCACAGCCACGATGGCCAGCAGGGAGCTGAGGGCCAGCAGGGCACAGCCGCCCGCACACAGCACTGCACTCGTCTGCAAGGACACAGGGGCTGTCAGAGAGGTCACCCCACACCACACACACCCCAAAATCCCCCTCTGGAACTGGGCAGTGCAGCCCTGTCATGGGCAGTTCTCCCACGTTTTCCCTTCCACCTTTTGTCTCTTCAGTTCACTGCTGAGTGCTGAGCCCGAGGTTCAGCCATGCCCTGCTCCCAGGGCTCACTGGGGCTGCAGTGACAATTGTCCTAAACCAGTGCCATTAGATGTGTGTGCGGTGTCAGTGCCCCTCCTGAGCACTGAAAGGACCCATGGCAGCCCTGCCCCAGCAGGCCTGGCAATGAGCAGGCATTTTGGAGATCCCACTGCAGCTCTGCTGACATGGCAGGCTGCTCCCACCCCCAGCAGCCTAAAACCAGGGAAAAGCATTAATTCATGGCAAAACAGCTTGCCCTTGGATACAGGTGTTCAATCACTGCACTGCTGCTCTTTCTGTCCCCATTGCAGGTGACAGCGGGTGGCACTGGCAGCAAGGTGGCCTGAACCAGCAGGGACACGTGCCAGCCCAGCCAGGGGCATGGCCAGGGGCACAGAGGGGACCTTCCTCCTCCAGCACCCAGCTGGTGACAGGGCTTAAACAACATGAGGACACCTCAGGCCCAGCAGCCATGGCAGCTCCAGCACATTCCAGGAATGCTGCAGCTCCTGTCACTTCCCAGCACATTCCAGGAGTGCTGCAGCTCCTGTCATTTCCCAGACCATTCCAGGGAATGCTGCAGCTCCTGTCACTTCCCAGCACATTCCAGGAGTGCTGCAGCTCCTGTCATTTCCCAGCACATTCCAGGGAATGCTGCAGCTCCTGTCACTTCCCAGCACATTCCAGGAGTGCTGCAGCTCCTGTCATTTCCCAGCACATTCCAGGGAATGCTGCAGCTCCTGTCACTTCCCAGCACATTCCAGGAGTGCTGCTGGCTCTGGTGAGTCCCCCTGCAGAGACACCTGCCTCAGCTCCTGGAGCAGCACAGCTCCAAGGCAGCTCTCACTCCCACCTCCCTGGAAAGCCTGGCTTTTATAACCTGTGTGGGAGCTGTTCTGAGGGGGTCAGGTCCCACTCTCACCCTTTCCAGCCCTCTTGTCCTGGTGAGACATTCTGGTTAGCAGAGCACAGTTTGCCTTTTTTATCTTGCCCTCTCTACCTGAGCTTTTGGGGGAAACAACCCCAATACAGCTTTCCATTTACCTCCCCTCCCCAAAGAGGTCACAAACAATCTGCTACTGTTTGTAATAATATCATTATTACAATAATAATGTAAATTATTCTGCAGGAACCACAGGCAGGCTGAGCAGGGGAAGAGGAATTGGATTTACCCTGGGATGCCCATGGGGAGTCCCAACAGCTCAAAACCCCCTCCCATGAGTGGTGCTGTCCCACAGGCCTGGCCCTGCCCTACACCTACCCCTGTTCCTGACTGCTGAGCTGCCCTGGCTGGTGCTGGGTGACACAGCCACTGCCAGCTGTGTCCCAGCAGCTGCCACTGCTCCAAGGGACACACTGGTGCTGGAGAGGGACAGGCCAGGCACACCTGACACCCTGGTGTGAGTGCTTCTCCTGGGGCTGTGCAGTGGTTAGAAATCAGCATCTTATTTATAGCCTATTTATGCACTGAGCAATGCAAATGCTGTCCCAGCAATAAATGAATTCCTGACATGCAATGCTAAAGGAACAGCAGTGCAAAAGCTACCCAGGGAAATGGAGAGGCTGCTTCCAAGGCACTGAGACCTGGACAGACAAAAGCTGCTTCAGGGCTTAAGGTACAAGGTTGGGACACCCCCAGCAGGGCCCCCTGCCCTGTCCCTACACCAGGAGGGACCCATGGGATTTGGGATGGGATGGGATGGGATGGGATGGGATGGGATGGGATGGGATGGGATGGATGTCCCCATTGCACAGACACTCCCCCAGCCTCATGGGGGTCCCCATGGGGACAGCAGCCAGAGCCCTGGCTCCCCCACTGCTCCCAGGGCAGCAGCATGGCCAGGAATTCTGGATTCATAACAAAAAAAAAAAAAGATTACTCTGCCTGGCATCTGCATTTCACCTTCTGCCCGGCAAAACCATCCTCCTTTGCAAGGACCATTAATTATTTAGAGCAATGAATTTTTCAGCAGAAAGGGGTCTTGTGAAGCAGGCTGGTTCTTCTCTTGTGTGAAGCATATTATTTTTAATGATCTAGGTTCTCCTTAATTGTGGTGGCTCAAATCCTCTAAAAACTCACAGTTCCTGCTGGAAACAAGTGATGAGCTGCTCCGACTTAATCCCTGTGGAGAAGTGTGAAGGTCTTCTTCAGGACAAAGTGACAGGAAAAAGGCACAAACAGGCTGGGTGCAGGTGAGTTAAACTGGCAGAAGAACTGGTCTGGTTTGGGAGCTGCCATCAGGGTTTGGCAACAAGACTGAGGGGTCTCAGGGCTGGCAGCACCCTGATGTGCACAGGGGTGGCCAAACCCCCCCAAATCCAGCCAGGCCTTGGCAAAGGGAACAAAGGTCTCGTTGTGAATAAATGGGAGAAGATTCAGGTGAAGGTGAATGGTGAGGTTTGGGTTCTGCCACGTGGGCCAGGAATGCTGAGCCACTCAACAGCTGCTAGGCAGCTCCTGGGGGCAGAAGGGGTGGCAGGGGCACAACTGCCCCAAAAGCAGGTGACAGCAGAAAAGGACACACCACTGCTCTTTGCCTGGCTCCCACATTCTGCTGGCTGTGTGCTGACATTACCTGCCAAAACACTGCATGTGCTCTTGGAGAACAGAAATTTTGCTTTTGTCATAACCTTTCCATGGCCTCAGCTGGGAATTTCTCAAGTGCTCCTGCCCTGTACTGGAGTTGCTCCTGCACAGATCAAAAAGCTGCTTTCAAAGAGAAATAATAAGGTTTAAGTTCGAAGAAGTCCATGAAGCAAAGGTACCAAAGAATAGCAGCTGCAATTCTCTCCTTCCCACTGTGCAGCACCTCCCTCTCTCCTCCCTGTTTGTGCCTGTTGCATCTTGAGCAGAAAGGAGAGGATGCAGGAAACAGATGCAAGGGCTGAAACCCAAAAATAGGCAGGGTGGGGAGGAACAGCAGGGATGCAGGAGACTGCCTGTGAGAGCCCAGCTCAGGCAGGGCAGGAAAAAACCCATTTATCCCAGTAAAGAGCACAGCTCCCAGTGCAAACCCTGCCAGGGAGGCCAGGCTGCCCAGCCCTGGGCATTGCTGACCCCTGGCAGTGCCAGGGAGATGCCCCCAGGGAGGCTATGAGCAATCCTGCCTCTGCCATGCTGGGAAAAGACATAAAACCGTGTCAGATTTTCTGCTCCCACTCCCAGGGAGATTAATTGTTTATCCCCAAACAAATTAATCGTCCCCTGGTGGGACTGTAAATATGCCTTTATGTGGCGTAATAAATTCTGATTAACAACAATCCCCTGCCTGATTTTTAGTGTTTTACAGGTCTGACACATGCCATGGCTGGGCCATTCACTTAGCAATAAATCTGCTGAAGATGTTGTTTCATTCACCAGAAAAATCAAAATTAAAATGTCACATAATAACCATCCTGGGAAGAATTCCTTAATTTCCCTAATGAAAACTTTTGTAAAGTTAACTCATCTTTGAAAGCCAGCATTAAAGCAGGAAGGGGAAGGGAAAATAAACTCTCCATTCCAGTTTTTAGTGCTGAGAAGCAGCACCTGGTGTTTGGTTCAGCACAGATAAACCAACCTGGCAAAGCTCCTGCCATCACTATGAACTGGGTCATGATGCACATTAGTTTATTAATGCAATTTATTAATTGGCACTTGACCATCCCCAACAGCTGCCATCCTGGATAGGGCCTGTGGTACCCAGGGCAGCAGGCTGAGGGCCAGGTTACAGACTGCTGGGCTGTTCCAGCCCTGCTCAGATCCTTCAGCATCTTTGGAAGTGGGAGCAGAAAATAAATGCCCTAAATAACTGGGAAACAAAGCCACAGGCTCAGTGAGAAAAAGGAAGTGAAGGTCACAGTGTGTCTGGCTTTTTGGGGTATCTGTTGAGAGAAAATCTAAGAAACCCCCAATGAGCTGGAGAAAACTCTAAAGTCATCTGTAAGAGAAGAGGTGGCAAAATCAATCCTGCTTTTGCACTAAATTCAGCACCACCTCCACTAAAACAAAGCTCAGCTAGTCCTGGCCTTTCAGGCAACTTTTCCAATTCCCAGCTCACCAGCATATTCAACAGAACACCAGAGGGGTTAATGCCCAAACTGATCCAAGTAGTGAGGGGGGGGGGAAGGCATTTTTTTAATTAGAGAGAAAATAAGGGACAGATAATACATCTGATGAATTATGGCTGTCTCTTTTTCGCTGCCATTGCATCTGGGGATGCTGGAAAGCAGTTCCTAATGGCACTGCTTTATCTAAGAGGATGATGGATAGTAGTGAAAGGCAGAAAAAAAGGGGAAAAGTAAGATATTAGCACATCAATGGTGTGCCTGTGACCTCCATCAAGGGATTCGAACCAACTTAATGAAATTTTAATTAGGCAGCAAGCAGTGCACGGCGCTGGGTACCCGATCAGCGCTCCTTCCCCTCACTCTGTCATTATCCTTCCCTGGGATTCGCCCTTTCCTGGCGCTGGCAGCCGAGCTGCGGCCAGGGAATGCCCCGCGGGTCACCCCTCGGAGGAGGAGCCCGGGCAGAGCGGGATCTGCAGCCTCAGGAGGATGCAGGGAATGTCCCACTGTCAGAATGTCCCTGCCAGCCGGAGCCAGACTCTGCTCTGGGCCCTGCAAAGGGGAAATGCAACATCAGAATGGCTCTGCTGAGCCCTTCCCGAGGTGCTGGTTCAGGATTTGCTCTTTGAGGAGGGGGCAGGTGACCCCTGTGACCTGACCATCCCTGCCAGGAGTGGCCAAGCAGCTTCCCTGAACCTCTGAGAGCAGGGACAGAACTAATCCTGAGAGCAGCCTGGCTGCATTTTCCATCAACCTGACCTGCCAGGGCCCACCCTTAAGCTGTCCTGCCTCAGCTCCCCTTTCAGCCCAGCTTAGCTGAGAGAGGCCAGTGAGTTCCAATGGTGGTTTGTGACTTGGGCACTCAAATGTGGGACCACAGCCCAGGAATTACAGGTTCCCCCACCACCAGTCCTGTTAATGTAGGTCAGAAAAGTCTGGGTGGCTGCTGAAAGCAGATAAATCTGCTCTGGGGTAATGTGCATGAAGGTGGTGATGTCAAGAATTCCTTACACTCAGTGCTCACAACTCTGGCCAAGGTTGTGTAAGTGCAATTAAAAATCAAATGGACTGGCAGACAGAGTCTGCTCTCTTGGGAAGTTCTTAGGATGAGGAGCTTTTTAAAAGTTGATTTCCTGATAATCCCAAGTTAATGTGCTGGCCTAATACACGACTCTGGAGGCGCAGAGCAGACTCTGCCTGAGAGGCAGCACACTCTGAGTCCCTGCTTGGCTCACGCTGCTTCTCTCCCTAATTCCAGAGCCTGTGCTAGAAGAGGAGTGACAGATTTCCACAGAGTGACAGATTTCTTCCCATCTCCATGAAGACCCATCAGGGCTGCTGATCTGCAAACCTGGCCCCAATGGGCAAACCCCAGATGACATCAGGGACCCAGGGCTGACCTGATGCAGTGAGAAACCTGCAGTGAAGATTTAATGCAAAGGGTAAGCAGGTTTATTGTACATTTTCACTAAGCTTTGCTGAATCTTTTCAAGTCCTGCTTTAAAGCCCAGGAAAAACCACTCAAGAAACTGCTGGGCTTGGGCAAAGCCTCCCCCCTGTCCTGAGCAGGTTATTTTGGGCTGTGCTCCAGCATGGCATCACTGGCTCCATAGGCAAATGGCCCATGTGGCTTTAACCTGAATATCATGGGCTGATCAGCTTCTTTGTTATTTTAGATTTCATGCTTGGCAAAGCCTGAAAATAATTGGAGACTATCTGGAAAAATAAAAATAGAAATCTGAAATGTGGCAGCAGCAGCTTCCGAAGTGCAGCACTGAGACAGGAACCCATGAGCCAAATGCTCCCACTGAAAGAGAAAATAAATTAGCTGAGGATGAAGCACTATTTTGCACATACACAGTGATCTGGCACCAGGAAAAAGAAAAGAGAAGTCATGAGAGGCAATGAAACCACTCAGAGCTCAAAAGTTCACCTGTTTTTTTTGGTTTTTTTTGGCCTTCCAAGACCAATCCCCTCTCCACGGGGCACCTACACACCTTGGGATGCCCCTCTGCAGCTCCAAGTAATCCCACAACAGATCCTAAGGGCCTCACTCACAATTGGCTGGGCAATATCACCATCACCATCCTTTCTCCTCTGGCTCCAGCCAAATCCTCTCCAGTTTCCATCAGCTCCTGCAAGGTCTCAGCCTGTCTACAACATCTGCAGCCATCAGGGATATTTTATTATATCCCACCCCATCAAATAACCATCATGATGCTGAGCTCAGTGCCAAGCCCCAGCAGCACTGACAGGGTTAAATTAAAGGTACCCATGATATTAGAGAGCTGCAAAGTAATTATGAAAGGAAGCAGAAAAAAGCAGCAACTCCAAGCAGACATGAAGGCCCTCTTAAGAGAAGAAAGGCATGTTAATTAACCTCCAGACATGATTCAAAGCATCATTTGTAGCACGATTAACATAATCCCCCAAGTGCACACACAACTGGCATTAACGATCATTTGCAGGACTGAACGCTCCCCACCCTTCAACAAATCGGCACAACGGAGCAGGGAAACACCAGAACGGCAGCGAGACAAAAAACCCCCGTGTTCCCCAGGGATGGGCATCCCTGCTGCGGGTGGGCATCCTCCCAGTGTGCTCAGCATCCTCCCAGGTGTGCTCAGCATCCACCCAGGTATGCTCAGCATCCCCCGGTGTGCTCAGCATCCTCCAAGATGTGCTCAGCATCCACCCAGGTATGCTCAGCATCCCCCGGTGTGCTCAGCATCCTCCAAGATGTGCTCAGCATCCACCCAGGTATGCTCAGCATCCCCCGGTGTGCTCAGCATCCTCCAAGATGTGCTCAGCATCCACCCAGGTATGCTCAGCATCCCCCGGTGTGCTCAGCATCCTCCAAGATGTGCTCAGCATCCACCCAGGTATGCTCAGCATCCCCCGGTGTGCTCAGCATCCCCAGGTGTGCGCTCAGCATCCCCAGGTGTGCTCAGCATCCTCCAAGATGTGCTCAGCATCCACCCAGGTATGCTCAGCATCCCCAGATGTGCTCAGCACCGTCCCATGTGCCACCAGCTCCACTCTAGAAGAGCTCCTGATCCCCACATCAGCTTCAGCCCCACTGCCCCCGGCAGCCCCAGATCCCCCCTCCTGCAGCAAACTCCACTGGAGCAAATGCTCGAGGCTCTTTTCAGGAGCTCCCAGATTCCCGTCCATGTTCGGCTTTCATTTAAAGAGGGAGCTGCCCATCAGATCGCTGGAAAACTTGGAAATTAATGTCACGGCTCTGAGGGCAAAGAAAAAAGAGCCACGATTTCCCCGTCTCTCCAGAACAGAGAGAAATCTCCTGCTTGAACTCGTGGATGGGGTTCTCAGCCGTGCTGAGCACCGAGGCGTGCGGGCTCGGAGGCTGCTCATGCGGGAAAGCCAAAGCTGTCGCCTGCCTCAGCAAAGCTGTCAGGACTATTTTATTGCATTCCAGCCCATCAAATAACCATCACAACAGGTATTCTCCCCTCCTCATGGCAGAAAGATGGTAAGGGAGCACTCTCCTCTGAAAGAGTCTGCACTGGATGTTGTTCATTAATTATTTGGGTGGTATTAACAGAGGTGACACGGACATGTCACCGAAACGCCCTGCAAACTCCCCTTGGTGCTGTGATTATTCATCTCTCCCTCAGCCCAAGCTCAGGAACTCAGAGACTTCGTGCTACATCATATTCTGGATCTCAATGTTTTCAGAGGCTGAAGCTTGTTCAAATGAGTCACTGCTGAGCTTCCTTCTTATCTTTAAAGTTTGTTATTACTTGGAAGTGTTTATCTGCATCACATTTGCAAAAACATCTGAACAAAGGCCAGCCCATGGAAACAAGAGCATTTTTGCACCTTTTTATATAAATAGTTAGGAGTTTATACAGCTGGTTCTTTTCTTTGCAATTCACAATATTTGTCTCTAATGCCAATTTTAAGGACCGTGATGGGATTTAAGCAATCACACGCAGCCCTGGTGTCCTGGCAGAGATAACAGCGCAGCTCCATGGCAGGCTGAGAATCCAGCTGCTGACAGCCACCCTTTGTGCCCGGCACAGCCCCGAGCTCCGGGGATGCTGCCCCGGCTTGGGGACCCTGCCACAGCGTGACCTGGAGCGGGTCCAAGCTCGTGTGTTCCGAGCAGAGGCGGGCGGGCTTTGTGCGCTCCCTGCACTCACCCAGTGTGACCGGCGGCTCTTTGTCACCCCGGGACACCACAGCAGCTCCAGCCTCATGGTCTGGGCCGTCCTCCTTCCCAAAACCTGGCACGGGCATCGCCCCGGGTGGCCGGGCAGGGGGACAGCCACGATCCCCCCATCCAGGCTCAATTTCTGCATCCACGTGTCCCAGGAGCAGCAGTTTCAGCACCTCCCCGCTCCCTCCTGCACAGCAAACAGCCGGGAGCGATGCTCAGCCCCGCTGGGAGGCACAGAAACCTCTGCAGCTTCCCCGAGTCCCTCCCGCGCACCCCGCAGCAGCCTGCCCGGGCAGGGCGGGGGGATCTGGGGCCCCGCAGGGCGGAGTGGCCGGGTCAGCCCCGCGGCACTGCCGGCACCTGCACCGCGGCCACGCTGCGGCTGCACTGACCCCCACGCTGGCACCGGGGTTCAGGCAGCACCCCGAGAACAGCCCAGCATCCCAAAGAGGGATGAGACCCCGCAGGGATCACGGGACACCCAGGGGGTGCTGAGGAGATGCTCAGAGGCAGGACGGGGGGGATGCAGAGGACGGAAGGGATGCTGGAGAGAGCACGAGGAGATGCAGAGGATGCTCGAGGGGGATGCAGGGGATGCCTGCGATGATCCGGGCAGGATAGGGAAGCTGGAGCAGCTCTGGAAGACAGGACAAGGGAAGCTGGGGTGATGACAGGAGGAGCTTAGGGACGTGAGGAGGACAGAGAGATACCGGAGAGCCTGGAGCAGGTCTGGGGGGAGGCCAGGAGGTGATGGGGTGACGCCGGGGAGCCGAAAGCAGGCAAGGGGATATGCCGGGGAGGTGACGGGAGCTGCCGGGGAGGTGATGAGGGATGCCGGAGAGCCAGAAGCAGACACGGCTGATGTCGGGGAGGTGACGGGAG
>NW_005054368.1:3181223-3185045 GCF_000277835.1 Geospiza fortis | reverse complement strand
GTGTTACCCTCTCATCCCGCAGGTTTCTCCAAGGTGCTGGAGGTAGAGCGGCTGCCCAGGAGCCTGCGCTTGCTTGAGGTGTAAAAGCTGCGCCTCCCAGTGCAGATGGATTTTTATAACAGTCATTCTAAAAACTTCATGGATCAGGTTTTATTCCTGCTAAACCTCACGGTGCAGCACGGATTGGTGTTTTATGCTTGTGCCTCGCAGATCTTACGGGTTTTCTCGGCTTCCAGGAGCTCAGCTGTTCCCCCGAGCGGTCCCACGTCCATCAGCCGCATAAAGAATCAGATCCTTTTTAAAATGTAGCAAAAAATGTCTTTATCCTGCGCTAATGTCCTCGGGCGGGTTTCGGGCACTTACTGCCGATAGCGCTGAAACAGGTAAAGACATTTGGGCAGCTTTTGGTTAAAAAACGATGTTTTCCTTTAGATCCAGGGCGCGTTGGTTGGTGTTTAAAGCGCAGCGCTTGGAGAGGGCTCCGAGTCCTGGGAAGCCCGTGCAGATCCCGGCAGCACAAGCCGGGGGCTTGGCACCCTCTCCTGGTGCGCGCCCGGAGTGCTGCGGCAGCGATGGCAAATCCGCTCCTGCAGCTGAATGAATGCAGGGGCAAAGCCCCGGGAACGCTGCGCTTCTGTCCTCATGCGGCCCTTGGGCTCCAAGGGGTGTGTCTGTGTCCTGCTTTTAGAAATGCCGCGGATGCTGCTCGTCCTGGGACCTCGGGAAAGTTCTGGAGGGACAAAATCACACTCAGGCTTGTTTTTTTCCCCATATCCCTGGCTCAGAGAAATACCCGAGTGCTGTCATGTGCTGCATCGCTTCTTGTACTCCTTGAGGGATCGAGAAAAGCAAAAGGTGGGGGAAAAAAGAACGGAGAAACAGAAGATGGTGTTAAAATAAATTATTATTTTCCAAGTATTTATGGTGCCATAGAATGGCCAAGAGTGGGGAAAGCACTGTGGATTGGAGGAAGGTCATCTGAGGTGAGTCCCACAGAGCGCTGGCAGTGCCATCTGGGCAGGGTGGAGGTGCCACCGTTTGCCTTCCCTAATTCAGAACAATTCCTGAGTGGCTCCAGCCCTGCAGAAAAGGCTCCGTTCCTGCAGGAGCAGCCACGGCAGAGCTCAGGACCTGGAGATTTTCTGCTTTTGCTGCTCAGTGCTGCTTCCCAGAGCTCTGTCCAGCACACCTGCAGGTCACCAACCAGCCCTTCCTGCTGGGAGTGAACTTTGTTTTGTACCTTTTTACCCCATTTTACACTTCAAACCTCGAGTTCTAACTCACCCACTGGGAGTCAGGCAGAGACTCTTCACCCCTTGTTTGAACAAACCTTCCTCCCTGGGAATGTGCCCCGTGGAAGAAAACAGGGAGGAATTGCAGGGTTTTAATAAAAGCAGTTAATTTTCACCAGGCTGGGACGTGGGAGAATTCCTTTCTTTGAAATGCTCAGCACGGGTACCAACCCTCCTGTTCCCATGAGGTTCATGGACTGAGGTCAGCCAGAGCCAAACCTGCCAGGAATTCTGTGTGTGCATGCAGACACTTGTTTTCCCATTTAAAAAAAAAAAAAAAAGAAAATTAGGAGTAAAATAGAAGTCTCTAATTGAAGGTGCTGTGAGTTTCAGTACAAAGACAGAAACTTTGACTCCTGATGTGTTTAGGACATTATTATTTATTCCAGAGTAAGAGCTCAGCTGTTGAAGTCCTTACTCATGTAATTTTTGCTGTGTTCCCAAAACAGTGAGAATTCTATATATGAGAGAGAATCCCAATATCATGGGAATAAATGGACTGTCCCAAAGATGGGAGAAATGGGAATGCCCTCTAACGTGTTACATTTGTGCTTTTGTGCTGTAATTGAGCAGAGCAGTGCCCTGTGATTAATTATCAAGGCTTGTTCTGCTTTATTATATCTGTCCAAACATGATCATTCCATTCA
Source organism: Geospiza fortis (assembly GCF_000277835.1). Lineage (NCBI taxonomy): Eukaryota > Metazoa > Chordata > Aves > Passeriformes > Thraupidae > Geospiza > Geospiza fortis. The sequence goes on along the minus strand of NW_005054368.1, from coordinate 3,183,106 downwards.
GATCTTTTCAGATAATAATGTTTACTTCTTTTTCTACCTGTGGAGAGGAAAAAATCAAGCAGTGAGAGCTTTTTTTTATTATTATTTGAATATTTTCATTTAGGGAGGAGTCCCTCAGCTTCTCTGACATTGGCCAACCCATGTCCTGAAGTCATATTTAACTGATTGCTCAGATAATTAAACTGTCATGTTCTGGTAAATGCTGCAGCACCTGCTGTCACTCACACTTCCAGTTCAGATCCAGGTCCAAGGCTGAGTGAGCAGCTCTGGATTGGAGTTTCAGCCCTTCTGAATTCCCAAAAATGAGGGAAAATTTCGGTCCAGGGAAGGTAATTCATGCCAAACTCTTGTGTCAATCATTGCATCCTTCTTCAACCCCCATGTATGCCCTGAAACCCAAGAGGACTGGGTGCAAAATTTTTGGCAGAATATGTTAATTTAGTGTTCCCTGAGTCATGCCATTCTTTCCAGTTTGCTTATCTTCAGAATGTTTTAGTCTATTAGCAGTCTCTGAGGTTATGTGCCAATTAAATAATTCCATTCATTATGCAGAAACCATATAGAATAGTTCATTATGCTTCAGCCAGCCTCTGGGCATGTGTACAAAACTGTATCAAAGAGCACCAGTTAACAAAAATAATATCAAAAGAGAAAACGCAATTGCTACAGGGTGTTGATCAGCGGCACCATCCTGCCCAGGAGACGGCCCCATCCCAGCCCTGGAAGATCCCTGTGTACCTTTTATGCCATTTACAATTTATGAGTCTTAATTACTGAGTGTTTGTAAAGAGCTTTGGAATGCTCGGATGAAAGGAGGCACAGAAACTCAGGCAATGATTATTAATTACATCACTTTGGCACGGCTCAGGCAGCAAGGGCAGGACAGTTACACGGCACAGGGTGACACTGCATCCATCCAGGGTGACACGGGCATGGCAGAGCTGCCCTCTGGCTCTGAGCCTCAGTTTCTCACACACTCACAAACCAGAATTTGTATCACAGTCATTACAAAGTGTTTGTAAAGCTTTTAGAGCAGAGATCTCCTCAGAGATCAACCTGAGGAGTGTCTCCTGGGATATCAACCTAAGCGCCGTGTCACGGTGACAAACGTCCCTGGCAGGTGAGGGAAGAGCAGATTTGCCTCGGGAGGATGATTAAGACGATTTTTGTGGCAGGATTCGGGATGCAGACGGAACTGACTTATGGAACAGCGATTCCGCAGGTGGAGAGCGGCCCGGCAGGGATTTCTGGCTGTGCTGGACTCGGGCTGCCGTGGGATGAGGGAGCGACTGTGGGATGAGGGAGCGACTGTGGGATGAGGGAGCCGCCGCATTCTGGCACCGGCCGCGTCCCTGCGTGTCCCGCACAGACAGGGCCTACAGGGCTGCAGGACTGGGACCGGCTGTGCAGGGCCCTCACACCCCGGGCGGGGCTGTCCGTCTGTCTGTCTGTCTGTCTGTCTGTCCGCCCCTCTGTGAGGCCTCCACGGCCGAAGGGGACACTGTGGGACACGTCCCCGAGGGGTCTCTCCAGGGCGCCTCGGCTCTCACGGCCCTGCACGGCGCTCGCCCGCCATCTCCCTCTTTCGGGGCTCTGTCCCCAGCCCTCGGGCTCTCTGTCCCCTGCTTTCGGGTCTCTGTCCCTGCTTTCGGGGCTCTCTGTCCCCTGCTTTCGGGGCTCTGTCCTCAGCCCTCGGGCTCTCTGTCCCCTGCTTTCGGGTCTCTGTCCCTGCTTTCGGGGCTCTCTGTCCCCTGCTTTCGGGGCTCTGTCCTCAGCCCTCGGGCTCTCTGTCCCCTGCTTTCGGGTCTCTGTCCCTGCTTTCGCGGCTCTGTCCTCAGCCCTCGGGCTCTCTGTCCCTGTGCCCTCAGGACGCGCCCGAGCTG
>NW_005054368.1:3174345-3180617 GCF_000277835.1 Geospiza fortis | reverse complement strand
CTGGAGCCTCTGAGCCCTTTACAGACGGTTTTTCACAACGCTGACATAGCCGGCTTTGTAAAAATTGTAATGAGACTGTACAGCAGCAGCTGAAAATGTCAGTGGAAAACGGACCTCATGGCACCGGGCTCTCCATGAAAGCCAAAGGAGTCCTTGGCTGTTTATTCTGCAATAGGTTTGGTAGGGAGTACAAGCTGGGAAATGCAGGGCTGCTGAAATATTTATAATATTCCAGCAGCACAAATGGGCACAGTTTAAGCGTTCTCTGGGAGTGCAGCGTTCTGAAAGCACTTTGTGCTAGTGCTGCAGGCAGGGCCCTGCACTCTCAGCCTGCCCAGCTGTGGTTCGGGAGGCTTTTGTTGAAAGTGGCACCTTTTAGGAAGGGCCCCTTGGGAAAGTTCTGTTTCCTCGTGATGCTGCAAGTCGAGCAATGCAACCACTGATGCAGCGCTGTCCTAAAGCCTCTCTGGGTTACTGAACCCAAAATGCACATCCTGGGAGGCAAGGACGTGGTGCCTGGGCTCATGGTGATGCTCTTGGCTCTCACATCCTCTGGATCTTGCTCAGCCAAAGCAGCAGCACTGAAAATGTCACTCTTTGGGGACGTTAGTGCAGCAGTTCTGCAAGAAATGAATCTAAACTTAGCAAATCTGAAGAGTCTGGAAGCCACTTAGGGCTTTGCAAGTGCCATAATCCTTTTTGGGGTGTTTATATACAAATGTTGAGCTGCAGAATAAAACTTTGATAGTGGTTATGAACTCTCCAAAAAGAGCTCCTGCTGCTTCATTGAGAATTGTGGAGCTGAGATTCCATTCTGACGTGGGATCACAGGGACAAGGTCAGCCTGTGAGGAAACTTTCTCAGGGAGAAAGCCATGAAAGCTCTGATTATCTGAGAAGTGTAATTGAGGATCTGTGTTCCTTTGATTAAAGGATCTTTGGTCAGAGAGGCAAAACAGCACTAAATGCCCGAGAGAGAGACGCTGTGAAGGAGAGGAGAAAAGCAACCTTTCATCTGGGCTGTGCATAAAGCACTGCTCGGTGTGATCTCCGTTTTTAGGTGTGGCTTTTAGAGAACATTTGAGCTGAAGCTGTGAGGAAAAGCAGCACATTAAGGCTTAGGATAAAACTCTGGCCACGAGCAAGCCACAATCCTACAAACACCAATGTTCCTGGAGTGAGCTGTTGTTGTTTATGAGGATATTGCAGTGGGTAAAAATTAAAATTAATTTTAAATTAAACCATAGCAAGGATCATAAAGCAACTGACCTGTAGAAAAATCAAAACCGGGGGTGAAGTGTTTTTGTAGCTTGGGCCTTAAAATAAAGGTCTGGCAGATTGAGGGTGGATAATGGGTTGAGAAATCAAAGTATAGCAGGTGAGCTGGGTGCTTGAGGGCAGGTTTTGAAACTGCTGCCAGTGGAACAGCTCATCCCTGGGGATATCTTGGGAATAACGTGCAGTCCCACAGGCTGGCTGACCTCAGCAGGATCTCCTTGTTTTTTGTGTGCTGTTGACACACTGTGAACGCTTTTTGAGTTTGTTCAGAGCATTTCAAGATGTGAATTGAAACTCTGGAATGTCACATGCTGCTTTGGCACCCTTTGGAATGGGATTGGCCACTGGAAATGTCACCCTCAGCCCGTGTCCTGTGGTTCCTTCTGGTTTCACACAGGCACCACACAGCATCCGCTCTCTGCGGGAAGTGAAAGTGAATTCTTGCAGTGAAACTTCACCCTCTGAAATTCGGGCTTGTCCTGGATCAGAGCTGATTTTGTCCCCTCCTGTTACTGGTGTCACTTGGTCGTGCTCAGAGCTGCTGGGGACAGAAGCAGCCTGTGTGGAAGGGGCTGGGACACGAGCCTGGAGTTTGTATTTCCAGTTGTAAGTAGGTATTTAGGGAGGAACTGAGTAGCTTGGAAAGAAGGAACAGAGCTATTTAAACTGAAAATAGGCTTATGGAGGGCTGTTGTGTGAAACCCAGGAATTGCTGCTGGTAGCTAGGAGCTGGTTTGGTGAAATATTGGAGTGATTTGGGAAAGATGAGAGTTCAAAGAGGTTGATTTCCCTCCTGTCCATCAGCTCAGTTATGTAAAGGCTGGTTACCCTCCTGCTGCATCGGCTGCAGGTCAGCGTGGGGAGAATCCTCCTCTTTCAATGGACACCTGAACCCCTCTGTCACACAGTGTGCTCCTGGCAGCTGCAATCCTGGACCCCGAGCTGCCGATTCGCAGCCCTGCAGCGTTTGTGCTCGCAGGGGAGGCTGGAGGCAGCGCTGCAGCCACCGGGCCAGGGCAATTATGTAACCCGAGACCGGAGCTCTCCTTTGAAATATTTACCATCCCTAGGTCGGAACGGGAGAGCTTCGGGTGGGTTTTTGGGATGTGTGTTGTGATGTAAATGCGGGATTTTGCTGGGCTGTGCCCTGTGGTTACCTCAGGAAGGGCTCCACTGTCGCTGTTCAGGGATGACCTATTTGTAGTAATAATCCTTGCCCGGAGCAGCCTCCCTGGTAGATCACATTCTCCAGTTTATTTCTCTGCCATCCTGTTTATGTGCTGCTTGGGTTTCTTTATTTTTGTTTTGAACAGATCTCCTCCTTCACTTCCTTTAGGAGCTTCCTTTAACAAATAGTAATATTAATTAAAAAAAAAATCCTCAGAGTGCTTTTCCATCACAACTTTTTACACTGTTATCTCCCCATCAGTTGTTCACCCGGGGTTTCATGATGATTAAGCAAGCCTATTTGTGAGAGAATTAACTGTTTGCAGGGAGTTTCCAGAGCATTTCTGTGATGCCCATCATGGGCATGGAAGCAGCTCTGTGGAGCCAGAGCCAGCCCACATCTCCTCAGTGTTGGGTGTTCCTGGAACACAAGGGAAATGTTATTTTTAGGTGATTTTTGGTTCACAGAGAGCACCTGCCAGTGCTCTACACTTTAAACACATCTTCCCTACTCTTCCCAGTTCATGCTGTTTAATAAAGTCACCCTGAATGAAGCTTTAATCTATAGACAGCAAACATCTTCCTCCATGGAAATGTAACAGACTGTGTTTCATGGAACTTAATTAATGGATGATAAGGTTTTGCTTCTGAAAGTAAGTCAACAGAAAAGCTTTGAAAGCCTCTGTCAGTTACTGGATGTGCAATTTAAATGAGAAATCAGTTTTAACAAAATTATGGTTTCTGTCTGCCTCTGATACTTGCTGATGTTGGGAATTCTATGTCCATTCTCAGGTGAATGCCATTAGTGACCCAAAATAGCATTAACATTTTCCCTTGTATTTTACAGTGAAAGGCAAAGAACAAGAAAAGACCACAGATGTGAAAGCAATTAAAAGTAAGATCAAACTTTTGTCTGTAAATTCAGATCTCTGCCATCATCCACCATTTTATCTTCCCCCACAGGATCATTCCTTACTCCTGAGCACAGATCTGACCTGTGCATCAAACCCAGAACTTAATTCTGTTTCTGGCTATTTATAGTAACTAATCTTTCCTCCTCCTCTTGCTGATTCTGTAGGTGCAGGAGGTTATTAAGTTATGTCAGGCATGAGCTTTAATTCAAAGTGATCAGGCACTCCAGTCACCTTGCAGTGGTTGTTCCTTATCCATAACAAATTGCTCCTGGAGTTCCTTGCTCAGGTGCAATGTCCTTTGGAGTTTGGAAAGTGCAGCTTCACTGTGTCTGGTTTGCAGAAGAAGCTGCAGATTTAACTTTGGGGCTTGTGAGGCTGAAGATGCCAATCCTTGCTGCTCTGTGGGGTGCAGAGGTCTTGCTGCTAAATCTCTTAGGAAAGGAGAAAATATCTTGGTGGAATAGAGATTTATAAACTGTAGGAAAACAAGTTTGCTGATCCTGTCAGATTTTCTTGCAGTACTGAAAGGAGATGAAGTAAATGACAGAATCTGATTTGCTACTTTTATACCCTCAGACAAAATCTTGTGTCTGTACTTGGTAATGTGTTATCTACACATCAAGAGAAAATTACAGGCTTTTTTCACCTTGGTGGTCTGTCTTTCAAATCAAATGCAGGAGACAGTGAGTTCATCCATTTCATAGCCACACCTCACCTTTCAGTGCAACTACCAGTATGGTGACCCTGAAAATAAAAATAAACTTGAAAATTTATTGTACTGCACGTTGTGAGCTGCTGCAGCAGAGAGCACCTTCGTTTGACCCTTAGAGAGAACAGAACTTTTTTCCTCAAATGTCCAAAATATAAAATTAAATTTAAATCTAATTGACAAAAGCCTGTAGCATTATGAGGAGTGTGACTCTGGCTTTACACAAGTGATCTCCACCAAATTTTCCCATTGCTGCTATCCCTTGGCCTTGGAAAAAAGCTATTTTCTCCATTATTATTGCTGGTATGAAACACACAGAGGCTTGGTAAGAAGCAGCAAGTGATGTTTTGATGTCCAATCCTGCAACTGCACAAACACTTGGCAATAATTTAAATGTTTCCATTGCTCCTGAGGTATCTGTGACATCTAAGTGTGAAATTGTCCACTGCTGTCATCAAATTGGGAATAAAAATAAAGTGATGCAGCATGGAAGTCATGAAGCTCAAGTTGCCTGACACCTTGATGGGACACATCCCTGGGAAGTGTTGAGCTGATCAGCTCATCTGATGTGCTTTATTTTTGAGTCAGAGGTGTAAGATGTCCCTGCATGACATCCTCATCCAACACAGCTTCCTGAGAGCTTTGGAATCTGCTGTGAGCATGTTTGGGGTTTTTTTCAGCTTTGTCATCAATTAACAATTAGCAGAGTTCTGTGTCAGGAAGTTCTTATTTGTTCTTTTTTGTGTCCTAAAACAGCCAGAGGGGGTTAAGTTTATAACCTGGGTTTCATCACAGGTATTTCCTTATTGCTTTTTTTTTTTCTCTTGCAACCAAGCAGAAGCAACAAAAATATTTTTGAGAAATAACTCTTATTAAACCTCACAGATAGCTTTGTAGCTCAGGATTTTTTAACACATTTTAGCTTTCAAAAAAGCATGGAAATGGATTGGCAGGAGCAACTGTTGACAGAGTATAAAGTTGTTACAGTAGTGATTATCAAGGAAGCAGGAAGACTCAGGAATATTTCATGTGTAAACCTAGACGTGGCATCTCTTGATTTGCTGCTGAATAAGGAAAATAGAGGTGGGTGGGAGTGAGTTTATTCTTTCAGTCATAAAACTTGTGGTCTTTAGTCAGACCCTTAATCGAAGATGACACCCAGTGGTACAGTGAGGTTCTAATGACACTGACTCTTGCCAACTCCCTGGTGTATTTTGGGGTGCTTAGCATTGAGCAATGTTTAAAAGAGGTCTTGGGGTCCTTGTGCTTTAACAATTCCTGTTTTGATTCCAGCTCCAGTCCCAGTACATTCCCCTCAGAGAAGCACCAGGAATCATGCCTTGCTGGAGGCTGCAGGACCAAGCCATGTGGCCATCAACGCCATCTCTGCCAACATGGACTCCTTCTCCAGCAGCCGCACCGCTGCCCTCAAGAAGCAGCCAAGTCACATGGAAGCTGCTCACTTTGGAGACTTAGGTAAGGCTGTGAAAATGTCAACTTTTCTTTTTATTTTGTGTATTTATTTTGTATATTATTACGCATTTATTTTGTGATGGCGTGCACTCACCATCCCTTGGTTTTCAGGTAAATTAATAGGTAATAAAAGTGTGGGTGCTGTTAGGTAAATAAAAGTGTAGCATCTGTGTTACCCTGGGAGGGATTTGAAGGGAACAGACTTGAATTCCTTTACTTTGGCATTGTGCTGGAATTGCCTCTTCACAGTTGCTTTCCAGGACACTTTTGTATCCAACCCTCACATCTGTGGTACAATACAGACTCACTCCCTTTCATGTTTTCCTTTAGGCAGATCGTGTCTGAACTACCAGGCTCAAGAGACCAAATCAAGCCTTTCCAAAACCCTTGAACAAGTCCTGCAGGACAGTGTAGCCCTCCCTTACTTCATCCAGTTCATGGAGCTGCGCAGGATGGAGCACCTGGTGAAATTCTGGTTGGAGGCCGAGAGCTTCCACTCCACCACCTGGTCCCGCATCCGCGCCCACAGCCTGAACACGGTGAAGCAGAGCTCGCTGGCAGAGCCAGTGTCCCCCTGCAAGCAGCAGGAACTGGGCTCCTCTCCCCCTGCTGCCTGCCTGGAGGAGAGGCTGGAGCTCTCCAAGCCCCACAGAACTGCCGGCAGCCAGAACCACGCGGGGCTGCTGGGGCAGGACAGCCACGGCACCAGGGCTCTGCCCCGGGGCAGAGCCG
>NW_005054368.1:3155994-3174322 GCF_000277835.1 Geospiza fortis | reverse complement strand
CAAGAATCTTCCAAGCTTTCAGTATCAAATAGAAACAGCCCCTCCTCTGCACTAAAGGACTTGTCAGGAAAACTCATGAAAAGTAAGTGCTGTGTGTTCCCTTTGCTTGGAAAAGTGGGAAATGAACGTTTTTGTACAGGGGGCAGCCTCAGTTCTCAGGCTCATAGCAAGCCTGATGTGATGTTGCAAGGAAGAAAGTTTTATGTATTATTGATGTTAACTGATGCTGGTCAGTTTGAGCTGTGTATTGCTTGTCTTGTTTAAAAATAAAAAAGCTGCTGAAGAGACTTCAAAATCATTGTGTACTCAATGAGCTTAGGTTGCTTCTGTTATTCCATGTGTAATCATAAGAAATTAAGTGAACGTTGCTATGTCCAGTTCTTCCCTCACCCGCCCCATCCCACCTTAAAAGAATTGCAGAAAGTTTGGATGGTGGGGCTGGGAATTCATAATTAACTTGTCATGGAAGGTAAATATCCTGTATTACATAGAATGACATAAGTAGTGGTTGCAAGAGACTTGTGGAGATTTATGTGTGGAATGTACTGTTTTTGTTCTTGGATTTATTTGATAGAGTTCCTCCCCTTGTAACTGATTTGTTGTCATTTGGATTCCACCTCTTCAGAGGCTGCTGGAAGTAAGGATGAAATTAAAATATTTCCTTTTGGTAGTGAGCTACATGCACAGTAACATGTTTCTCTACTTTGCATCTACTCAGTTCTCCCTCATTTGTGCAAGTCTGCAGCCAAAAAGGAAACACTTCTTTCTTCATATTGGTTCCTTTTGTTTGCCCAACTGTTTCCTCGTGTTGCATCCCTTTCTCTTGCTGTTTGTCTTTCTCATGTAGTTATTTATCATGTGCCTCCACAATACATAACCTCAGCCCCAAAGCCACTTAAACAGGGAAAATGATCTTTTAGTCACCAGTGCATTCTGATGTCTAAAAAGAATTTGAAAACACAGGGTCCTAATGGAGAAATCTGAAAAGAATTTGAGTGTAATTTTTTCCTCTCTTCCAGAGCAGAATCCCAAGTCTCAAAAGATGATGTGTAAAGAGCACAACTTGCTTGAGGCATATCATTTTAAGATTTTTTTTCTAGTAATTCCTATATAATGCAAGTGATTTCTCTGTAATGGGAGTAAAAATTGGGAATTTCACTTGTCTGAAAGCTGTTGCTTCTGGCACTATGGTGTGCGGCTGAGGAAGTGGGTTCTGCCTTGTGTGCTGGTAGGGAAAATTTGGAGCTGTGTTGTTTTATTCCATCTTAGTCCATGCTGGGTTTGTTGTGACCTGACTGGAGATCACCCAGTCCCTGCAGCTGGTCAGGGGCAGAATATGAATATCCTGCAGTGGAAACATCACTGAGAATTAGACAGCTGCTTTTCTGAAGAGGAAATATTTGTTACTCACTCACACCAAGGAATTCCAAGTTTGATTCTGTGTTTCTTCCCTGCAGGTATAGAACGGGATGCAGTTAGTACTTTTACCAAATATATTTCTCCAGATGCTGCTAAACCAATCCCTATTACAGAAGCAATGAGAAATGACATAGTTGGTAAGAATGAATAATTGCTTCCTCATTTCAGAGCTGCTCTGTCCCCATAAAAATGTGTCTCTAATATGTCACACATTTGCATTTATCTTTATTTTAATGAATTTTAAAGGCAGCCTTAAAAATATAGGAAATTACAAGTATCAGTGGATCTGACCTTCAGCAGTGCTGTGAATATCCTCATAAAAACTTTCAGAGAGTTTGTTTAAATTAAGGCAGGAGTTCTTGGTGGTTATGGAGGGGATCCAGATATGAGTGTCAATCAAATACTTTAGCCATGTTATTATTATTTGACCAGCCTGGAAAGCTCTTTGCTCAGTCAGAACCAGCTGATTCTGGTGGATTTGAACTGCAATTTTTCATTAACCAGTCCTTGCTCGTGCCTTCCAGCTCCATCAGCCAAATCCATGTTAAAATTAACCTGGTCTTTCTTTGCAGCAAAGATCTGTGGGGAGGATGGCCAAGTGGATCCCAACTGCTTTGTTACAGCCCAGTCCATAGTGTTCAGTGCAATGGAACAAGAGTAAGTTGATGCCCTGGTTTGGGTTCTTGTGTCTCTTGCCCTAAAGTTTCTGTTAAAAATGTTTATGGAGACATAACCATATCAGCACTTTTCTGTGCTGTATTTTATATTTGAAACTGCTCAGATCCTCTCCTCCAAATCCATTCTTGCTGAACTTGGCTGCTCACACTCTTGTGTTCTTTATCTCTTTCTTGTGCCATTTACAAACCTGCCCTGTTTCTTGCTTGTTTGGCTTTTATCCAACCAAAAGTATCAGAGTTCTGGGCAAGAGCTGATGGGTTCTGAGGGTGCCTTGGGTGCTGCTGACCCTGATAAGTGATTGTCCCTGTGTCTGTGCAGGCACTTTAGTGAGTTCCTGCGGAGTCACCATTTCTGTAAATACCAGATTGAGGTGCTGACCAGTGGGACTGTGTATCTGGCTGACATTCTGTTCTGTGAGTCAGCCCTCTTCTACTTCTCTGAGGTGAGTGGCAATGTTTGGGTTTGCTTTTAGATCCCTTTCTAGCAGATGGAAAAAATCTGTTCATTCCTTGATGGCTTTGGGTTGGATATTGGGCAGGAATTGTTCCCTGGCACAGGGTGCCCAGAGCAGCTGTGGCTGCCCCTGGATCCCTGGCAGTGTCCAAGGCCAGGCTGGTTGAGGTTTGGAGCAGCCTGGGATAGTGGAAGGTGTCCCTGCCATGGAACTGGATCATTTTTAAGGTCCCATTCCACCCAAACAATTCTGTAATTCTATGATTCTAAATATAATAAAAAACCCAAGGTGTATTTTTTCTGAGAGAAAATGCACTGAACTTTTTCATGCCCTCACGTAGAACTAATTCAAATGTTCAAACCTGTCTGTTGTGTTGTGGAATGAGCATTTGTGATTTCCTCTCAGTTAGTGAGTGCTTCTCAGAGTCTCTTTGCTTTGTAGAAGCTTTGACATTGTTATCTTGATCTTCACATTGTAGTGACTGTAAAAGCCTGGATTACAGATAGCAAATCACAACCAGTGCTATGTGGAGAGGGCATCTTTAGTGAAGTGATAGGTTAAATAAAAGATTTCACAGTTTCAGGCTTCTGCACCTTTAAGGAATCAGCTCTTGCAACACTTGTCCTGACAGTCTGACAAGCTGATGTAGTTTGAAACTGCAGCTTGGGAAGCTGAGACAATGTGCTGAGCTCAGTGTAAGCTAAATGTAGCGTGAAAATGGTGCTTCCTGTCCTAGGACAAGACAAATAGTTTTTTGGAAACTAAGTGTAAAAATAAGTACAGAAAAGAAATGTCAGAAGTTCTCTTTTTTTTCTCTCCTTTTCCCCCCCCAAGCAAGCTAAATCTGTCTGAAACAGAAATTCAAAATACTGTACCAAATTTTGCATCACTAATATATGGCCTATGTTTCTTGTTCTAAATGGGAAGAAGGAAGTTAAAAATTATTAAAAATTTCTTGCTAAAACTTCTTTAATCTCCTTTTTTTCTGCTTTCCCTTGCAGTACATGGAGAAGGAAGATGCAGTTAATGTACTGCAGTTCTGGTTGGCAGCAGATAACTTCCAGTCTCAGCTTGCTGCCAAAGAAGGCCAGTATGATGGGCAAGAAGCACAGAATGATGCCATGATTTTGTATGACAAGTGAGGGAGCTCAACAATCCTTTCCTTCTGTACTTGTGGTTTTGTGTTTGCTGTGCAAAAGGAACTTCTCTGCACTCTTGGGCTGGTCTGCTGAGATGCATTTTACCGAGGTGGCTTTTGATGTGCTTGCACACATGAACTGAATTTTTTTGATATACATGAGGAGAAATCCTTACAAGGATTCCATTCTTAAACATAATTCAGGATTTACAGGACTTTATTGCTTGATTTTGTTTGGTTGGGAAGTATCAAAGCTGATGGGTTGTCATTTGAAAATGGAAGGGGTTTAAGCCCAGTAGCAGATCCAGCACTTCAGGAAAACCTTAATGTTCAGATACTGTTATCCATATAAAGTAGGCTGTAGAAACTCTTCTCACATGTAATAAAAACCAACTAGTGCTTGTTCTTAGTATTGTGAAATATTTATTTTTTTAAGGAAGCAATCAGATCCTTTTTAACGTCAGACTTTCAGGAGAGGAACTTTCTTCCTGTACTTTGTGCTTCACTTTAGCAATAAGACAGCTGGGAGACAGACAGCACAACTGCTTCCAGGAAATGTTTGTTCTTAAGCTTAAGTGTGAGGCTCTACCACAGCTTATTACCCAAGGAGGAAATAATAATTGGAGAGGAAGAGGATTGAAGAGGAATCAATCATTCCCCCATCCTTACACTCAGTTTGCAAGGATGTGAGCAGTAGTGAGCAGCAGTAGCGCCAAAGCTGCTTTGGAGTTCTGGGTGTTTCCTGCTCCATTCTTGTTTCCCATTCTCTGTTTTTCATCTGTGTTTCAGGGCAGGGCTCTCAGACTGTTTCTGAGAGGGGGTATTTCACCTGTAGTAATGGGAACCAGGTGTGTGCAGTGTCTGGGGTGGGCACTGAGCACTGCAGAGGTTTGCAAATCCTGTTTGTGTTGTTTCCTTGCTCTCCCCAGGTACTTCTCCCTGCAGGCCACGCACCCTCTGGGCTTTGATGACTCTGTGAGGCTGGAGATTGAATCCAACATCTGCAGGGAGGGGGGGCCTCTCCCCAACTGCTTCACCACTCCCTTGAGGCAGGCCTGGACAACCATGGAGACGGTGAGATCCTCCCTCAGAGTGGGGTTCACACTCAGTGAGGGTGATGGGGGGAGTTCCATAGTGTGCCTTGATTTGTCCTGTTCCTTTACTGATTTCCTGTTTACCTGGATAATAGAACAACTTCAGGAAAATCTGCCAGACTCTTCCCCAGCCTGATTTGAAGATACCACCCACTGGTTGCTGTTGATGCTCTCTTTGTCTCATTGGGTGATTATTGCAGTTTAATGGAAGTAACAGAATTTCCTCCCATGTGAATTGCTATCAACAGCTTATTTTGTATCTTTAGAAAATTTTCCTTCCTCTTAGTGGGAGTTGTTTGCAAGTCTAATACAAGTGCTGTGGTTAATAATGCAACTCTGGGATACCCAGATACCAGAAATGAATGATTTGATTCTGGAGCTGCAGAGAATTGTGCACAGTGGAACAGAATAACTGTAAAGCCTGTTGAGCTGTCAAGGTTAAGTTTCTAGAGGAGAAAAAAAACCCTGAACCTCAGTTCCATTTACTGGGGGATTTCATTAGTAGGCAGTTGAGTTTGTTCATTTTGCTTTAGGATTAAAACTTAAAGCACTGCAGTTGCTAATCCACAATAATTCCATGCATGGATGCTTTTACTTGTGTTCCATCTACACAAGGACTGAGATGTTTGTGTGCTCTTCTCTAACTATGCAGACCAGCCTTAATTAAAGAGGACTTTTCCCATCTCTCAGGTTTTCCTACCTGGTTTCTTGTCCAGCAACCTTTACTACAAATACTTGAATGACCTCATCCATTCAGTACGAGGAGATGAATTCCCAGGAGGGAACATTGCACTGAGTATCCATGGCCCTGGTAGCTCTCCTGACAGTGATTCCATAGGGGGCACGGATGGCTCTGCCTCCCAGGTATCAGTTTGGGTTTCCTGTGTCAATATCCAAACTTTTATCCTGTAAGGAAACACCATTCCACTTTCATTTAAAACCTGTATTGTGTTAGGATGTGTTTAATCTACCTGCAGCTCAATTCTGTCAGAAGTGTCTCTGCTATTTGTTGTACCCAAAGCCTTGTGCTGCTATTTCTTTACATCAGTGATGTCTTTATTAAGTTGCTACTTTACTGAAGACTTTTTCATTATGCCATAATGCTTGTTATTAGAACTAACATTATTTTGCCAATACCATAGTTAACAACTCCAGGTGAAAATGGTTACTTGTGAATATGCTATCAAATTTAAATATAAACATGCTAGCTTTGTGTGCTCAGTTCTTTTAAAGTGCCAGATCTTCTGTCCTGAAGAGTAAACTCATTTCCAGGGCTGAAGGCATCTGCTCAAACACAGAGCAGATTCTGGCTAACCTGTAACCAGGACAGCTTGGAAACTGCAAGCCCAGCTGAGAGCAGAAGAGCCAAGCGACTGCTGCTTTTATTGAACTCTGCAGGGCTACCCTGAGCTTCAAACCCAGTATCCACACCAGTGTTAGTCATGTCCTGGCTTTCCAGCAACTTGGAATCTGTACCACCTGCTTGTGCTATTTTTAAACCTCCTAATTTGCAAGGAGGGAATATTCCTCCCCTAGCTGTGAAGTGAGGAATAAAATCTGTGTTCTTGCAGCCTCCTGCTGCTTGAACCTCTGAGCAGGAGGAACTGCTGGTAATTGGCTGGGCAATTTAGGAAATGAGGTGCTGCTTTCTGTGGTGTGCATTCCTGCTTGTGTGAATAGGAGAATCTCTGGGTCTCTGCATATTTTTGCATAAAGAGCAGCAGGAAAGGAAGCTGCCATTGGTGTTCCTGTTCCGTGCTGAGGCGATAATGGATTGCTGTGTGTTGCGCCCTCCCTGCTGTTGCTCTGATGTTTCCTTGGCTTTTTATTCATAATCTTATATAAATACTCCAGGCCAGAAGATAAATAATTTGTTCTCTGTGCATGGGGGAGGCATCTGTGTTTGGGAATTGCTTACCAAGAGCAGGAGAGGGATGTTCCAGACTCACAACAAATGATTTGCGAGCACACACGGATCTGTTGAGCTGATAATTGAGCAGCATGTGCTGACCTGGGCTTTGTGTCTTTGGCTCTGTCTACAGAATTTTATCATCCTCTGCTAACAACAATGTCCTGTGAGTTGGGAATTCAAGTCTGTGTAGACACACTGATTCTTTTATACTCTTGCTTAGAGACTTAAAGGAGGTTTATCTGTGTTAAAAGCACTAAAATTACAGTTTTGTTAAGAAACTGGTAGTTATCTGCATTGGGCACTAATACTTAGAATTTTTATTTGTAGTCCAATGTCAAAAAGGCTAATGTTAAAATCCTGAAAAATTTTGATGAAGCAATAATTGTAGATGCTGCAAGTCTGGATCCAGAATCTTTGTATCAACGAACATATGCAGGGTAAGGTTCATTTCAGTGTATTGTTTCCCTTCTGGTTACATGTTTCACCTCTGCTTCATTTTTGCTGTGTCCTCCTGCATGGAGAGTAGGCCTAAATGCAAGATCTTTGTCCATATCTTAATATTTGACAGTAACTTTATTTCAAGAGTGTTATTTAACACCCAGTGAATGTTTCTTTGACCAAAATGGCAGCCAGGAAAATATTTCTAATTGGTTTTTCTCTTCCTCTTAGTTGTTGTTCCTCTTTGATTCCAAAATGTAGCCAAGTATATAGCCAATTACAGCTTTCCATAATACAAGAGTTCTTTTGATCACCCACATGGTTCTTCACTCCTCTCCTCAGGAAGATGACGTTTGGAAGAGTCAGTGACCTGGGGCAGTTCATCAGAGAATCTGAACCAGAGCCTGATGTCAAAAAATCAAAAGGTTTGCTTTGCTCTTTCTCTCCATTTCTGTAAACATCTGCAGAGCTGCTCTCTTCCCTGCTGGAGTTAAGATAGGCAAAGTGTTTGACTCTTTCCAGATCTGTTTTAAGCCAAATAGAGATTCTGTGGGGATTGGCCTGTACTGAGGCAAAACCCATCTCTGGCCCAGTTTCCTACCCAAATTCTGCTTTTCTGGTCCAGCTGGCCTCCAGGGAGCATGAGCAGCCTGTGGGTGTTGGAGCTGTTGATGAAACCTGGCAGGGATGGAAGTGTCAGCAGCTGAGCTGGTGATCAAACCTTCAAAGCTTTGGTCTTGAGATGAAAAAGAGCTGCAGCTCTCCACATGCTTCCCACCCAGGCTGGGACCTGCTGCTGGTGCTGCTTTTCAGCTCTGGGGAAGGCTCAGTGTCCAAATGGCTGCAGGCAGTCCCTTGTCTTTCCTGCCACTCCTTCATGTCTGGAATGGCAGCAGAGCAAACCCTTCAGAAGGGTGACAGGAATCAGCTTTGTGTCTCACTTTGCTGACATACCTTGCTTGCTGTTTTTATCTCAACCAGGGTCCATGTTTTCACAAGCAATGAAGAAATGGGTTCAAGGAAATACAGATGAGGTGTGTCCCCTTTCATGTTCTTCTTGTGACTTTACACTTCAGAGAAATAAAGTATTGATGTTCTTAATTCTGGCTGTTATCTCTGAGGATCTTTCTGCTGCACCAAGAACAGGGGAGACTCTGTGTGCTAAATATAATTTGATTGCATGTATGTGTGAAATTGGTTTGCTCTTTGCCAGTGCTTGCTGGTTGAACTAATTAAGTGTGTGCTTGCAGTCAGGGTTTCTCTTATTGTGGTTTTATTTATCTGTAAATAGGGGTGGAAGTGCTATTTGAGTGACCACTGTACATGGATTCCAGGCTGCATTTTCCGCCTCTGAGGGGCTTGGACAAATCCCCAAGAGATAAATCTAAAATCTCCACTAACTCTCTTGGAAATTGCATCAAGCCTTAGGTACAATAATTGAAATTAACACTTGGAAGCCAGGTGCATTTCCATCGAGGGAGGATGTGTTCATACAGGTTATGGAGTTGTGGAGGTTACCCTGACTCCAAGGCTGTGCTGAGAGCACTGTGTTTGTCTTTTAAGAACCTGAGGCTATCTGTGTTTTGGGCTGTGTTTTTCAGGCTCAAGAAGAGATGGCTTGGAGGATAGCAAAGATGATTGTCAACGACGTCATGCAGCAGGCGCAGTGTGAGCAGCCCTTGGAGAAGGTCACCAAGGTAGGGGGGTGGAAAGGCTGCTGTCTTCATCTGGCTCCAGCCAGGCTGTGGGAGGAGCAGAGCTCTCACTTGCCTTCCTCCTGTGGCTGAAACCCACGCTGGAAAATGTTCAAACCAGCAGAGCATGAGAGGAAGAAACAAAGGTTGGAAGTGTTTGGGCCTACGTGTGATGTAGGAATTTCTTAGCAGATGCCTGTGGTGGTTCTTCTGTGCAAGCATTAAACTTATCTCAGTTTGAGTCTACAAACTGCCTAATTAGTTAAAAGGGTGATCTGTGCTGCAGGATGAAATGTAATTCCTGACTTGAGCTCACACTTGCTGTGTCCTCTTAGTCAGTAGTGGTATTTCTGCTTGAAGTTCAGTAAAAGTCAGCAGCTGTGAATTTGTCTCACTGGGTGCTCTCATTTGCACAGTTCTGTCTCCAGACTTTACAAAGACACAGTAACGCTGTGCATGGGTTTGTGTGTTGCTGCTTAGTGGCTGTTGTTGTACAGCCCATGTGTTCTCTGTGTAAAAAAATCTCAGCTGTGAGGCAGCAGTTGGATTTTGTGAAATGTTGGTGACAGCAGGTTACCAAGTTAATGTCTGGTACTTCTGACTTTCAGGCATGTGAGTTTGTAAAAATTAACTTGCATTATGTTCAGTTATTGAAAGTACACATGTGCCAGAGCCCAGTTTTTGGATCCCAATGGGTGGATCCATAGTTTCACTGGGAGTGAGCACTGATTATTTTCTTTCTAATAGAGCAGTAACATTTAAATAACTTGTACAATGACTTTACTTAATAGCTTGGCTGCAATGATACAATTCCAGTCTGCCTGCATGAAAAGGTCACTCAGAACAGTATTTAGAATTCTCAAATGACTGCAGATGCTCTGGATTCAATTAAGCAAGTAATCAAAAGGTTGAGTGTTTGGATTAGGTTTGGAGGTTTTTTCTCCCCCAAACTCAAACAAACCTGGCTTCAATGTTTTTAAACACAAAATGTCTTTCTATTGAACAGTTACATTGCATGTTTTAGGGTAAAATTAACTGGTTTTCCCTTTTCCAGCTATGATTTTAGAAACTCCAGGACAGGAAATCTGGTTTTCCACTTTGAGAATGAGTGAACTTTCCCTATTGGTGGATTCTTTAACACAGCCAATAAAAACAAAGCACTGTTACTCCAACCACTGGAATCCCCCTCATTTCTGAGGAAGAATGAAAAAGAAGCAATCCTGGACCTCCACTGTAGAGAGTGAAGAAACACTTTTGCCTGGTGTATGTGGCATTCACAGAAATGATGGTTCTGAGATGAAGATGCAGTTTACAAATAATGTCACTGAGGAACTGTGATTGACTTCACAAATACTTGACCCTGTCTCAAAAAAAGACTTTCAAGCAAAATATCTGCAATGGGACACAGAGGCCACAACAGAGGGGAAGGTTTTGCTGTAGTTTCTGGTTCTACTGCTTGTAATTTTTAAACACAGACTTGGAAGGGCTGTGGGGCAAATCCATGGGCAGTGAATGACCTGGGAAGTTCTAAGTTTAATTTTCCGTTACTTGAAATAGATGAGTATTCAAGTGTAAGATAAATGTATTTTACTTCATAACTGCATTAACTTTGAAGGCAGTGTAGAAGGGTCAGGAACTCCTCCTTGTTGAGCTCCTACACCTGCACACACACACACACATCTCCCCTGCTTCCACCACGGGGCAGAGCCAAGGCTGGTCCTGCAGCCCCTCTGCTCCCACCTTGGACCCTCCACTTCCTGTCCTCACCATCCCACGAGCAAGGAAAGAAGGAATTGCTGCCATTCTCCATCGCTTGTTGTCCTTCACCCAACGTAGGATCTAATTCCAGATGTTTGGTTTACAAAGAAAAACAGTTTTTAATGACCTCTGGCCTTCTTCCTGGCACTGTCCACACTTACCATGTTACACAGCACCTCCTTTTTTCCCCCAGCAAATCAATTTTGCAGGGTAGCAGAAGTACTCAGTGTCTCACCCTTATGTTACTGCTGCATTTTTAGTATACGACACTTTTATTTTGGGTCTTTTTTTTTAACTCTAATGATTGCTTTTCTCCTCAAACTTGTGCAAAGAAATCACTATGCGAAGAACTCAAATCATTTCCAATGTTCAGAATATCTTGATTGACTAGAAAGTGTTATTCTGTTGCAATATTTGATTGTATAGAGACACACTGTATTGTTATGAAAAAGCAAAAAAGGCTGTGTATAGGTTTTTGGTACTATGTACCACCTCTTATTTCTCTCATACCCAAGCATTCATGTACTTAAAACATACTATATTTAATTGTGTTTTGATTTAAAATATATAAGTATTAAAATTTGTGTCGATTTTCTGTTTTCACGGGGTTTGAAGTTACATGGGATGGGGTTTTTAATGTGAATTTTAGGGGTAATTTTGCCCTCATTTCTTAATGGATTATGTTTATGGCAATGTGGTAAATAAGATTAATTCTTATTTAAATACTAAATGAGTTGTTCAGTCACAGGGCATGGCAGAAGTTGGGCTGGGAAAGGTGTAAAGGGGCAGGGGTTGGTCCTGAAGTATTGACCCACACTAAACTCTTACCTATTTTAGTGCACTTCTGCCTCAGTTTCCCCCCTGGGCAGGATCCTGACTAATCCGGGGTATGTTCAGGGATTACAGCTCCCAGATTTGCGTATGGATATTGCTCAGGGCTGCGTTTCCTTATCTGTGGGCCGGATTGAGTGTGAGAGGATCGGCCCACCTTGAGTCGTTTTGGCACCAATCCCCCGAGGTTTTGGGAGGTTTTGGACCCGCAGGAGTTGTCCCTGGCCGGCCTCGAACCCGCGGCTCCAGCTGCGGCGCTCCGGGGTCTCCTCGCCCTCTCCTGGGATTCCCCCGCGCGGCTCCTGCTCGGTGCGGGCTGTTTCTTCCTCCCACGGGCCCCACGCGGGTTCCCCTGTAGAGGTTCCCTGTCCCCGGGCGGGTATCGCGCGCGGGGTGGGGGCTGTGCCCGCAGCCCGCTGGGGCTCCCGGCGCTGAGCCCGCTGTCCCGCAGAACATGTCGCCGGACGAGGAGGATGTGCAGCGGCTCCTGATCCAGTTCCGCGATGAGGCAGGGGAGTGCCTGGGCTCCCCCTTCGACGTCCCGGTCACCATCACCCCGGACAAGCTGCAGTTGGTCTGCAACGCCCTCCTACAGAAGGTGAGACCCCTCCCCAGCTCCCCGGTACCCCCAGCCCGACCCGGCGCCGCCCCTCGCTACCTCACCTGCCTTTCCTCCCGCAGGATGAGCCGGTGCCTCTGGCCTTCTTCGTCCACGATGCCGAGATCGTGGCGTCGCTGGAGAAGACCCTGGCAGGGCAGAGCGTGGAGACAGAGAAGGTCCTGGACATCATCTACCAGCCGCAGGCGGTGTTCAGGGTGCGGGCGGTCACACGCTGCACCAGCTCTCTGGAGGGACACACCGAGGCCGTCATCTCGGTGGCTTTCAGCCCCACGGGAAAGTACGAGGGTGTGGCTGCAGGCGGGGATCAGGGCAAGGCAGCAGCTGCCGTTGTCCTGTCCTGGGGACACTGTGCTGAGCTGTTCCCCCTCTCCCAGATACCTGGCGAGTGGCTCTGGAGACACCACTGTCCGTTTCTGGGACCTGAGCACGGAAACGCCACAGTTCACGGCCAAAGGTGGGTGCTGGGGAGTGCCAGGAGGGCAGCCTGTGACCCCCTCCCTCATAGACCCCCTGACTGCCTGGGGGACAAGCAGGGCAGAGCCTGGTGCTGTCTGAGCTGGGACTGCAGCCTGGGGAGGGAGTAGCTCTCTTTGGCAAAGTGGAGAAAGAGGGGCTGGCCAGGAGGAGCACAGAGTGGCTTCCTGCTGGGACACCAGGGACAGGCCCAGCTCTCCACTCACCCACTCGTGCTCTCTCTCTCTGCCAGGTCACCGGCACTGGGTGCTCAGCATTGCTTGGTCACCTGATGGCAAGAAACTGGCCTCGGGCTGCAAGAACAGCCAGGTACACCTGGGCTCCCTCAGCATGGGGCTGGGGGGGATTAGGGGTGTTTCTTGTTTCTTCAGGGGTGTCAGGGGGTTATCCCATTGTTTGGAGCAGAATTCCCATTCTCCAGAAGAGCTCTGTGTGTGGATGTGTGGTATTGCAAGAAGCCTCTCTGTGCCAGGCAGTGCTCTGGCATTGTCACCTTGGGGAGCTCTTGCTGCTGAGTCCTGCTCTCTTGTGGCAGATGCTTTTCCCTCTGTCCAGGAAAGAGTCCAGGCTTTGGATGTCGTCCTTGGCAGGCAGCTCCATCACGAGGGAGGTGTCTGGAGTGAGTGTGGGTCAGGGCTGCTGTTGGTGTGATCCAGCCATGCAGCAGCAGCCTGGTTACAGTGTTCCCACACAGACACGGCCAAATTCCCTCTTGCGCAAATGTGAAAGCAGTTCAGCTCTCCCGTGGGGCAAAATTGGTGTGCTTGAAGTGCAGAAATGCCTGGGGAAGCAGGAGTGTGTGTTCAATTGGGAGCTGAGCTCTGACCTTTGAATGGTCTGGGAGCAATGACAGCACTCATGGAGCTGCCAAAGTTGTGATGCCAATCCCAAGGAAATGTCGTGGGCCAGGGTGGTTCAGCCATGGTTTGGTGCTGGTCTGCCTTTAATTGAACCCAGAGAGCTGTTTGTCCTCCTTTTCCCTATTTCTCCTAGGTTCTTAAGTAGGAGATGACTAATGCCTTGGCTCTTAAGATGAACATTTATGTAGAGAGAGAATCAACAAGAGAAAACCAGCATGTGTCCCACCCACAGCATCCGATAATCAGCAGCGTTTAGCTGTGGCTTTCACTGTGCTCTGCAAACACTCCCTGAGTTTCTGGCACGGGGCGGCTCTTTGGGGACTGTATCCTTTTTGAGTCAGATAACTTTGTAGCAGCAGTGTTGTAGGCAGGCAGGAGGTCAATCAGGTCTCATTCTTTTGGGTGTCAGCTGATTGCTGCAGGGATTTGGAAAGGCATCCAGCCCCCTTCCCCTGCTGCTGCCTGCGAGTGCAAACACGATGCCAAGGACACCTCTGCTTTCTAAATGGAGCTCCAACGTCTCTGGGATTCACATGATGTCTGTGGCCTGACGTGACCCTCGTGCTTCCTCTCTTGCCCAGATCTTCCTCTGGGACCCAGCCACTGGCAGCCAGATCGGCCGGGTGCTCTCTGGCCACTCCAAATGGATCACATGTCTGTGCTGGGAGCCACTCCACAGGTAAGTGAAGGGGCCAGCTCAGCCCTTCCCCTTTGCTCCTGTGGAAAAGAGCAGCCTGACCTGAAGGGCATTGCTCCTGTTTGCCTTTCTCCTGTTACGGGAAAAAGCCCATGTAGAACAGCTCTCAAGGTGAGCTGAGAGCCAGGAGTCCCAGCTGCTGCTCACAGTCCCTGGGAGTTGCTGGGGAATCACTGCCAGGCTGTGTCTCTTTTCTCCTGGGAATAAAGACACACCTGCCTGTGGAAAACACTGCTTTTGTGGTGCTTGACAAACACTGATGTGCTGAGGTGGGAGCAGGGAAGCTTTGTGGTGTCCAAGGGCAGAGCACTCCTTTCTGCTCTCCTGATCCTGCTGGCCTCTGTCATCCTGTTTGTTTATCATCAGGGATGATTAACTGTACAATCCCCTTATCCCTTCGATCAGCTAAAGCTCCCTCTGGGAGAGGTGGGTGGAAGGGGACAGTCGTAGCCATTAATCCAAGATGTTACAGAAATAAATAAAAAAGAAAAAGGGCCCCTTCAGAGCAGAGCCCTTCAAATTGAATTTGCCAGTAGGAAGCTCCAGCTATTTGCAGACAATTAACTGGATTAGCAAAAAAATGATTGTAAGGAAGATGAGGAAATGGGGAGAGAGACATGACCCTGCCAGGACTGCAGTTCTCTTTCTTCAGCCAGTTCCAGTGCAATGGAAGGGGCCGTGCTCTTCCTCACTGCTGGTGCAACCATGCAGAGTGATAAAGATGTGCAAAGGACAGAGGGGCTGTGGCTGCCCTGTCCTTGCTGGGTTGTGGCCAGATGTGTTCAGTTTGTCCCCTGAGCCACAATGGATGTGGATGGAGAGAGTTCCTTTCAGCCCTGTCAACACAACAGCACTCTGTCCACAGGCTGGAGATGAAGCATGGCAGAGGCAGGGGAACATCCAACACATTCCCAATGCCATGGATCTGTGCTCCCTGTGTGAGGCTGATCCCCTGCCCAGGGCTCTCTCCAGCCTGTGCCCAGGGAAGGTGCCACTTTGTGGTGACTCGTTAGCCAGTGGGTTAAAGTTGTGCAAGCAAGGTCACTGCCAAGGCCTCAGCTGCCAGGTTTACCCTGGATTGATTTCTCCAATGTGCAGCTCAGGAGTTGGTTTGGAGAAGGCATTTGTCTGCCTCTCCCCTGCCTTGTGAGACCTTGTTCCCTGTAGATCAGTGCTCTGCCCCTGTCCGGCCTCTCTCTGATCTTAAGGCAAAAGAAAGTTGCATTTTATTGCCTGCTGGACCCTTGAATCCTCTGGGGCTGGTGGGGAAGTAGCTGAGGGGAGCTGCACAAATGGATTTGATCTCTTTGCCCAGAAACCCAGAGTGCCGTTACCTGGCCAGTGCCTCCAAGGACGGCAGCATCCGCATCTGGGACACGCTGATGGGCAGGTGTGACAAAATCCTCACAAGCCACACGCAGTCCGTGACCTGTGTGAAGTGGGGGGGCGATGGCTTGCTCTACTCCTCCTCCCAGGACAGGACCATCAAAGTCTGGAGGAGCCAGGATGTAAGTGAAGGACTGTGCTTGGGCTGCTGGGCACACTGTGGGGTAGCTTTGCTCTTCCTGGCACAGCTTGTGCCCTGAAAAACAGAGCTGCTCTATCTTCTGACCTGTCAGACCTGTTGCTTGGCACCATTTGCAAGGGGTATCAGCTGTTGTGTGATGTTTTCATCCTTAAGAGCATTAAATGGGGCTAAAAGCTGGAAACATCCCTGCAGCAACCTGAGCTGATGGGTGTTGTGCAAGAGAAACCGATTCCTGAAGCTCAACAGTGTTCTGTCTTCCCTGCTTACTTAACCTGCCTGCAGCTGGTTTGGAAAGTTTGGGGTGTGTCCCTGCAGCCTGGTGGCTGTGTCCTGTCCCTGTCTGAGGGTGGCTCTGTCCCCAGGGTGTCCTGTGCCGCACGCTGCAGGGCCACGCTCACTGGGTGAACACCATGGCCCTGAGCACCGACTACGTTCTCCGCACCGGTGCCTTCGAGCCGGCCGAGGCCACCATCAACCCCCAGGATGTCAAAGGCTCCTGTGAGTGCAGCACCCACCTTGGAGGCTGGGGGAGAACTGGTCATGCTGGAAGTCAAGATTTTTCTTGCCCATGCCAGGGTGGAGCAGTTTGGGGGATGGGGAGGTCACTGGTAAATTGAGCGGTCACAAATGCTCCTGCTAAACCCGCAGAGCCAGGATTGGAATTGGCATGACAAGGTTTAAAATTTCTTTTCATCTAAGGATTGCCAATCTCTCTTTCACCCTCTTTTTCCCTTTTTCAGTGTCAGAACTGAAAGAGAGGGCACTGCAGAGGTACAACCAAGTCCGGGTAAGTCCCTTTTGTCCCTGCTGTCACTGGTGAAAGCAGTGGACACCCCAACACTGGTGTGCTTCCAAGCTCTCCACACCTGGCTTGTACAAAACTTGGGCTCTTTCATCCCTTTTTCAGGGCCAGGAACCAGAAAGGCTCGTCTCGGGGTCAGATGATTTCACTCTGTTTCTTTGGAGACCAGCAGAAGACAAGAAGCCACTGGAGAGAATGACAGGCCACCAGGCATTGATTAACCAAGTCCTGTTCTCACCAGACACCAGGACAATCGCTAGTGCTTCCTTTGACAAGTCCATAAAGCTCTGGGATGGTAGGACAGGAAAGTGAGTTGGTTTGTTCTGTTAGAGGTGGTGCTGCTATGGAGTCTGTGTGTAATGCTCTGGGCACACAGGGCTGGGCCCCAGTGCATTGCCAGCAGCTCCCTGGCATGTTCAGCATCTCTGTGGCCTCAACTCATACAAGGCCACTCTGCTGCTTCTGCGTTTTTCTGCCCTTGGGAAGTCTTGTCTGGCTTTTCTTGTGTCAGGGTGTCTGTGCTTGGCCCTGTGTGTGCAGCCCCACTGTGACTCAGCCACAGCACTGCCTGGCACCTGTTTGCACACCCTGTTGTTGCAGGGTCAGTTCTTCGGGGCAGGCGCAGCTGTGGTGGGTTGGGATGTTCCACTCCAGTGATCTCCTGAAGATGTGTGTGTTGGGAACTGGAGACTGACCCAGTTTAAACAGTTCTTGTGCCAGAGAACAGCTTGTTCTGGATGATGCAAATTCTTGTAGTTACAAGTAGTGCTGTTGGTGTTTGGATGCTCCTGTAATCCAACTTTTAACTTTCAGCTGCAGTACTGGTGAGCTCTTGGAGGCAGCAAACCAACCTTAAAGCTTATGAGCTTGGCTTTCATGTCAGTGATTTTAAAGGTCCTTCTAAATCTGGGCTGCTCAGCCAGTGATGGAAGGATACACCTGTGCAATGAGGCTGAAGTGTTGCCTGCTGGATAAGGGTCTCTTGTCTGAGGGGGTGAGATGAGGAGGCATCCTCTAGAAGGTTCTGAGCCCACTTGGGAGAGTTTTTGGATGGACTCTGTCTAGCAATTGACTGCCTGGAGTGTGCTGGGCATCCTGTGACTGTGGTGGATAAGAAACATGAATGCAAAGGCAAGTTTGGAACAAAGCCTGCTGCTCTGACAGCCTGTCCTTGTGCCCAGGTACCTGACGTCGCTGCGGGGCCACGTCTCGGCCGTGTACCAGATCGCCTGGTCAGCCGACAGCCGCTTGCTGGTGAGCGGCAGCAGCGACAGCACCCTCAAGGTCTGGGATGCCAAGACAAAGAAATTGGCCATCGATCTGCCCGGCCACGCGGATGAGGTGAGCTGCCTGCTGGGGCTGAGGGGTTTGGGAGGCAGCAGTGACCCCTCCTCCCAGCACAGGTGACTGATTTCCATCACACCAGGTGTATGCAGCGGATTGGAGCCTGGACGGACAGAGGGTGGCGAGTGGAGGGAAGGACAAGTGTTTGCGCATGTGAGTAACCTGTTTGTCCACGAGGATTTTGCAGCTACTCCGTGTGTCCCTCAGAGCCACAGTGCCCTTGCAAAGACCTGTGTGTTTAGGGCATGATCTCCTTGCAGAGAGCACTGTGTCAGATCCCAGCTGGGAGACCTGACCTCTCTCAGGGCAGGAGCTGTAGCTGGGAGATAACTAGAAAGCAGAGCCTCTCCAGCCGAGGGGGCTGGAATTTGACTCAGGATGAAATTTGACTCAGATATTTTGACTCCTGGAGAGGGAAAGGAACAGTTGCACCAGCTGGTCCGGTCTTCCTTTCTGACCTTCTTCCCTCTCCCAGTTTATGCAGACAAATTCCTGGGAGCTGGTTGCCATTTGCCTGTGGCTGGTGACCCCAGGTCCCTGTGGTGCTGCTCTTGCCTGGTGCCTGCTGGGCCCTGGGGCAGAGCT
>NW_005054368.1:3149871-3155954 GCF_000277835.1 Geospiza fortis | reverse complement strand
TGGGAGCAGTGACATGGAGCTGCTGGTCCTGCCCTCAGCACAGTCCTGGGAGATCTCCACGGTGATGGACTGAAGAGATTGACCCAGACATGGCTCTGTGTTCCCGTTGACAACTCTCCCTCTTGGACTCTTTCCTTATATTTATTTAAGGAAATTTTAATTTTAGTTCTTATTAAGAGCTGTGCATTGTAGGATGATTTTCTTTGAACATCGCAGGAGGGGTATCTCATCTGCCTCCATCTCAACTGGCTTTTTATTGGAATTTCAGCCTCACAGTAGCCATTGTCCTGAAAGGGGCAGGCAAAGGGTGGATACTGCTCATGCCCTTTCCTGCTCTTTGAAGAATCTTGTGGAGAAGAGGGTTTTAGTGGGAACAGAGAGGGTTGTCCTTGTGTGGCCTTCAGAGAGAAAAAAATGGGAAAATTCAGCACATCACTCCATTGCAGAATTGTGCTTGGCTGCATGTCTGGGACAAAGATCTGCTGAGAATGAGGACTTGGGGCTTCTCGTTATTCCAGTAAGGTTTTGCCTTTCCACACAGCCTCATTTCCCTGTGGGCTGTGCTGAGCATTATCTGCCAGTGATCCTCTGCATCCACAGCAGATCACTCCTTGGCTAATCTGTTCAGGGTGCAACAGGCCTGGACTTCAAATGACTGCTGGAGCTGTGCTGAGTTTTCAGGTTTCAGCAGCCCTTGGGAATGGGAAAATGAGAGTGAACAGGGGAGAGAGTGTCCATTTCCCATCCACCACTGGCTCAGGGGGAAGGAAGGATAGGGTGGGGAAGAATGGAGCAGGAATTCTGTGTGCCACTTGTCCCTTGCCCTGGATACGTGCTGACAGCAGGGCTGAGACAGACACAAAAAATAGCAATACTTCCATTGCACAGGGCTGACTCCTTCTGGAATTTCTCAAATGCATTTACTTGCCCAGTGGGTGAGAGGGATTCACACTGTCAGCTGGGTATTTGTAAGTTTGCTGATGAACCTTTTTATCAGTCAATTCAGGCTTCCAGCCATCATGAGGTGAATAGACCTGGACTAAGTGTTTATTGCCAGGATGCTTATGAAACAGAGAAAATCAAGATGTGGTTAATGAGGAGTAGAAATTATACTGTCAGATTTAGTTGCAGTGGGTTAGCATGAAGGTCAAACATTCTCCATAGCCCTCATATGCAGTGATTACTACAACTCAGAACAGGAGTTTGGGTCTCAGATGCTTCCCAGCTGCAGAAGATGCATTTTAGGAACTTTATCCCTGCTGGCAGGACTGCTTTGGAGAATTAAGATTGTGCAGTAATGGCCTTTTGCTTGTCTGCAAGTGTTCATGTGAGCCAAAGGTTGGAACAAAGGGTTAAATCTTTAATATGATTGAGAAGACAATCTGTAGTTCCTGTGGGTGTCTCCTCCTGCCAGCCAAGCCAGCAGGGATCTATCTCTATGGGATCTTTTGGGAAGAGCTCAGTATCCCATACATGCTCTTTCATTAGGGTGCTTCCTCCAGCTGCTGGCATCTGTCTGCATAAAGAAAACCTTTTGTAATTCACTGAGGTAAATGTGGGACAGGGTGGTTTAAAACCAGCTGATAAGTCTGCCCTTGGGGAGAAGAGGAGCAGGTCACTGGTAACAGCCAAGAAGCCTGCCTGGTTTCCAAGTTTTTTGGGGTTCTTGTGCTAAAGGAAAGGACCCACCCTTGGGAGTTCAGCTGTGTCCCCAATTCTGACTTGCTGCAAGCGGCAGCTCCTGGTTGCAAGTGACTCTTCCTGAGTGAAGAATCATTCTCTGCTGCCTTCCCTGGAGTTCTGCTCAGGGTCACTGTGCCCTGTCAATCCATGGTGTATTTTGTGTTGGAGGCAGGGATGTATCAGAGCTCAGGGACACGATCCTGCCTGTGGGAACTAGGCCTGGCTGTGCATGTGTGTAGGTGTACCTAAAATAGCAGTGTACCTTGCCCACTAATTTCCAAACCAAAGCAATCACTGTGCCCTTTGACCATGCTCTTGCCATCCCTTCAGACTCCGCTTCTGTGACATAAGGCCTGATTAGAACTCACCTTTCTAATGCTGGAGCAGAAAGGTTTTCCAAGGGGAAGTGAGATCTCTTGAAGAAAGAGAGGGCCTTGCAACAAAGTTCACACTAAAATAAGCTCTTGGCCTTAATCTTCCTGTGATCTGATAGCAGGTAGATTTTTGAACCACGCTCTGTGATGGCTTTGCATGTAAACCAAATTGTATTTTCTTATCTAAGCATCTGCTGCTATTTTTACCATTCATACAGCACCAGCCTCCATGCATACTAAGAGCTGGCCCTGCTCCAGCTGTATTCCTTAGCAATTCCTGACACTCCTCCCTCCCAGTTTTATTTGAATGCAGCATTTCCCGGGCCTGGCTGCAGTCAGTGCCTGCTCAGGCTCTGGGGAAGGAAGAGCTGCTGCCCTTCCCTCCCGAGCTGGCTCTGCTTGGCAGGAGCTGCAGTGAGCTCGTGACCTCCCTGCTCCGCCACGCTGGGGATGGGAGCTTTAATTAGCTAATTTGGGCAATTGCAGATGCAAATTTGGGTTGATGGTGTTATTAATGGGGGAGATGTTACTTTGTATTAAAGGACAAATCTAGGAGGTAGGCTGGAGCTTTGTGATTGTTTTTCTGGGATCAGCAGCACCACCCTTACAGAAAACCTACTGAAATGCCTGAGCTTTTCCAGTGCTGTTTGATAGGAATCCTGGGATCTGCTTCCATGTTTCAGTCCAGTTCCTCCTGAGTTACTCATTAAGCATCCCACACAGGTTTTCTTACCACAAGGGCGTTATTTTTCACTGGTAATACAAGAATAATTTTAAGCATAGCCAGAAACTGTCCTGCAGAGCCCTCTGACACTTTCTCCTTTAAAAGCTCAGCTGATGCCACCATTAATTTTGTTATAAATCCCAATGGAGGACAGTAGTGATAAGGACTGGGAAGTGTGCCAGTCCTCTGAGGAAGGTTTACCTGTCTAATGAAATCCTGAGTGTGATGGAGGCAGGGAAGGAAGGATATGGTAAGAACACCTGGAGTGAAGTTGATAGCTCTGAGGTGAGCAGGATGCTGTCAGACTCCTACCTAAGTGAGGCCTTAAAATCCATGTGAAAACTCCTACTTGGGGCTGTGTCCTGCTTATCCATGCAAGTGGAGTGTGTGTTGTGTTCCCTGGGTCCTTGGAGCCACATGTTCCTGTCCTGTTCCACTCAGATGATCTCTTGAATATTTTCCCAGATCTGTAATTTAATTTCCATGTGCAAGTTTATAGCCTGGGGAGAGAGAGAGAGACAAGAAAAAATCTTTCAATGAATAGGAAGAAAATGAACTTCATTCATTGTTCTGCATGAAAAGTAGGAAAAGCAGCCTTGTTCTGCTTTTTTTTTTGGGTCAGCCCAGGCGTTATTCAGGTGATGTTTCTACCTCAGGGCTGCATTTTGGTGGTGTAGTATGGCAGAGAAGGGCTTGCTGTGAAGTCCATTAGTACTTTTGAGGATGAAAAGTGTTAAGAAAACTCAGGGCAGTGATGTCTCTGTTCTGTGGAGCTGCTACCAGATGAAAGCATCCTTCTCTGCACTCAGACAAGCAACCTGGAAGTTGCTAATTCCTTCCTAGATGTATTGCTCTTGTGAGCAGAAGTCCTGGCTCACAACTGAGGGGCTAATTTGAAGCAAGGTGGTGCAGCTGGGAAGGAGCCCCAGAGCCATCTCCAGTACTGCTGTTTTGTTTTCTTCCCTCTGTGAATGGCGGTTGCACAACTGTGGGTTGCTGGTGGTCTCTCGGTGGGCTGCAGCTCCTGCAGAGTGGGATGTTAAAGATGAACCAACCCAGGACAGAGTGCTCCATGGTTTTGAAGGATCACTGGGGTGGATCAGGAAGGTGCACTGGATGTTTTAGTGCTTGGTTGGAGCAGAGCACACCCCGGGTGCTGCAGAATACAGGTAAATGCTGGATATCCCTGTGTGGAAGCAGCACGAGCTCCGTAGGGTTATCCTGCATCCTCTCCCAACATCTCCGGCAACGAGGCTCCCTTTGGGAAAGGTGAATCCAGCCCGTTCTGCCTCTCAACTCTTCCAGCACCAGAAACAAGTGAAGGTGCTGTTTGTAGGTTCTTTGTGGTGTGGATGCTGGAGTTACCGACACGCAGCCGCCAGTCACGGACCCAGCTGGGAGGAGTGACCCGCATGCAAATCCCGCAGCCTCCAGCGAGCGCTGCCGGAGCCCTCGGGTGCCGCTGGGATCCCAGCGCAGGGTGTTTTGTTATTCCGGTCAAACCTCGCTGCCGCTCCTGGCTGTTTGTCCTTGCTGTGCCGAAACAAACCTGCTCCAGGGCTCCAGCACCATTAGGAGGACAAAAGGACGTGAGGCAGCGCTGCTGCCGAAGGGAAATGTGTCGGGAAATGTGTCTCGGTTCGCAAGTGTGATGCAGATTGGGTGGCTTAGTCATGGCTGTTGTGACTTTAATCTGCTCAAAAGGCATCTTCTGAATGAATTTGTTTTTCAGCTTCCCTAGAATGTAGCTTGTGACATTGATTTTGGGGTGAGGATACACGTTGACGCTGGGAGGATTAATACTGAAGTGAGAATTGGTGGATGGCAATAAACAACCGGTTCTGAGGGAAATTATTTTTATGAATCAGAATATTTAACACATGGAGGCTTGTGGGCTTTTTCCTGGTTTAAAGGGACACTGTGAAGCATATCAGAAAGTGTCTGTTACTACCAACACTTTAATTTATGATTAACTTGGCATATTTTTACATCTCATTTATTCTTTCCACAGGGGTGTTCTGAGCTGTTGAAATTATTGTCCAACTTCACTTTCTGGGTGTTGTTTGTTAGGGTAGTGCCATGGGTGGATTTTGGGTGGGGGCTTGAAATTTCACCAAATAAAGGGGGGATTCAGTTTTGAGGGGTTTTAAAGCCCTCACAAAAGAAATTTCTTAGGATTCCTCTGATAGCTTAAAATGTCCTTCATAAAACTGTCAATCTTTCCTTAAGAATCTCTTGCTGGATATTTTTTACATCTCAGTTCATTGTCTGTGGAGAAGTCTTTAGCTGAGGAGGTCCTGACATGGCACACAGCTCCTGGTTTGGAGCGTTGGAAAGCCAAGAGAGATAAGTGAGGAATGGGGAGAGGCCCAACTGCAGAGCTATTCACTCAGTCTCTATTTTGATCTGGTGACACTGAAAGCAGAGCCTGGGTCACGTCAGGGAAGGGACAGCACAGCTGTGTGGGGTCAGAGGGGTCACACCCTGCATCCACTGGGGATATTGGGGATACTGGGGAAGTCTGAAAGGGTCTGAAACTGGGATGTGGAGGTGGTGTGATGGAGAACATGGGAAGAGAGCAGTGAGGAATGGAACTCAAAGGAAAGGAGCACAATTATGTGAACCTGGAGGTGAAGGTCAAAGGCTCCATGTGACTGTTGTTCGGTGGCTGGTTGGGTTTTTTTAAATGTTTGTACGTGCTGTAAACAGCTCCAGGCTGATCTAAAAGTGCTGGGAGGCAGTGGCTGTAAATTACAGGCGTTGTTCTCCTTATAAAGGGAGCAAACAACTCCAAGTGTCTTTGGCTCACGGCACTTTGAATGCCTGTTCCTCCAGTGCCTCTCCATTCATTGAAATTCCTTGTTTCAGGTTTGAGGGAGAATCTTGCTCACTACTGGAGCAGGGATAGGGCTGAAAGTGTGTGACCTGGAGCAGGGACAGGGCTGAGGGTGTGTGACCTGGAGCAGGGACAGGGCTGAGGGTGTGTGACCTGCACGTGCTATGTAAGCAGTGCCACTGCCTTGGAAACCTGGGATGATCCCATACCTGACTGTCCCAGCTCTTGTCCTGTGCAACTCCGGTCCTCGCTCTTCCCCTGGTGGCTCCTCAGCGTTGTCCTCACTGGCGGGTGCGCCTGAGGCGGTTGAGGGAAGGGCTGAGTTTGGCCTCTCTGCCCCGGCGTGAGGGCCAGGGTGGGCCCAGGGGCCTGGGTCACTGAGAAGCCGACCAGACCGGCCCCCCGGAGCCCGGGCGAGACGGGTGCGGGGCCGGGGAGGGCTCGGCGGGGTCCCCGAGCGCTCGGG
>NW_005054368.1:3148973-3149486 GCF_000277835.1 Geospiza fortis | reverse complement strand
TCCCCCCCTTCCCCCCCCCCAGGCCCGCGGGAGCCCCTCGCCTCGGTGACGCCCTGCAGCAGCCCCGCCGGCCCGGGGGTCTGCGGCGCTATGAGAGGAGCTGCCCCCGCCGCCGGGGGCAGCCAGGACCGGGGCAGGCTCCCACCCCGCCGCCCGCTGCCGTGAGGCGGCTGTAGCAGGAGGAAGAGCCCCTTTGTTTTCCCTCCGTCCTTCCCGGGGGCTTCATGCCCCGCTGAGGGATGATGGAGGTGGTGGGGGACTTTGAGTACAGCAAGAAGGACCTGATAGGACACGGAGCCTTTGCTGTGGTCTTCAAAGGTCGCCACCGCAAGGTAAAATAAACAGCGACGGGCTTCGCCCGCAGCCGGAGCGGGGCTGGTTACACAACCCGGGGCCGACAGGAGCCCCTCGGGTGGGTGACAGCTGCGGTGGTGGTGGGAGGGTTGTGTCCTCTGCGGAGTTTTGACGTGGTTTGGGAGAAAAAAGAGCCGAAGGGAGGTGCGGGCTGGGCTG
>NW_005054368.1:3121974-3148961 GCF_000277835.1 Geospiza fortis | reverse complement strand
CCCCGCGGCCCTGAGCCGGGATCCGGCCCCGGCATCCATAAAATCTTTATTTTTTCCTTTCCCTCGACCCCACCGGCCTGTCCGCGGTCCCACCGCTCCTCCCCTCTCCCTGCCTTAGCGGCGAGGGGAGAGTTGCAGCTGTAGGGGAGGCTGAGCCCTTTGTTTGTAGAGAGGGTCATGTTTATCTCGCTGGATAACGAGGGATCTAATGGAAAATTGTCTCCTTTGGGATTGGCTGAAGATTTCTTAAATTCAGAGGTGTCTGGTTTCCTGGCGTGACTTGCTCATCGCCCCGGATATTCATAGTTACGTTATGGTTTCTTGATGCTGGGAGTTTATTCTGGTGCCTAAAGAGCTTTGCTTTCCAGAAAACAGCCCTTGAGATTTAGCATTTTGGAGGATTAAGGCAGTGCTCAGGGCTTGGAGAGGCACGGTGCAGTGATTTTGGGGTTAAAAAAAAAAAAAAAGGAGAAAGGGAAACGGAAACTTTAAAGGCCAATGGAGGTGCTCCCACCTCAGAAATAAATAGTTTATTTTTGGATAATATATAAATAGACAATATATAAGCTTGCTTAAAACAGAGGGGGTTCTGTGCAGTTTTCATCTGCAGAGTATAGAAAAGCTGAAAATGAGAAGTCCTTAAAGGACAGTAAAAGTAACTTGATCATTGTGAGATGTGTAAAAAAGCAGATACATAGCACTGCTACCAAAAAATAAATGGAATAAGTTTACTTGGGTTTTATTTTGTTTTGTTTTTAATGCATTGGAATCCATTCAAATGCAGTGTAGCCAAAGCTGGATTTTAATACCTGTGGAATGAAATAGTTCTTGATGGTGTCACGTGAGGGAGTAATAACTGGTGGGTAGAAGAGGGGTGATCTTGCAACTTTTTCTCTGTGTTTTCCTAGATAGTTGTTAGAGGATGAAGTTAAAAAAAAAAAAGTAAACTAACACTACTTTTTTTGTTCACTTCCAGAAAACTGATTGGGAAGTAGCCATAAAGAGTATTAACAAAAAGAACTTGTCGAAGTCACAAATCCTACTTGGAAAAGAAATAAAAATCTTAAAGGTATGTTAATTTGCACTGATTTTTAAAGCTGCTTTGCTTGAAAAGGAAAAGAGACTTCTGACCTAGTTCATTCCAGGTCATGGGTGGTGTCACAGTAATTGCTGCTGTGATGTTTCTTTGTTAGGGATCCAGAAATAAAAATACTAAGGAAAACGGAAAAAAAATTAAATCTTTAGTTCTGGAAATATCTCAGAACAGGTTGTGAGCATGATTTTGCAGTTAAAAGTAGCACATTGATGTGGAAACAGTCTCTGGGCTTTGCTTAATGCACACGTGGAAGAGTTTGTCCTTCAGGATGGCCAATGGGGCACCTTTTTCCAGCATATTGTAGCTGAGGGTGAAGCATCAGTCTTTGATCTTTCTTCATCTTTTTTGCTCAAAGCTGCCTTGAAAGCTGAAACCAGTGAGCTGACTTTAATTCCTGAAGCAGCTGCCCACTTCTGACTTGTGATAATTGCCTTAAAATGTGGAGTGTGGCTCTAGCAGAGGAAGTGTAATGGAGCATCTTTCAGTTTTTCAGTGTTATTTTATGGAAACTTCTCCTTGGGTGGTCATTTAGCATTCCCTGCTCCCTGAATTTCACATCTCATTTCACACAGCTTTGCAGTAAGACTGAGTGCTGCTTTCTTCCCATGTTCCTGAGCTTTTTGAGATACATCACTACTTTATATACTATTATATACATATTATACTCTCATTTATTTATTAAATACCAGAATTAGTGTTGGGTGTATTAGTGTGCTGCAAGTACTTAACAAACAAAAGTTTTTTGAGCAGCTACAAATAATTCATGAGCTGTCCCCTTATTTAATGTTATTTGGTTTGATTTTCTTTGTATTATAAAAGTAAGGTTGATTTGAACATGATCTAGTTGGTTACTTCACTAAGCAAGAAATTATGTAAGAGTAGAAAATTAAATCTTGTCAGTTTTCAGTGCTCATTAGAGGATCTTCTGCTCTGGTACTTTCTGTACCAAGTAATTGACATAAAGTTCTGGAACCAAATGTTTTTATGACCTCTCAAGATATTGCCTAACTTCCTTATCCTTTAAATATTGTCTAAACAACTGGGATTTCCTCTAAATTCCATCTGATCATCTTAAAAAGACTCTCTTTGATTATCACCAAATCAGCATTATCAGCAAATTCAATTAATAATAATAATAGTAGTAATACTAATAACCTTTTTCCATAATACAAATATTTTGTTTTACAGGAACTTCAGCACGAGAACATTGTAGCTCTTTATGATGTCCAGGTAAAATATATTTTGGTGCCTTTTTAAAAATTAATTTATGAAAATCTAATGAATGTATATCATGTATGCCAAGTAGAAGATTTTGAATGGATCTATTTTGTTGCTGTCATCAATTTGGAATTCAGCAAAAACAAGAGCAGCATCTTGGGGATCTGTGTGACAAAGAAATGTGGTGTTCAGTCCTGTGTCAGTGAGGAAGAACTGAAGGAAGCAGAAAACCACAGTCACATGTATCTGTTGCCTATGTGTCTAGAAGGACAGGGTACAGTGAAAAAAGCCAAGCAGGCACTTGGATCTTTTCAATTAAATTCCTTCAGATTGTCTTCCTGTTTTTATTGCCTGATGAGGTGGAGGAGTTGCTCTGCAGCCTGTCTAGGGGAGTGTGTTCTGCTTAGGAAGTACATTTTTGTATCCTAAGGCCTGCCAGTGTGGAGCAAAGCTAAATAAGACATGAGGCAGCTCATGCAGCCATTTGTTCTGCTGGAATAAGAACTATACATTTATCTCCTGGGCTCATGCCTGATTTTAAATACAGAGTTACACTGTTAAAAAAAAAAAATTACTGAGAAGCACCTTTGGGGCATTGCATAGTCAAAGCAACACAAAATAGAGATTGTGACATTCAGTCCTTCCTGTCTTTACACATTCACATGCTAAAAGCTTTCAGTTTGTGTGGATTTGTATCTTTTGCTATAGAAATCTGTGTTCATGGGATATAAATTAGGTGAGTTCAGGATTTCTAGGGCTGTAGGACTCAAGTGACTTTTGGTACAAAGCTGAGATGTTCATGTGGCAGCTGACTGTGCATCAAAACTTCTAGGTTCAATCTGGAGACTGTTTTTCCTGGATCTTGACTTCAAAATTCTTAATTTTGAATGATGTTATCTGCTCTGAGAGGGAAAGTATTGTCTGTTGTGCTTCTTGACAAGACCAGGTTTTCCTGAGCATTGCTAAGTGGAAATAATCTCTCAGCATCCTAAATTTAGTATGTCCAGACATCTCAAAAGCAACTGGAATTGTTGACTGAGGGTGTTGGTGTGTGAGTAAGCAGCTGAATTTCAGATTTATCATTTACAGTTGTTTGTACATGAAGGTTCCTTAGTCAGCTCTGCAGCGCAGTGTGGGGGTAGTGGAACAGTTAGGTGTTCTGATGGTTTAACATCTGAGCTTTGGAGAGATTCTTGTTGTTTTGGTTTATGCACAAGGAAAGAGACTCCAGAATCCTACAGCACTCTATGGTTTCTTTAATAACTTTCAGGCTTTTCTGTTCTGCCCCAGGAAGGGGTGACAGGATTTCTTAAATGATCAGTGCTGCTCCATTTGAAAGAGGGATGTTGCTGCTTGTCACCAGCTATTGTGTTTAAATAAAATGAGCAGTTAAAGAGAAGGGCAAACCTGTGTCCTGTACCTTGATATATTTCAGATACATTCATGGCAAACACAAAGCTTGGCAGCAGGAATTGCTTTGCAAAATATGGTATAAAGAGTGTGCCACTTGCACAAATAAGCTTTTCTCTTTCTGCTGTGTTTGTGAAGTGGCAGACATCATTAACTTCTGTGATTACATTTAATTTATAACCCAGCAAGAATGAACACTATGCAAGGCATTCACATGTCTAGTAGGCTGTTACACCTACTAATTTTCTGTAGCATTTCATGTTCTAGCATGTGCTGCCCTTTTTGTTTGCCAGGGTACTGTGAACATGATGATACAATCCAGCAGATAAGACTTCAGGATTTCAAGCTATTTCTAAGTTTACAGAAGCTATTTTTTTTTTCCTCAGTGCTGGAGCCAGTGGAGTCTGTGTCACAGTAGGAAATTCTCAGTGTGAATGGGAGTCTGTTTTATTTTTGTAGTTCTGTTGGGCTGAAGCTTTTCTTAACCTTAGACAGTTTGAAATAAGAAAATGCTTCTGTTTCAGATGCAGTCTTACAGATCATGTAGCTGAATAAGTCAAGAGCTGATTGTTGCTCTGAGTTTTCAGATGGAAAAGATGGTGTGCAATGAAAGTGGCAAAACTAAGTGAAGAAAGTGTAAATTGATTGTGATCCAGAATAAATACTTTCACATCTCATAATAATAAATTAATGACAGTACTTTAGATTAAAGCTGTAAACCTGCATAGCAATTTGGAATGCATCTATTGAGAATAAATGTACAGTTATTATTTTATATATTGCAAAAAGCTTCATTTGGATTGACTCTCAGGAAGTAGTTAAATTCCTTCTCCTCCATGTCTCTTCATTTATGGTTGTGTTCCTGTTGCATGACCACTCACACAAGTCAGCATAATAAAGACAGATACACCATGAAGGTTTTAATTAAATCCAAGCAGAACTTGTGGGCCATTCTGCTGATTGTGCATGAACATTTTCAGACCTTCTCCAGTGCTCACCCTTCATCTCCTGGGAATACCATTTGATATGTTATTAGTGTGTCTGCAGTTCAGTTACTAGAAGTGCCCATTTGTCTGGAGCCACACCCCAGTGAACTGCTGTGTGTTAATGGTGGCATAAAAATGTTTTGTTCTGCAGCCAGCAGGATAATTGCCCTTGATTTCCATGAGGTGGACGTGCAGCTCTGGCAGGTTTGAGCTGCAGATAAGCATTTTATGTAAGCAGAGCACTCCACTGCTCTTGGTGCCACCTCCCAGGGCTGGGGAGCTGCACACACCAGGGTGTGGAGGCCATGGTGCTAAGGCTGAGGGAACTTGTAGAGATATTTAAATAAAAACCCTCCATCTGGGTGAGACAAATGTTTTTCAGCAGTAGGGCTCTGGAAAATAGCTCACCCCTACAAGTGAAATGAATTTTTTTGTGAAATCCTTAAAAAACCTCAGATATGATAGATGGATAGCAAAAGAGACACTTTTCACTTATCTTCTTGGGCAAGTGTTTGATTATCTGTCATTCAAGAATAATCTCCCAAATCTCTAAAATGGTTTAAGGATGCAACTCTTTTCCCATGGCGGTGCTGTGGGATGTCATTCATCCTGCAAAAGAAAATCAGTCTTGGATCCTGTTAATTGGAGGAGTGGAGCCACTGTTTCTCAAAAGCAAAAGGAATCTAAAATAGCCTCTAATTTACCAGTGTAGAATACACTGAGATCCGTGGATAAAGTATTCCACTGAAGTGGAATGAAGGTATCAGTAAGTTATTTGGAATGTTCTATATTTAGGACACGAGTTTACAGTTTTGTGCAGTTCATGATCCCAAGTGTGTGCTGAGTAGAACTAATCTCTTCCCCAGTGCCAGACAGTGCCTGTTTTAGCAAATAATTTAATTCAAAACCTCTCTAGAATGTCAGCCCTCAGAGTGAAAGCCTGTAATGTATCTTGGAGATAGCATTTTAGGAGAGTGAATTAATGTCCTCACTGCATGGAGTCTGAAGTTTGCTATTTGAACAGTAGTTTAGGGAGAACTAATTTCTGGAGTGTTATTGGAGAAACAGTATCTGGATAAAAATGGTTTCTTGTCTTAGCTTGTTGGTACAGAGCAGACAAAAAACCTGCAGCTGCTTCTGCTGTCCTTGGAAGCAGAGAAAGCCAGTGGGAATGGAGCCAGAAATCCTTCTGGGACCTTCAGCTCAGCTTTGTTGTACACACAGAGCCCAGGAGTTCTTACCAGGGGTGCTGAGGGGAGGAACTGTTGTTTTAGCAGCAGGAATTAAATACTTCTGGTTTACCCAAGGACTCCAGTTGGTCTGGTGCTATTGCATGTGTTTCTTGAGATATTTGCTGCAGGCATCCTGTGTGTGCTCCTGATCTCAGTGTCTCACAGCTTTCATTGCCTCCACACTCCCAGCAGAACAGAGAGTGTCTCAACGTCTTTATTTTTGTTCCCTCAGCACCTTGCTTAAGGCCTTTGTGTTTGTCAATATCCATCCCCTGTGTCTGTGTGGAAATAATCATATGAGAACATGCTGTTCAGATAAAAGAAAAATCCTGCCCTGTAGCAACTGTAAAGGTTTTGAAGCTCTACCTGGCAGCTGATGCCAGCTGCAAGGTTGGTTATGACAGTGCAGGAATGATGCCAGTGGAAATGCTGGAGACAACAAGGGTTAGAATTTGTTGTGACCCACAGAACCAGAGTTGGAGTTACTACACAGGCCTTAGCTTACCTGCTGTGCCTGGATCCTGTAATTTGAATTTCAGAACTGTTTCAGAAGAGTTACTACACAGTCTTTTGCTTACCTGCTGTGCCTGGATGCTGTAATTTGAATTTCAGAACTGTTTCACATGATTTTTTAGTACAAATGTGTGCTGAACCTTTGTGCTGAGAGCAGCTGTGCCTTTCCTTGGTGCTGGGCAGCAGAGCAGCCTCTTTCCCCACCTCCCCTCTATTGGGTAAATACAGCATTTCACTGACAGCAAATGGATGATCCAGTTCTTGTGGTGCATTTCTCCATGGCTGATTGCTCTTTTATGTGAATAATTGGCAGCATGCACCCTGTTTGAATCCTACAGGCACATGTCAAGTGACATTTAGTCTGAGATTTAATATTTTGTCAGAATTAACAAAATGTTCAGTCTGAACAGAGAAGTTGCTGCTGTGTTGCACTCACAAAGTAAACCAAGAAAGTCTAATACAGAGAGAAACAGCCTTTAAAAGATCTGGACCTGTCCTTTTTCACTATATCATTAGAATTTTTGCCAAATGTATTTAAGGCCAAAAAAAAAAGGTGTGTTCCTGGCCAAAAAAATTATATCCAATATAGCACAAATGAACACAGCAGAGAATTAATCAGATAACA
This sequence comes from Geospiza fortis, assembly GCF_000277835.1. Taxonomy (NCBI): domain Eukaryota; kingdom Metazoa; phylum Chordata; class Aves; order Passeriformes; family Thraupidae; genus Geospiza; species Geospiza fortis. The sequence continues at coordinate 3,141,881 of NW_005054368.1, read as the reverse complement.
GCAGTGCACAAGCTGTCAGGTTAACTCTCCTTCTTTGGGGACTCTCATCATAAACTGCAATGAAATCAAATCTGCAGACTTGAAGTGAAAACTGAGTAACTATTTGCCACAATTTCTGCTTTGGGAGCTCACTCAGCTCCTTGCAGACCTTCAGCTTGTTCTAAAGGAGGACTTGTGAACCAGAATGAAATCCAGGGAATGTTTCTGCCAGTACTCTAGGGATCTAGCAAAAGCTCTTGGAAGTAACTATGGATGTTTTGACTTCTTTTTCAATTAATGTTTTTTTAAACGGAACTACTTTGCTGAGACTGTGATTCAAGTTGAATTTTGCATCCCCCAAGACAACTGGTGGAATCCTTGGATTAAAACATAGCAAATTTTGGCAAATATGTTGCCTTTTAACCTCTTTCTCTTAGGTTTATCTGTTTACCTTTCACATTGTAAATTGGTTTCCTATTAGCATTTGCTTGCAATTAAAACCTAGATTCAGAATAAAAAGGAGCAAAAGTAGGTTTTTATCAAGAAAACTTTCAGCAGCAAAAAAAAAGTGTTGCTGGGCAGAACTGGTAATTGTTGCAACACAGCTGATATTTGTTTTACTTATTTATCTAGGTAGAAGTGTAGGTCAGAACAACTCCAGCTGCACTAATTTTGTGATCTGTACATCAATACAAATTGCTGAAAGCTTTGTTATCTGTTTCAAGAGGCAGTTTAAAATAACTTGCTAGGTCAGCTTTATTCCTGAATGTTAGATCTGAAACATGCTGGTTTTCTAATCTTTCCTTTTTGAGCACTTTGCTCTGCATAGCCAGTCAACAGAAATCACCAGTCTGGGGAATGTTGATAGGGAGAGCTTTATTGTTCAGCAAAATAATTTAGAAGGGCAAAATATATCTCCAGAACTGTCTTGTCTGTTCTGAATGTATTCCCAAAATGGAGATCACATTCCCAGTCAGGCTGGCCAAGAACTGTAAGGCAAAATTTGAGCAGCTCTGAAGGGTTGAACAAGTTCAGCTGTTTTGAGCTAAAGCTTGTGTTGGTGGGATATTGAAAAGTGTTTGGTTTTGAGTTCAGCTTGGGACAAGTTGTGGTTGGGGAGGTTGGTATCAGTTCTGTGCAAACCATTACTTCCTCACTATGAATTGGAGAAGACTTTTGAGTCTGGGAAAATGTCTTTGTGGGATCTCTAATCTGCTCTGCTGATTCATTAAAAAGGGATTTTCTAAGCTACATTAAGGAATCATGCTCTGCTTCTTACTGGGACTTTACTTGGTGACTTGATTTGTTATTTTTCATCAAGAATATACATTTTAAAAAAAAAGATGAGTAATTCTATTTGAGGGCAATCCAGTATGGTCTGCAGAAATGAGTTTCAGAACAGGTGAAGGCTAGTACAACAGGGCAAATCATCAGCTCTGTGTTTTTGAAGAGCAGTTCATTTGAGAGGACTTTGTTTCCAAGGGAATCCAACAAACACATCCTCTTAGTTCTGTGATGATTAAATGTAATAAATGTCTGTCATGAGCTGAGCATTACATGCTGCCCTAAGCTGCTGGTTTTGTGCACTGGAGGCTCTGACACCGTGGAACATCTTTGTGATTCATGGGATTGCAAAGCTGGGCTGGAAATCCAGGAGCTGGGCTGCTTTCTTGTCACTGGAGAACGGGCTTTTTGTGCTGCCTAGTTGGGTTCTTCTGCTCCACATCAGAGCTATCCTTTAAGTGAAGTGATCCTCAGTTGGCAGAATTTTCAGTTTGATAAATTGGGATCTCAGATTCCTAAAAGACAGCTTCTGTCTTGGAAGGTGTTGTTGCAAAGGAACAATGCAGAAAGGAACAATTATATATTTCCAGTAATTTGCAAAGCAAATAATTACTAATGGGGTTTTTTTTTTTGCTTTGCTGTATGCACTGAGGTTTTGAGGTGTTTGTAGGAATGTAAATTATGGTTCATGTTGGCCACAGCTATTGCAGAAACATTGAACAATTGAGGCTTCCTGAAATGTGATCTGCTGCTGCTTTAATATTCTATATTGGTTGGAGTTTGCCTGCCATTCCCAGCAGATTTGACTCATATTCCTAGAAATTTGATTTCTTCGAAGCTAATTTCCAAATCCTTGATGTTTTGGGCTGGAAAGAACCTCAAATGCATTTCTGTAACACAGACAGGAGTGACTAAATGCTTCCCAAAAGTGAAGCAGGCTAATACAGCCTTGAATTAACCTTAAACCAGCCAGTTCATCTTGAACTGTAATTATTTCCATTATTTGGAGTTGTCTGGATGTCAGTGTCTGTGATGGGCTGTGCCATCCCTGAGCTCTGCTGTGTTTAGGGGTCATTGGTTTCTCTAGCCTGGGCTCATTTTTGCTTTTATTTCTCTTTTTCAAGCTTTCTAACATAAGCTGTTAGTGAGCCCTTGCCAATGGCACCTTGGTGGTAATTCTTGCCAGAGTGGTCCAATGGAGCATCTGCTGAAGTGTCAGTGCAAGCACAGGGGAAGGTGCCTGAGTTCACAGCGTTTGTTTTGCTGTGCAATGTCCCTTTTGACTTCCTTGTGACACTTTAGCAGAATTTAGTCAGACTGTCTGCAGTCCCACTTCCCACTGGGGCATGTGCCTGGCCCTGTCTGGTGCCATCTCACTTTTTTCCTTCAACTGCCTTAAAAAAACCCATATTTTCCCTCAATCTGTCAGCCCTTGTTTAAGTTTATTTTTAAAGGGAAAGGGGGATAACACACTGTGTAACTAAAAGCATCATCCTGTTTACTGTACACTTCCTTTAGTTTCCTTCCAGTTCTCTTTGTGTTCTTTCCTTTCAGTCTTAATCAGCTCAGAGGGAGAAAAAATACTTTTGCTTTATAAAAACTCTCAGAATCTTCAGCTTTGTAGGACCAACAGAACTGTCTTATGCAGGAGACTGTGGAAAACAATGTTGATTATTATCACAGACAGGTCAGGCCTTTCTTCCCTCACACAAAATAAATATTTGGAAACAGGATGAACGTTTTTGTTACAGACAGGCTGAAGCACGGATTTATTTTTGTAACTGGATTTGTGAAGTGTGTAGGTAATCTACAGCAGAAGTTGGGCAATCTGTCTTTCAGGAACTTTTCCCCAATTACAAGAGAGGGAATTCAGGTTGCAGAGAGGTCATGGGAGGTGAGTGCTTTGGAAAATCTGAGGAGGATGGACAGAGCTCCCAGCTCTGCCCTGAGGAGCATGGCAGGCATGTGCTGCTGCCAAGGGCTCACTCAGGGAGAACTTCATGGAAGTATTGCCTGGTGGTTTTATGGTTTTGCATATAAAAATATTTTTGGAAATGTAAAATATCTCATAGTGAAAAAATCTACATTTTTGCTATGCTCTGAAACAGTGACTTTAAGGTGTCTCAGTGATGGGAAAATCCCATGTTACACTTGGTTAATGCAGGTACAGACTTGGTATTCTCACATTCTTAAATCACTTTTCTTCTCCTCTTTTAGGAAATGCCCAATTCTGTCTTTTTGGTCATGGAGGTATGTGTTAACATGTATGTTTCTGGTTGTTTTAAAGACTTTTAGACAAAACTATTCCTTTACACAGCTACAAACTAACCATGGCTTGCTAAAACAAACTATTTTGAAAAGGAATTTATTAATTTCCTATGCCCCATTAAATTTAGCAGCACTGTTTGTTTCATAAATTATTCAGTTTCATGTTATGATCCTGTAAGTATTGATGAAAGGTGACACCTCAAATTATTAATTACAAATAATTGACAAAACAATATTAAGGCAAACAGTTGGAAGGGATCTAATTTTCATTTAAAGATTACAAAGTAGCAATGATGTAGCAGGTGTTTCAGTGCTTGTATTTTAAATAAAACCCTTTGTTTTTAACAGTACTGCAATGGTGGGGACTTGGCAGATTACTTACAAGGTAATTGATTACTGTATTTCCCTATTATTTTGCTTTATGTGTTTATATTCTGTATTCCTCACATCCATTGATGTTTCTCTGAGATTTTTTGCTTCTGTTTTAAATATGGGTAAATGAATGTGATAATAGACAGAAAATGCTTTTTTATTTTTTGCCACAGCTGAATGTAACATTCCCTTATTTGTCAATGAGGGAGAAGCTGTAGTTAACCATCAGCAGCATGCTGAAAAGATGTGTGGGTTTCTATTTCTAAAACTACATTTTGGGGGTTGTTCCCAGTGTTTTGATTCCACCTGTTTTTCTTTTCCAAGATGTGAACTTAAAACCACTGATTGACTTATATAATAATGCTCTGAAAAAGAGGCAGTGCTGGCTTAGGAGAGATTTTTCATGGCTCTGCCCAAAGTGAGGACAGAATTTCTAAATCATGACAAATGGATTCTTATTCCAACCAAAATTTTGAGCAGAGATGTTAATCTTCATATTTTTCATGATGAAAATATTCTACTTGCCCTTGTATGTCAGGCTGTTGAAGGAATCTTTTTTATGCACAGCTATTGTTATGGTAACTGTGTGTATTAAAAGCCTAATTCACTTGCCATTAAAACCTTTGGAAAGACTCAGACAGTGAAATCCAGCTCCTGTGTTCAGTGCTTTTTTGGGCTGCAGAATGAGGTAATACCTTCAGAAGAGACTTTTGAAAGTACATCTCATTTTTTTCCTTTCAAAATAAATTTTATCATGGATGAAGTTTCTGAGCAGAGTGGTTCTCAGCATCCCCATAAAGAGCAAATTTTATGGCTTCAGATTTTAACATGATTTTTTGATGTACTTAATGTGAAGTTCTTTTATTTTCTTGCTTCCTTTGCCTTTTTAGCCAGTTTAGGATTTCACAGAATCACTGGGTTGGAAGAGACCTTAAAGATCATTGAGTCCAACCCAGCCCCAACCCCTCACCCAAACCCTGGCACCGCAGTGCCACATCCAGGCTTGGTTAAACACACCCAGGGATGGTGGCTCCACACCTCTCTGGGCAGAACGTTCCAGAACTTTATCACCCTTTCTGTAAAAAACTTTTTCCCAATATCCAACCTAAATTTCCCTTGACTCAGCTTGAGACTTAATGAGATTTAATGGCAATTGAGAAGTTTTATAATTACGATGCTACTGAGTTGAATAAACCACTGGAAAAACAGATGATTCAGAGCTCTAAAACTATGGTGATGTCAATATTGTTGAGAATATTTACATTTGTAGAAAAACACAGGAGACTGGATTGTAATTCATGATGATTAGATTACAACTCACTATGTTTTCAGCTGATCACCGTGAAGTTGATTGCTTTTACCTAAAGTTATTGATATTTATTCTCCCCCCTGCTCCTGTGTGTGTCACTGGCAGCTAAGGGGACTCTGAGTGAGGACACCATCCGAGTGTTCCTGCAGCAGATTGCAGCAGCCATGAGGATCCTGCACAGCAAAGGCATCATCCACAGGGACCTGAAACCCCAGAACATCCTGCTGTCCTACGCCAGCCGCCGCAAATCCAGCGTCAGCGGCATCCGCATCAAAATAGGTACATCCCCTCTGTGAGGGAAAATCAGCACTCTTGGGTTGTTCCCCCCCTCAGAAATGGCTCTCCAGTTCAAGTCTTGCATATGGAGTGTATTCAATTGATGCAAATCAGACAGCGAGTCAAGAATGATGAGCTTCATGCTGTGCTGTGTTCTCAGGATAAAAGAAGATTGAATCATAAAGACCTGTTTGATTAAATCTGCAGGACAAATCTATTTGGCTGATGTTTCTAGTACTAAACTATTTTAATTAGGTATAAATCTAACTTTTGGAACTGGGAGTAGCCTTTAACCCATTTCAAAACTCTGTGTATGCAAGACTCCAATTGCATTTCCAGCTGTTTTCTTTTTTAGTGGTAGATCCTCCTAAGGGTTATTTGAGAGATTTAGAAATGAAGGTTATGACCTGGTTTTGGCATGGCAGAAGGGAAGTTTGGCCTGGTAACAGGGGAGAGATGTCAAATATTCATGATACTACCAAACTCCTCTGCAGAGGCCACTTCAGGAGTTTTAATCACTCCTTGTTGTCTGTTAAGTGTCTATGTAAAGCTATCTTGTTTAAAACAAGTTCATTCTTGTGCTTTTGCTCAAAAACTGCACAGGGGAGACCAAACTTCTTCCCTTGCTGTCCTTACTTGATAGCTTCAGATGCTTTTGCCTGCATGGAAAATTCAGGCACCTGAAGCTTGACTTCTTCAGCTTGTACCTGATGTGATTTCACTGCAGGCACATTGTATATTCATCGCTCTTAATGAGCCATTTATATTTAGCCAGTGACTTTAATCCTTTCCTGCTGATGCCAGCCTGGCTGTTCTGCAGCTGGGGAGGTGCCTGAGCAGCAGTTTGTGTAAATGATGTCACTGCTGCTTCTTGGCTTGCTCATTTGAAAGATAATCCATTATTCTTTCAGCATGACAAAGATTCTAGTATTCCATGCGCTGGCTAGATATTAAACCTGTATTTTTTTAATCCCTCTGTTAATTGTACCAGATTTCAGTCAGAGACAGGTGATTTCTAGACTGTAAAAATTTGAAAATGATCCTTCTCTTCATTGACCAAGGTTGTTCTTTACACAGCTGACTTTGGGTTTGCTCGTTATCTGCACAGCAACATGATGGCTGCAACTCTGTGTGGTTCCCCTATGTACATGGTAAGAGATATTTCACATTATCTTGCTTGTCTCAAACATTCTCCTGCCAAAACAAAATAATTGACTGCTTGCAGATTGGCAAATGCCTCATGTTGCTTTACAAGGATCAGGGACAGAGTGCAGTTCCCCTTTCCATTGTTTTGCTACCTTTTTTTTAATTTCCTTTGGATTTGGAGACCATGATTGTTATAATCAGAGAGACATCAATCATTTCTTAGTGGTTCTTTGTCCAGAAGAAGAACTGCAGAAGCCAAGTAAATAACACATCCCTCTTCTTCCCAAACATGCCAAATGCTGGATGCTTTCTTCAGAACATCAGCATTTCTAGTTTCTTTGTGGTTTTGAAACTCAGCTTACATTTTAGATGGAGCTGATAGCTCTCAAGCCATGTGATGCACGTGAAAATGTTAATTTTTTCTTACTATGAAGTGGTCTCAGTTAATGCTGCTCTCACAGTAGATTTATATTGCTGTGGCTTTCCTGGTTTTGTTTTCTCTTCTGAGAATTTGCTGTTCTTTCCAGGCCCCTGAAGTGATTATGTCTCAACACTATGATGCTAAAGCAGACCTGTGGAGCATAGGAACTGTGATTTATCAGTGTCTTGTTGGAAAACCACCTTTTCAGGTAACAATTCCTTTCCTTTTCCCTCTTCTCAGTCTGAAGAACATTCCTGGAGCTCTTGCTTCTAGTCAGGAAAGCAGAAGCAAGTGATGTCTGAGTGTGGGTGCTGCACAGGCTTGAGAATGCCAAGGGAGAAGTTGTTTGTGCTTAGTCTGCATGATGAGTGTGTTCAATCCAGAGGAAATACATAAATGAGGAGCCTCAGTGCTCTGCTTGGTGTTTTCTCCTTTAATGCCCATATGCAAAAGTTTCCTTTTTGTGTATGTGTGCTTAGGAACAAAAGCTATTTCCTCCATGAAACCGAGCTTTAATTAATGTACATTTTTATTTGACAGGCCAATAGTCCTCAAGATTTGAGAATGTTTTATGAAAAGAACAGGAATTTGATTCCTAGGTATGTCACCATGGCCTTTCCTGTCACTTACACTTGTTGATTGAACACTTTTTCATCTTGGGGAATGCCTGGGATTCAAAAAAACATTTGCTGTTGCTATCTTTGCAAGGATGTAGTGTGATACCTGTGAATCATGTTGCACCTTGCTTTGTACCTAGCTGAAACTAAATGGACTGAGGCTGTAAAGCACAGATAGTGATGACTTAGGGACGTGGCAGAATGCTGCTTTCCTGAAATTCAATGTGCTATGCATTATTCAATGCATGCATTACATTTAATGCATGTTTTACTTCCTCTTGTGTGCAGCATTCCTAGGGAAACATCAGCTTACCTGGCTGACCTGCTCTTGGGTTTGCTTCAGAGAAACCAAAAGGATAGAATGGACTTTGGTATGTATTTCTTTTTTCCTCTTGCTCTTTTGACTTTCCTTGTTAGTTGTATTCATGTGACCAGAATAATTATCTTGACCTTTTGTCCACAACCAATTACATGAAAAGTGAAGTGGTTTTTTTCTTCTCTGTTTTCATAAAGAAGGCAGAGTAGCTAAAACAAATCACTGGATAACTACTGTCAGTATTAAGTGATACACATAAATCACAACTTTGTTTTTGAGTAGTGAAATATAAATCAGTTTAATTCTTTCAATTGTGCCCTTTCCTTCAAGGATTTACTGCTAATACCTTAAATTTCATGTTGAAGTTTTATTTCTGTTACTTTAACTGGTGTTTAGTATCAGAATAGGAGCAAACATTTCTGATTTCCATGTACTGGAAGAACCCACTTTGGAAACATATTATTGAACAGTTATATCTTGATTAATTCTGCTGCTTGTTTAAATTTTGTAGCACTAATTGTTAGTGCAGTTTTATCATAGCTGCCAGGAAATGTTAATCTTAAAATTTTAATTCAGATCCAGAAAAAGCTCACAATAATTGGGTAGAATGTCACAAATTATATTGCTCAGTATATAAATCTCTACATGTAGGAGAAATAATACCTCACAAACATGGACTGTGAGTAGTTGATTCCACTCTGCACTCTGGGTGTGCTGATCCCTACAGTTTCTTCAAACATGAGAAATTCACTATATCACTTGTGGTGGTGGGAGAAAGCGTTTGTGCTTCGAAAGAAAAATAGAAAGCAGAATGGCAGTGCTGAAAGTCATGTTTTCCTTGGCTGAGCCACTTAAAGGGCCTCAAAGGGGCTGCTCTGGAATGTGCTTAGCAAAGGGAGTGAAAGGGAGAGTTTCTAGCAGAGCCCTGTGGCCTGTTGTTAAAGTAAAAATAGCGCTGGAAATGTTGTTGATCTTCCAGCAATATGAAGTAGAACAGCAGGTGTTGTACCAAAGCTGGAGAGCACCTGATCCCTGTGTTCAAGTGAATAATTGCATTGTTCAGGCATTACAGCTGGATTCCTTCCCTTATCAGGTCATGGGGAAAAGTGTTGCTGAAGGGAGGGACATACTCCAGACCTCAGATTCTTTCTCTTTTTTTTTTCTTTGTTATTTGCTTATGTCTGAGGCACAGCATTGTTTTTCCTCCAGTGTTAGGACATTAAAGTTCACCCAGCTCAGCAGCTGGCTCCCACTAACCATCAAATTCCCTGAACCAGCTGAACACTGCTCCTTGCAGAACAAAACTTTCCATGTAACTTAGTGGCCAAGTGGTTATGCTCAATTAAAAGTGCCTCAGCGTATCCATTTACAACAAAAGCAAAGTATTTCTAATGTAACAACAGCAAGTTCACTGAGGAAATTTTTAAAGAAGTGGTGTCTAATTCTGCTTTATGCCATGAACTGTCATGTTCTGCTGCTGGGAAGTGGAAAGGAGAATGGCTCTACTGTGATTTTCTTTTTTGCCACCTAAAGTGTAGCATTAATGGCTTCAAAACTAAATGTCAATCCTTGGGAAAGACAGAGCTGAAAATACTTTCAGTGTCTGGTGTGAAAAATGCTCATTGTTTTGAAGAGCAGACTAAAACTGAATTACTACCATAGAAAACATAATTTCCTCAGCAGTACAGGGAGGTTTCTTGTGTACATGGCTTTAAGTGCAGTCACAAGATTTCTTCCAGTGATTCAGTCTGATTTGCCTTGCTGACTGATGTTTGAAGTTATTAAATTGATTCTTGTTTCCTTTCCAAACTCTATAGCAGCACATACCACAGAAAGCTTTAATCTTTTATAAGCTCTTCACCCTCTGGCTCTGCAGTGTTGATTCTGGGAATGCAACCATTTATCACCATCTGCAATACAGTCTGTAAATTCTGTCATTTGTACATCTACTCACAATGGTGGTTGTTTCTTGTTCTACAGAAGCATTTTTCAACCACCCTTTCCTGGATCACATTTCAACAGTGAAAAAATGTAAGTAGTCAGTTGGGTTTGGTTTTGGTTTTTTTTTTTTTTTGCACTTATTTGTGTGAATGATGAATGTTACAGGCTGGGAGGGAGAAAGATCTGCCAAATATCACACTAAGTGTTTATGAGACATTTTCCTCAGCCTGCCTGTTGTTGTGCTCTATTATGAGCCTGAGTGTTGAATCCTTTCTTGTATTATGCCAGAGTGAAATGTGATACTTATTTACTTGTTCTTTTGACGTTTGCACTGAACTTAAATACCCTCGTGTGATTGAGGATGTGCTGTTCTTATAAGCTGTGTAAAGGCTTATGAATGAGAAGCAGTGAGGAAATTTGTTTGAAATTCAACCTTTTGAAGTCTTAGTCACTTTTTTTTTCCCCCCTCTGGGTTTTTCTCTTCAAGCTTGTCCTGTGCCAGTGCCCACATACCCAGGCTCAGTCTCTGGCAGTTCCTGTGGTAGCTCTCCTTGTCGCTTTGCTTCTCCTCCAGTAAGTTCTGTGTTACACAACAATCTCCAGAAAATATTTTCTGTAGTGTTTAGCCAAGAATTCATGAATTTTTTAAATCTTTTAATACTTGAACACTGTAAACTGTCATGTTTAGGAGCAAAGAGCAAGGAACACCTCTGTCTTTTTCTTAAATACCATTTACACTTCGGTGCTCTCTTGTTCCTTGTGTTGTATCTTGTGGGGGTTTTGTTGTTCTTTTTTGCTTAAGGTAAAGAAAAACCCCATACAAATATCAAATGCTAGAGCAGCAAATCTTTATATATTCTGGTATGGTTTGCAATGTAATGACTGTTACAGATAAATTTTGAATTGGCCCTTTTGGCTAAGGCCCCTTATTACAAACCAGTGACTTCAATTTTATGTGACATTTGGAACAGGTACATCTGTATCACCAGGAATAATTGACTAAATCCCAGTTGTTTAACTCACAGCCTAATCAGTATAGAGCTGTCTAAACTGGCACTACAGAGTTCTCCAGTATTTGAAATGTCATAGTTCAAAAGCATTTCTACTGTGTGAATCACTGGATTTACAGTGGGTTTTTGTAACTTTTCTTTTTCCCACCACCCCCTCCAGTCTCTGCCAGACATGCAGCACATTCAAGAAGAAAATTTGTCTTCCCCTCCACTGGGTCCTCCCAACTATCTTCAAGTCTCTAAAGACTCTGCCAGTACCAGTAGCAAGAACTCCTCTTGTGACACAGATGACTTTGTTCTTGTCCCACACAATATCTCTTCAGACCATTCATGTAAGAACCTTTCTTATTTTTACATCTCATCCCAATTTTCATTCATAACACGCTTCTACCTCCTGTTGTTCTTTGGCTCTATTTGCTCTAAATGTGTCAGAATTCAAATTAAAATTAATTCATGTAGTTTGATTCCTCTTTGGAAGGAAACTCTTGGGTACTGCACGTCTATCTGGGACATTTTTATCTTCAATTGAGCAGCCAAATATGCAATAGGGTGGTTTAAAGTAATGGAAAATAGTGAGGCTTGGCATTAGAAGAAGGGATTCAGTTGTAAACAACTGCTGATAAAAGACCCAAGGATTCTCTTGGAGTTCTTTGTTTCCTCCAGACTCACTGAACATTTAGAGCTCATGCTCTAGAGCTTTAAATAACAGGTGTAGGTGAACATAAAACACTTCTAACATGAAAAGCAAAACATCAGCCTGGGCTTATAGAAAGGAAAAACTTGGATGTAGCTCATTTATGACATGGTCCCAACCTGAATTGCACAAAGTCAGCTGATTTCTGGATGATGCCACTAATTGTGGTAAATATTTGACTAAATGACTGCCTGAAGGGTTTCTGCCATCCATTCTTGTAAACATCCCAGTGCTCTGATACCTTGTGCTCCTACACAATGGAGTGTATTTCAAAATTCTTCTTAATATGGCAACAACCCACAAAATAATTTTGTAAAGAGCTCCCTTCCCCAGTTCCATTTTTGTTGGGGGGTGGTCACATTTGAGATATTTTCCTACACAAAACCTTTTGTGGGAAACTTTCATATATTCACAGAAATGTTTTTCTCTACAACAGCAATATGGAAGGTCTAATTTTTTTTCTGATTCTGCTTGCTGCTGATGTGGGTTTTCCATGTGTTTCCTCCTGCAGATGATATGCCTTTGGGAGCAGCTGGCAGGCGGGCTTCCAGTGAGTTCTTGATGTGTGGAGGGTAGGTGTGCTGAGCTTCTCCCAAAAGAAACCTCTTCTTCTAAAATTGGTGCTGCAGCTGCACAAGGGGGTTCTGGGCTTTTGGGTTGTCACAGCTCTGTGGACTTTCTGAAAGATAAACAAGAATTGAATTTGAGTATCTAAACAGCTTGAATTCAGGAAGTTTTGCTGCCAAGTAGAGTTTCTCTGGTGTGAGGACCTGTCTTTTGACAGTGGTTTTTGTTTCCACAGGCAGTCACCATTAACTATTTCTGGAAGCTCAGGAACTGTACAGAAACCATCCACAGCCTCTTCTCGAAGTGCTGCCTCTGGCACAGCTAACAGGTGTGTGATGTGGCCTTAGATTCTCTGCTATTTTATGGGTTTGGCTTTATTTACTTATTTTTTTAATTGTGAAACTGGACTAAAATAGAAGCAAGACTTCTTTTCTCTAGGCTCTCTACCCTTCATGGCTTCTCTGGTGCATCCCCAAAAGATTTCCTTAAGGAGTTGAGAGCATTCTTTGTTTAAATTTTGAGCTATTTAAAAGCAGAAATTTAGGGACATAACTGCCTTGTCTTTTTTGGTGTTGAGAAGCACAGCACAGCCTTCACGGAGTGAGTCAAGATGTTGAATGCAGATACATTTAACAAAGTGGTTGTGAGAGAAGAGGAACTTTGAAAGCCCAGATTGCAGTGGATTTGTGTCTCGTGGCTGGCTTGGTTTGTCTGGTCACTGGGTGTGGCTTTTGTGCAAGTGGTTATTGTGAATTTCATGGTTGTGTCTCACAAGATGCCAAAGTCACATGAAGGACCTAAACATGTATTGCAGGTTTTCCATCAGCAGGACTGGTAATTAGTCCCCTTTCTTCCTTATGGCTGTAGGCTTCAGTTTCTGCTGGCTTAAAATAGAACTGATTTTCATCAGTGGGACCTGAAATCTTTTCTGTGTTACTTTGGAAAATATAAAGCTTAATTATGGTGCTTAACTACTCATGGAATATCTAAGTAGAATTTGTTCAAGTGATGAATTTCATGATGTTTTCAGTACAAACAGAAAGAGGATGAGTGGCTAACTGGGGAATACAGCTATTATGTTGGGTGCATTTTTGGCTTGTGCCAGTGCTAGAGGGCTGCAAGTCAGCATTATTTGTTTAGGAATGCTTGTCACAAGAAAAGTTTGTTACTTTGTGCTGATCTTTGTGCAGTTGGGGAAATGTGCTGACAGGGGCTGTCGATACAGCTTTTAGCCTCATGTTTTATGTTTAAGGGCAGATAATGGGGATGCTTTGCCTGTAGAGACCCATTTGCTCTGAGCTGACCATCTGCAATGTAGTATAAATACACTGTTCTTTCCTTTTTAAAGTTGTGTCAGGCAGGGTTTTTAGAGTTAGAAAATATGCCAGTTGTGTTATCTGTACATTACTAAGAACTAAATGTTCATGTGATTGGAAACAGGTGCTTACTGTTCACACTCTGTACTCTAATAGTTTAATTACTGGCTAAGTTAATTCATTAACTGCATTTGGGGCTGCATGGGGCATGGTCTGAAGAAAGCAGAGTGTGTCTGATATTCTACAAGATGCTGGTTTTGGTTTGGGGTTTGGTTTTTTATTTCCTGGCAAATGTTCGTTCATTGTTTGTAGGTTGTTTCACTTTGGTTTTTTGGTGTTTTACAAAAGGTTATGCCCTGTGAAACAGTGAATCTTTCTGATTAACTGATGAAACTGAATTAATTTTGCCCATAGTTATGCTGCTTTCTGCTGTGTGTCTTCACAGACAGTCTCCAGCCACAATGGGCAGATTAGGTCGAGGTGTTCACTCTCCTGTGCTTTATTATCAGTTTTATCCTCTGCACCTCAGAAACAAGATTTGCATGCAGCTCTGCACACATCTGTATTACATTTTCTCTGGCTGGTAACAAACCACATCAGACTGGCCAGAGCTCAGCTTTGGGCCTGAGCTGGGGAGCCCTGATGGGGCTGTGCCTCTGCACCCCACTCACACAGCTCTGCTGCCTCCTGTCAGCTCACAGCTCAAGAGCTTCCTGGATTTACCTGCAGGGCTGTGTGAGAGCAGGGAAAGGCATTTTCTGTGCTGAGTTCTTTAAAAGTTGAAGTGTCTTCATGGTCTCCTGAGTGTCAGTGCAGCAGTTTAAATAACATCTTCTTCCCTCTCCTGGGGAGAGGCTCCCTGTGCTCCCTGAGTGTGCTGTGTAGTCATGGCAGGCTGCCCACAGCCTTCCTGTGGTTTCCACATGGGAGTCCTTCTCCCTGCCTGGAAGTTTTCAGGCTTTCTGCTGACTGTGTGTCCACAGCCAACTTCCAAATTACTCTGTGGCATCCAGAAACTGGGTGGCAACAGCAGGACCAACTTAATTTCTTTTGCTAAGGAAGTTCTGTGCCTATTAGGAAGTAATATTTCATTCTAAGTGGTAGCAAAGAGAATAGGACAATTACAGTAAAAAAACCCCAGATTTCTGTTCAGCTGGAGCCAGGCAGTGAGTCTTGTAACTGCCTGTCTTCTAGAGAATTTCTTTTCACATTTCTTCTAAGCATTTGTAATCTTTCTTTAAAGACACGGTCAATAAAAGACTAGATAGCAAAATTATTATCTTCCACACAGCCCATTTGTTTGAAATTCTTTCCGTTGAATTCTGTTTTCCTTTAAAAGTGTTGGTTACTGATTACATGCAGTGGTTTGAGTCCCTTGTGAGGAACCACCCTGAGGCAGGTCACTGACGCTGCAGCTGAACTTGGGCAATCTGCACTTGGAATCTGTAGATTAACATTCAGGTGTGTGGTTTGGCTCCCCCTGTCAGGGGTTGGTTCTTACATTACATAACATGTTTTCCTCCTGCAAGTTCATGATGTCTCTGGGGATATCTCTGCCTGTGCTTTGGTGGCTTTTGTCCACATTCCAGCCCTGCTCTGAACTTCCTGTCCCTGGGTTTTCCTAGAACACTATTTTCAAGTGTGGTAAACACAGCAGGCGGCTTGGCAGGGAGTCAGAGGGATCTGGAGATCTCAGTGATGTGTGACCAAGGGCTGAGTCCCAGCTCTGTGTGATCCCAGGCAGTGCAGGGAAGGCAGGGAGTGCTGAACAGTTCCTGATCCTCCTCTGTGCAGCGTTGGAGCCAGGTTAGGACAAGCAGAGATCTCAGCAGGGGGCACAGAAGACATTCATTTGCCTGTTTCCTAGATTTTCTCCAAATTCCTACAGTACAGTTCTGACACAGTGAGACCTGCCTACCTGTATTCATCTCCTGCTCCCATCTCCTGTCTCCACACCTTCCAACTCCAGGCACTGTCAGCCTTCCGTGTCCCCCCGCAGCGAGACGGCGCCGATCCCGGTTCCCACCCAGCTCCGGAACTACCAGCGCATAGAACAGAACCTCTCCTCCACTGCCAGCCCCGTGTCAAACCCCCACGGATCACCCAGGTGAGGATGGGCTTTTTAACTCCTTTCTCTTGGCTCTGGTTGGTGTTTGTACCCTGGCAGATGTCCCTGCTTTCTTGCTAAAGAGACGTTTCAATGATAACAAATAAAAGCTCTTCACAATCTCAAGATTGTTGGATGGGCACTTGAAATATTTCATGAAAACAAATTGAGCTTGTTCTTTCACTCAAAATGCAGCCCAAGAAGGTAAAAAGATGAAGTCTTGCTTTTTTGCTGCTCTTTGTGTATTGCATGGCATTACATCATGAACTGAAATGTCAGTAATAAGTTCTGTTTTGTTTTCACACATGTAGTGATGAGATGAATGCTTTGTTCTGTAGAATATCAAGGGAACAATTTTTGGCATGCCAGTTAACCAGCTTGTCTCATTACAAAGCTCTAGTGAGCCAGGCTTATTCTCTGCCTTGTGCTCTACAAGATCAGGCTGGTGAAGGTCAAAGACTCATAAATAGACTACTCAGAACTCTGGAGATCTTTACAAAAACAAAACCCAGGGTTTCTTGCGCATTTTTTCCAGGATCCCTGATTTGATTATAGTTGCTACATGCAGGGAAATTACTTTCCCTTAAATAATCTGTTTTCAGTTATCTGATATGTTTTTCAGACACTATGAAAATTTTGTTAGAATCTTTGCTGTTTAAAAAAATGGGAATTTCAGCAATACTTGTATTGTAAAAGCAGGGCATCCCCGACAAAGGGGAGAAAATGATGCATCTGACTCTGTGGATATCAGAAGGCTAATTAATTACTTTATTATACTATATTATTCTCTATTGTACTATATTACACTGTATCTGCACAAGAACTCAACTGCCTAGAATCATGACTGTCAGCTAACAGTCCTGACCCACACACGTGGATTCAATTGGTTAATGAATCAAAACACTCACACCAGAATCCAATCAAGCAAATTCTTTCAGGTAAATAATCTTTCTCAATGCATTCTGCTTGTTCTAAAACACAGGAGCAGTCAATGAGATAAGAATTGTTCTTTCTCTGAGGTTCAGAGAATGTGAATCCCAGAAAATCTTTGGGAAGTTGTGCCTTGCTTGTCTCTGTGAAGAGAAATGCAGCGACATACTTGGTTGGGAAATGAAAAAAAATTGATGACCAACTGTTTTGAAGATTAGAGTGTACTAAGGGAAGTCTGTTTTAATGTTCTCCAGTTAACAGACCATTATGGCATTCAACATTTAAAAGTGTGGTGACAAAGGGAATTAAATCTTGATTATTGTCAGTATGGAAAGCTTAACTTCTTAGCTTTCTCTTGAACAGCAGTATTTCCTTTAACTGATCAGACTCCTCAGGGGGGATTCTGAAGCTCGTCTCAAGGAGCCAGTGAGCACAGTGTGTGTGTGAGCACTGTTTTCCTTGCAGAGCCGGGGTGGTGAGGCGCTCCAACACCAGCCCCATGGGGTTCATGAAGATGGGCTCGTGCTCTCCAGTGCCGGCTGACCCTGCCCAGGCCGTGGGGCGCAGGCTGTCCACAGGATCTTCCAGACCATACTCTCCTTCACCACTAGGTAAGCACAGGAATGCTCAGCAATTAGTAAAGCTTTATCTTCAGCAGTCATTCAGAACTCTTGATTCTTGCTTGAAATTAATCTTAAACCACAACCTGCCCAGCCAGGTCATGTGTGCAGAAATAATTTCTGTTAAATGGCTCAGAGAAGTAGACTAACTAGGTTTTCATCTTTGTAAGTGAAGTAGAAAGTATAAATCCACGTTTTGGTTTTGTTTGCATAGTTGGAACCATACCTGAGCAGCTCGGGCACTGTTGTTGTGGACAACTCCAAGGACATGAATCAAGGAGTAGAAACTTCTCAGGTGAGTGACTTTGGACAGTGCAATCAGCATTATTTTGATAGAGCTTCTAGAGCATTTTGTGAAGGGGTAGGAGAGCCAACACACATCAGAATGGGTTAATAGGAGACACTGAGTTTTTGTGGAAAATGCCCATTTGTGGCCTGGTGACACCTTTGCCCATAACTAATTCCCTACACAACAAGACAGCGACTGAAATTCCTTATTCTCAAGATGGAAAAACAACTCTGATGAAGCCTGTCTTTAACCAGGGCTGGTTTATAATGAATGGTAGTAACATGCTTCTGAGAATCTGGTTTTGATAGACCAGCTCTGTCATGCCAGTTCTCAGAAGAGGGAGGCAGAGCTGCCAGTGCACAGCGTGCAACACGTTTTCGTCATTCCCTTGGGAAATCGGTTGGGATCTGATGTTACTGTTGCTAGGCAGTCAGCAAGCTTTGCAAGTCATAAATCATCATGACATGCCAGCAGGGAAAAAAAAATCAAGAAGAAATAGGACTTGAAGCTGCAGGGAAAAAAAAAAGATCAAGAAGAAATGGGACTTGAAGATGTTCTGAGACTGTTAAAGATGGAATTGCACTGTAATGCCAGAAGGATTTGGTATAAGAATATGCAACTCAGCAACTTAACTGTTCTTCTGCTCTGTGTACATTTTTGGTGCATTTTCTTCTCTAGCTAAAATACTAGTTATACTTTTTATTTTGACCTTCTATGATGTGATATTGAGACTACATTGTGAGTTTTTCTCCTATTTAAACACTTGTCCAAAACCATCTGGGCATAGTAGAGCCTTCACTTCTTTCAGTAGACATGTCTGGGAATGGTTTCATCCATATGAAATAAGTTCTATATGTGTCTCAAAAATTGCCTTGATAATTGCTGTGCCATTGGCTGGCTCAACAAAAGGAATGAGTGAATCCTTAGATATGAAATGGTCTCTTAAAAAGTGAAAGGGGGTGTGGGTGAATAGAATACAAAGCACTGTGTTTGCTTTTCTTGTTGCAACTTTACTTTGGATAGAGTTTTGTCAGGCTGTTGGTTTAGTGCCTTTTGCCAGTATCAAACTAGCTTGCAACACACCACAGCACTGTTTCTGTGGCTGGCAGGGGTTTTAATGTTTCATTTCTTCATATGTTTTCTGCATTCTTTTTTTTTTTCCTCCTTAGTTTCACTTCTTAATTTGAAATGACTGCAGTGGTATTTCTGTTTGTACAATACCACAAATTGCAGCAAGTCTGTTTCTCAGCATTTTAATGGCTATGGGAAGCAGTTTTTTGCTTTGGGTGAGGTGAGGTCATCTGAACTGAGATTTTTCTAAGGACTGAAGATGTCTTTCGTAATGTAGCTCCTGAACTAATTGAGCTGTTCTTGCTGCCAGTGGCAGCAGAGGACAGACTTTTAATTCAGGAGCCTTCCCTGGGGTGGCAACAACTCTGGAACAGTAACCAGTGAGATTTCAGACTGATTCTAAAACTACAGGTAAAGACTTTCTAGTGCTGTGAGACAGACAAGCAGAGGGATTTCAGGCAAGCAAATTCTTGGCTGGAAAATTAATGAGAAATAGACTTGATCCCTCTGCTAGAGCTGCAGGCAGACAGACTATTCTGAAACATACTGCCTAATGGAGTGGAATGAAATCAAGATGA
This sequence comes from Geospiza fortis, assembly GCF_000277835.1. Taxonomy (NCBI): domain Eukaryota; kingdom Metazoa; phylum Chordata; class Aves; order Passeriformes; family Thraupidae; genus Geospiza; species Geospiza fortis. The sequence continues at coordinate 3,122,770 of NW_005054368.1, read as the reverse complement.
AGTAGCTCATATTCAAAATCCAGCTAGCAAAAACATAGACTTAAGAAGGCTGAAAGATGTGTTGTAACAGCTGGGCACTTCACTGAGCAAACTGCAAGAAGTTTGGGGTGGTTTTTAAAGCAGACATTTATGAAATGAAGCCTCTCTCAGAAGATTCTTGTGGCCAGCTTTTAAAAACCTTCTCTAGTTGTATGGGTCAGTTTTTCCCTCTGTCTTTTTTTTTTTTTCTTAAAACATGAGTGAAACTCACTTCAGTGTCAGTTCTTGGAGGTTACAGGCAGGCATTTTCTCTGGGAAGCTGTGACCATAATGCTGAAGTCTGATGTACTGTTTGTAACTTTGCACAGTTCCTTATCATGAGACATAAAAACATACACCAGGAACAGAACATTTCATCAAATTTCAGGCCTAATTTTGAAAGAGGAGGGGCATTTTAAGTAGGTGAGGTGTTTATAAATATAGTTATTTCCCCAAAGTCCTCTGTTTAAATGATAACTTAGAGCTCTCCCATTTGCTTTAGGAGAAACTGCATTTGTACCTAAGTGTGGACTTCCTCTGGCAGCTTTTGAAAAAAGATTCAGTCTGACAGACTAAAAAGTAAACAACTGCTCAAAGTCATGTCCCCAAACTGTTCCATCTGAATAATTTGGTTTTTGTTAGTTCCTAGTTTTCTTGCAGGAACATGAGCTGCCTTTGTCTGTAAATGAAGCCATTACACACAAAACAAGTCATTAACATGCAGTGTCCCATTCACACTCTTGTTTGCAAGAAGATCATTCCAGGCCTTGAGAACCTC
>NW_005054368.1:3120273-3121935 GCF_000277835.1 Geospiza fortis | reverse complement strand
TGAGTCCAAACATTTTATTTGTCTTGGTGCAGGTTGCCAGATGTTCTGCAGCTGCCAGGACAGCTGTCAGCCTGAAATGGTGCCTGTTTGGCAGCTTGGAGGTCTCATCAGTGTGGTGTAGCAATAGTTCAAATAACCCATGGGCCAAATCCATTCTCCTTGCTATCTAGTGAGCTAATGATCAAACACATCTCAATATTTACAGTTTAATGTTGTTCTCTGAAATTTTGGGCTTTATCAATATATTTTGCAAGCAGTGCAAGTAGAATTTTACCTTGTTGTTTGTCATCTCCACAGGTTCTCCTGTCCCACCATCTCAGTCCCCACAGTCACTTCTGATGGGAGCCAGGTTGCAGAGTGCTCCGACTCTCACAGATATCTACCAAAACAAGCAGAAGCTCAGAAAGCAGCATTCAGACCCGGTTTGCCCATCCTATGCTGGCTATGGATACAGTCATTCTCCACAGCCAAGCAGGCCAGGCAGCCTGGGGACATCCCCCACCAAGCACATGGGATCCTCTCCCAGGAGCTCAGACTGGCTCTTCAAAACCCCCCTGCCAACAATCATCGGCTCTCCCACCAAGGTTTGTTACATTTCCAATTCTCAGTCACACAGTGCCTGAAAACAAGAATATTTCAGGGCTCTAACTTTGATTTTTTTTTTGTGTGTTTTCTTGCTCTTGATTCTTAAAGGCAACAGCTCCTTTTAAAATACCTAAAACTCAAGCATCCTCCAACTTGCTGGCCCTGGCAAATCGCCAGGGCTTGGCTGAAACGCCGCTGCAGCCTAAAGATATCACTGAGCCAAGGGACTTCAGCCACTTCCACTCCAGCCAGGCAGCTGACAAACAGGCAGGAGAGCAGCACAGCAAAACCACCTTTGGCAGGTAGGCAGTGCCAGGAGCAGAACATTTCATCAATTTTCAGGCCTGATTTTGAAAGAGGAAGGGGTATCTTTGAGTAGGTGAGGTGTTTGTAGGAGATATTTCCCCAAAGCTCTCTGTTTAAATGATAACTTAGAGCTCTCCCATTTGCTTTAGGAGAAACTTTGCATCCCTGGGAGAGGCAGCTGGGCAGCAGAGTTGCACACAGCAACTCTCAGAGGGTGAAAAAGCTGTGAGGGGATGCTGAGGTTTGCTGTGTGCAACAGAGACATTTTGTACTGGCTATAAATATAGCAGAGACTTCCTGGAGCACTTTGTGTTGCTGTCTAGTTCCCTTTTGTTTTGATTAGCTGAATCTGGAATTTCATTGCCTCTGTAAAGCCTGTAGAATTTTTGCTTGAAAATCTCTATGACAAAATTTGCAATATAATTTTTTTTAAGATAAAAAGGTCTTTATTTTTATGGTTTGCTCTATTTTAGAAGATCCATGTTAACAAGCAACATTTCAACACTTCTTCTATTTTTGTTGAAAATTTTCTGTAGTAAATACCAAGAATCTTAGTTATCCTTAGTTGCAAGTTGGATGATATTCCTGAATAACCTTTTTTGGGGGGGAATTCATGTGTTTTCCTGTGCAGGTCTGTTAGTACTGGGAAGCTGTCTGATCAACAGGTAAAGACCACCCTTGGGGGCCAGTTATACCAAGGCAGTACAGACAGCCTCAACACAGAGAGGCCAATGGATACAGGTGAGGATCAGAGTGATGCATCCAAGCTCT
>NW_005054368.1:3106822-3120248 GCF_000277835.1 Geospiza fortis | reverse complement strand
ATCACAGCTCTGCCTCCAGCTTGGAGAATTGGTTCTGACAATTTTTAGCCTCAGCACAGAAGGCTTTTTTTTAATGTTTGAGGGGATCTGTTCCGTTTCTTTAGCATAGATTTAAAAATAACTGAGACAGGAAAATACTTATTTCTGTGCTAAACACAGAAATATCTGACTGCCTGTGCTGCCTGGAGAGGTTTGGGATTTTCTGGTTTGGTTTTATTTTTAATTTAGCATTTGTGGCTTTTCATTTTCCACCTTGATTTCATATGAAGCCAATTTATGTAACTTTGTGTTTGGTTGGGTTTTTTTCTCCTTCTCCCTGAGTTTATCCCTTGCCAGAAGTTCTCCCTTCTGAGCAGGTGGAAGGAGCTCTGCAGACAGGGCTGGTCTTTAGCCTCCAGACCTGTCACAATCTGCCTTTAGAATTTTTCTGCTGTATCTTTTACTGCAAAACTGAAATCTTCAGGCTCTCAGGGAGTCTCTGTTGCTCTTTTCTGGGTGAGAGTAGAACATAGACATATTGAAAGTAAAAATGTACATGAAGCTGCACCTTGACTGTCTGTGTCTCACCAAGACTGTCCACTCAGCTTCTTTTATTTCCTGTGAGAATTTCTAACTTAGTCCAGGGCTTGGATCTGCATCAAAGCACATTGTGTTGCAGTGCTCCAATTTGCTGCATGTAATTACTTCTTGGTGTGATTATATGGATCAAGGACTGACTTGCTGAAATGTTCTCTCCCAGCTCCAGCAGGAACCTATGGAATTGCAATGGCAACTCCATCCATGGCAAGTGGGGCAAGTTCTCGGGCCGTCATGTTCACTGTGGGGTCCCCTCCAAGCAGTGCCACCCCTCCCACCTGCACCCACATGGTCCTCAGAACCAGAACCACCTCAGGTAAGACTTTCCTGGCATTTGTGTGGACATTTCTCCACAGCAGCACTTGGGCTTGTCCACTTCTGGGGCCTGATTGCTGCCTTGCACAGTAAAAGTGCTGTGCAAAGTAGAGATTAATATCAGATGGTTTCTGCCTTTTTCCCCCAAAGAGTGTCAGAGATTTACAATTCAGCAGTGAGTAACCTCCTGTGTACACTGGGAGTGGGATCTCTGTGGTAATAGTGGAGAGGAAAAGTCAGAATTCTGATTTTTGCCTGCTGCCATGAATTGTCCCAGAAGCAGCACTCCAGGGGTGGGAGCTGCCTGCAGTTTGGCAAGAGCCAAATATCAAATATCAGCCAGCATCAAATATCTGTGCTGCCAAATATCAAAGAGCTCAAGGTTAAGGGTTCAGGTGGGCAGTGTGAGCCACAGCACAAGCTGCAGTCCTTGTCAGCCATGAATCCAGAACTTTAGGAATTGTCACTGTTGTTACATTTCAGCCTCTGCACTCCCTGCAGAGCCATGCAGGAGCAGTGAGGAGAGCCTTCCATGGGGTCTCTGTGCTGGCTCCTCGTGTGTCACTTGCTGTCACCCACAGCCCCAGCGCTGGATCAGACTGAATGTGTGTGTTATTTTTCTTGTAGTGGGATCAAACAGTTCTGGAGGGTCCCTGTGCTCCACCAGTGGCCGTGTGTACATGGGCTCTCCTCCTGGGATTTACATGGGCTCCTCTCCTCCGGGGGCTGAGGCAGCTCCCAGTCTGAAGTACATCCCTTATGGTACTTCCCCTCCCAGCCTAGAAGGATTTATCACTTTTGAAGCTCCTGAACTGCCTGAGGAAACTTTAATGGAGGTACAGAATCAATCATTTCATGTTTTCTAATGTGTGATGTTGCTGCTACAGATGTGGTAAAAGCAGGATTGCTTCGTGTGCTTTCTAGTTTTCTTTATGCTGTCTCACTTGTTGGTTTTTTTGTTTAGGATCTTGAAAATATTGCTGTATCAGTAGTTGCCAGTTTCTCTTTGGTAGTTATTGCTGGCATTTCATATGTTTGAATAGGTAACCAGAGGAACATGACTGCTGTTGTCCCCCAAAGCCTCCCAGAGAGGCCTCTGTTAATGCCAGTGGATGTGGGTGCTGACAGTAACAAATCCCCTCTGGGCACTTCATTGCGTCCTCACAGTCAGGGAATGACTTCCATCCCACTTGTGGGAAGATTGTCCTATATTTTTTTAGGATGTGTGGGGGAGTGACACTTTAAAAACACAAATTGGGGTGGTCTTTCACCAGAATGCTATTCTTGGAGGGTACATTTCTCCAGACAGATTGCTGTTCTGGTTTCTCATTCACATCTTGCTGGAAGGTGTTTGAGTCCCTATTGAATATCTCTTAAAACATGAATGCTTACCAGTACACTTTATTCTTCCCACAGATAGAATTTTAAATGCATTTAGACCTGTATTATTAATTAAAATATTATAAACATTGCTAAGCTATGTTTGATTAGTTTTGAAGGCTTCTTTTTGAGGAGGAACTCTGCATGTGTACTGTGTGTTTTACTGACACAGCAGCACTGAGTTGTTCACTCCAGTTGAAGTTTTTAGTCTGAAGTGTAAACTTTGGTAACAGCCACCTTTTAACACAATTTAATTCCAGAACCATCTGTAAATTAGAGTGAGGCAGATCAGTTCTTTTGTAGGTATTAAGTCTATTACATAATAAAAGCCAAATGTTCCTCCTGGCTCCTCACACAAGTGCCAAGCATATTTTTGTGTTGCTGATAATAAAATAAATAATTTGTCCAACTTGTGAGTCCTTTATTTCCTCAGATTTCAACACAGAACTCCATGTACCAATTCCTTTGGCTTTGTTGAAAGACTCTAAAGTATAAGCTACAATGTCTTGAATTCATTAACAAAGAAGAGAACAAGTTCAGATCTGTTGGGGCCCATTTGGTTCTGTCATCTCTAATGCTGCCTTTACCACAATGTGATTCCTGCACAGAACTGACATAGCAAGAAATCTTTAAGTAATTAACAAGAGTTTTAAATGTGGCTGATGGCTCAGAGTGGTTAAATTGCTGTCATCTTTCCCTCTTAACAGAGAGAGCACACAGACACACTGCGTCACCTAAACATGATGCTGACATTTACAGAGTGTGTCCTGGATCTGACAGCAGTGAGGGGGGGAAACCCAGAGCTGTGCACTTCTGCTGTGTCACTGTACCAGATCCAGGAGAGCATCGTTGTGGATCAGATCAGCCAGCTCAGCAAGGAATGGGGGTGAGTTTGCAGTCAAAGAGAGAATTAGTCAAGATCCAACACTTCAAAATGTATTGAAACTCTGCCCTTGTTGCTGAGAGTGATTGTTTTCCTGTAGAGAATCTTTTTAGGAATTATTTTTTTCTGAAGACAGATCAGAAAGAGCAAAGATAAAATATTTTTTTCTGGTCTGCCACTCTTCTGGGGAAAGTGTTGAGCTCAGGCTTGAGGTGCAGCAGTGCATTTCTGAGCATGGAAATTTGTGTACCAGCTTCTGGCAGATCTGAGCCCTCATCCCTTCCTGTTGACTGAAGGCCTGAGGTGGAAATTGGGAGGGCAGAAGAAGTGTCCAAATTTGGATTCACTGGAAAAAACAGTCAGTCGGCCCTAATACAAAATCAAAAGCAAGGAGAAATATGAGAAGTTTGAAGTGGTGGGAAAGGGCTGTTCTACTTCCTGCCTTCTTCCTGAAGTAATAAAAACCCAACAGAAAACCCCTGTAAAGTGTTTGCCTTTCACAACTGAGAATTCCAGGGGGATAGGAAATGAAAAGTACACCCTGTCCCTTGTGGTGAGACACTGACCTCGGGCAGAGAGTCCCCACAAATAAGTGCTCCTTTCTGAAATGTCTGCATTTAAAGCAGTTTGTCTTTGCTGCTGCAGCTCCTAAATGAGCAGATGTCCCCTCACCCCATGACAGAGTGTTTGTGAAGGGAAGGGAGGAGAGGGGTGGAGCTGCATTTTAAACATCTGTCTTCCTTTTCTGCTGTTGCTGGGTCCTGTGGGGTGTTGTGATTAAAAAGTGATGTCTGCCCTTGGCTTGAATGCGTTCAAAAAAGGTATTTTGATGCATAAATTACTTTTTTTCCCCTTTTCTCCCTAGACAAGTGGAGCAGCTGGTGTTGTATATGAAAGCTGCCCAGTTACTGGCATCTTCTCTGCATCTTGCCAAAGCACAGGTCAAATCTGGCAAACTGAACCCATCCACTGCTGTTAAGCAAGGTAAATGCAGCAGCATCATCTAATTTGCTTTGCTTGTGAATTTTCTTTGCTGATACATCACTCAGAAAGTTGAAGTTGCAACCTTTGTTTTGTTTTTCTTCTCTGCAGGAGAACTGTAGATATGTAGAATTGCACAACTCTCATAGTAAACAGCCAGAAACAGTTAGGAAATGGGTATTCATTAACTTGAAATGGAAATTATTTGATAGATACTCAAGTCATAGAAGTGGTGGAGTAAATAAACCCTAAAACTACAAGTTTAAACAAGTTTACTTTGCAAAGCTGAACTTAGGTTGAGTTGTTTGGGTTTTGTTTGGTTTTTTTTTCAATTTCTTCTTACCTTTCTCCCAGTTGTGAAAAGCCTCAACGAGAGATACAAATTCTGTATTGGAATGTGCAAGAAATTGACAGAGAAGTTGAATCGTTTCTTTTCGGACAAGCAAAGGTTCATTGATGAAATCAACAGTGTAACTGCAGAGAAACTCATCTACAACTGTGCTGTGGAAATGGTGAGTCCCTCCTCTTCCCTGAACTGCAGGAATTGCTGCCTTCTCTCACAGATCTCTTCTACATAACCAGAAAATAGAATTGATCTTTTCAGTGACCACGAAGGAAAGTTAACTGCTTTAGTGATGAGAGGGAATTCTTGTGTCACACAAAAGATTCTGGCAAATGTTGTGCTTAACCCTGATAATGGTGGTGCTGTGCACAACTAATTCATTTATTTACAAGAGAATGCAGGTGTAAGAATGAGCATATTTATTCATATCAAAAAATGGTTTTATAGATTTTTTTGTGCAGAATATTCTCACAATTAATTCATTTCTTTACAAGAGAATGCAGGTGTAAGAATGAGCATATTTATTAATATCAAAAAATGGTTTTATAGATTTTTTTTTGTGTGCAGAATATTCTCACAGCACAGGTGCTGTGTCCTCTCAGAATCACAGAATGATTTGGAAGAGACCTTAAGGATCATCTAGCTCCACCTTCATTTTGTTGTCTTAGTTACAACAACACATCAGCTAGATCAAAGCTGAAAAAGAGTTTCTTAATGACACTTTTAGGTGATTAATTCTGAATTTTTCATTTTGCTGCTTGCCTAATGGAGTTTGTGAAGCTGACTGTCCTGACTGATTGCAGGTGCAGTCAGCAGCTCTGGATGAGATGTTCCAGCAAACTGAGGATATCACATATCGATACCACAAGGCAGCCCTGCTGCTGGAGGGACTGACTAAAATACTGCAAGACCCTGCAGATATAGAAAATGTACACAAGTGTAAGTTCAACTGAATCATGAAAATTACATGGAATTAATTCATTGTAAAATAGGACTGGTGATCACCTGTGCTGTGCCTCTCTCTGCAGATAAATCCAGCATCGAGCGAAGGCTTTCTGCACTCTGCTACAGCACAGTGGCTGTGTATGAGCAGTAGGAATATCCTGAGGACCAGATGGTGTGAACATAAGGGACCACATCAGTGATACTGCACTTTTTTCACTACAGCTTCATTGTTGTCCTTGTTCTGCCCCATGTGGAAGATGATTCTTACATTTCTGTGGTGACTACCAAAGAAACAGCAGCGTATTCAAAGAGGAGAAATTCCAAAAGTACACTTGCCTTACCAATCCAGCAGCTCCTTTTCCTTCCTAGCAACAGAATTTAAAAGAATCTCTCTTCACATTTCAAACTGATCCTTGTACGTGTGCTTTGAACTTGAATGATCAGGGTTTGTTGTTTTTCCCTCGTGAGGTTTTTAGAGAGCGGATCCTTCTGCATCAGGTACAAAAAAAAGACACTTCCCTCAGAAGATTCCCTCAAGAGTTTTTAAGCTGTTCAGTAAAATGTGGCTGAGTGAATCTGGGAAACCCTAACCATGTGCAAGTGCTGCTTGAAGCTTTTTGGGGCTCAGCTGCCTTGTCTGGAGCTCACCTGTTGTACACATGGCTCAGGTTGTCATATGAAGGGATGGCAAACACGCTCTTACCCCAGGGGAGAAGTGGGGGTGGAAGAAATTCCCTCCATCTGTGCAAAATCCCCAGGGGGTTTTCAGCTGATGTGGATACTATTTGATGATCTTCTTCCAAAATATTTTGTTTTGCACTAATTTACTAAAGCAACTGTATATTCATTTTTGAAGAACTATATTAAAAAAAATCTAGAGAAAGAAGGCACAATGGACTTGGCTGAATTTCATTTCAGTGTACATAAAATTCTTTTCAGAATTTCAAATGTAGCTTCTAGAAGACTTTCAAACAAACTGTGTAAAAACTTGTATTCATGTGAACCTTTCCATTTTATACCTATTTGTCTAATACTTGAGTAACTACTGCTCTGAACTTTCTCAGTAATAGCAATGTTGAGTTGCTGGTTGTTTGCTTTTTCTATAGATTTGGTTGCATCTTTTGTTGTGCATGCAATATGTGCATTAATGCCTGCAGTCTTTAGGGGTGTAATGACAGTTCTCTGTAGTTTGTTTCTTGGGCAGTATTACAATAAATACTGTAAACTGAAAGGTTCTGCAAGGAACCATGCAAAAAAAAAAAAAATTTAAAAAAACAAACCAGAAAATAATGTTGTGGTTTGAGATGCTGATAAAATGATGTAGAATCTCTACATATAGAGTGTGTGAAAAATCAGGATTATTTTGTGTGCATTCTGGGGGAGAGGTGGGAAGCTTCATTTAGCCTTATAGGCATTGTCATTTCAAGCATCCCATGAGATCATCAGGACAGCGATTTGCAAGTATTTGGGCAGATCAGCTTCTCTGGAAATGGTTCCTACACTTTGTTTTTGGGACTTTTTTTGTTACTCAACTGCTTGAATACTTGAATAAACCATTCTCCAGGACAAAATCATTTTAATCCTCTTAAACACAGCGGTCTGAACTATTTGACAAAGTTGTACAGGGCTTACACATCAAAATATTGTTTCAGTGTTGGGATAACCATGTGTTTCCTTTACTTTGACAGAGTAATGTACTTTTTACCTTATTTATCTGTATGAAATTCCAACAGTTAATTTGAAAGTGTTTGTTTATATAATGTTTGTATTTTTAGGTCTTTAATACGGTGTTTCTACCTCTCCTTTGTAATTGCATGCATTATTCTTGGAACTAGGTAATAACTCACTGAACTGTTGCGTAATAGCCTTTTTATTATGGCCTGTATAAATGTATATTAAGGTAAAAAATAAATACTGACACTAGAAGTGTTTCTATGGTACAACTGAGTTTCTGTGTCTCTGTGACCAGAGGTGTTGATTTTAGGAAAAATTCTTTACTTGCCTGGGTAAAGAAGTTGCTGAATGTTCCCCCCAGCGGGGCAGGATGGGGCAGCATCCTTGAGTTCTTTATCTCTGGATAGCTCAGGCACAAAGTGTCCCTGAGTTTGTTTTTCTCTGGCTTTAGCAAGACAATTTACTCTGCTGCTTTTTTTTTTTTCCCCAATTTTTTTTTTTAACTTGGATTGGAGGACAAAAATGCTAAGTAGGATCCTGGGTAACAGCTGTATGATCTTTCAACAAGGTGCTTATTTGTTGCCTCTAGCAAAGGGGAGCTGTTGGGGCTGCCAGAACAGCAAATACAGAGCTAATTGACAAAAGCTGGCAGGAAGTTACAATTTCTATCCAAAGTTGACAAAAAATGGGCTTTGTTCACCTCCCAGCCTGTGCCCTCTGCCCAGCTGAGATCTGCTGTGGGAGCTGCTGTGTGGATATTGTATTTTTGAGCTGTACTATCAGATTTTCCCCAATTTATTATTAAAAACCTCTCCACTTGTGAGTGGCACATAAAGAGGATGAGGAAGGAGGGAGCTGGGAATGCTAATGATATGTCTGAGCCTGAATCTAGGAACAAAGCAACAGCTTTAATGCACAAGTCTAGGAGATAGGCTGCTTTTCTCAGGAACTCACTGGGTTTTGTTGCTTTTCTTTCTTTCCTTTCAGGATTCAAGCTCATTCTCCTTCCCCTCTTGCCAGCAAGGCTACAGCTGCACAAACAGGAGGAGAAGAAAAGGGCTATTCTTGCTGGCTGTTTTCAGGAGGAGGAGACCAATGTTCATGGCCTGTCTTTCTGCATAAACTCATTCCACAAAGATCCTGAAGCTGTCCTCTGTCTTTGGCTCTCCGTGCTGAACAGCAGGTGCTTGTTTTTAAAAAATACTTTTTTTTCCCCCCAGCCTTTGAAAGATAGAACTTGAAAGGAGAGATTTGCTGTGCTTTTCTAGCTCAGCTCTCCAGCATCTTCTGCACTTGCTCCACTCTGTCCATTTTACAGAATGTCAGCTGAGGAATCTAAAACACTTTTTGATTCTGACATTTGCTGCTTTTCATAAGCAAGAAGTTGAACTCTCAACCCTTCCTCCGACACAGAGGAGGAAATCCTGTTAATTTAACTTGCAACTTAAGATGCTACAAGTTATTCCAAGGAGCATTTTGAGGAGGGAGCTGTTGCTGGGACTGCCTGGGTTTTGCATGGTTCTTGCTGTTATCTTGTACAGCTACATCAAATTATTATCCCATCACCTCAGGGTTCAGAGGCAATAACTTGTGATGCACCCATGTCCCAGTGCTGTGCCCAGCTACACCAAAAAGGGAAACTTGCTTTTCATCTGGAGCAGGGAAAGCTGGATCCTGCTGCTTCCAAAGCTTGTTGAGGCTTTGAAATTCAGATAGGCTGGCTTGTGACCTGACTTGTGACCCACCTCCTTTTTGATTCCTGCTTCCTCTCCTATTTTGGGGGACTTTTTAATTTAAATGTTGATCCTTTGACTTCTCTGAGCTCTGCTTGCCACTATATCTTCTGACAGTCCAGGATACCTTTTAAGTCTTGAAGCAAATCTCTTTTCACCCTGAGCTTCCCCATGTGACCTGAGCCATGCTCCTGGCTGTGGCTTTTCCCAGAGTGCCCCCACAGCTCCTCCTTTTTGCAGAGGAGTGGAGTCCATCAGGGTCACCCCTCTCCTGAGGTCTCCAAGTCAGCTGGAGCCCAGCAGAAGGAAGCCTTGGCACTGCTCCTTGGGACAAACACCTTTTCAAAAGGCTTTTGTGCAGGGCAGGCTCCCCCCTCCTGGCTGCCTGCAAGCCAGCCGAGTGCCAGTGGGGCTGTTGAGTCTTGTTGCAGTCCTTGTGCCAATCATTCCCATTGTTTCTTTGTGTCCCTTTCACATTTTCCATGGCCTGAACTCTGTCCACAATGCAGCCCACAGACCAGGGCTGTGTGTGACACAGTATCTCCTTCTGGCAAATGTGAGATCAGCCCCAGCTTTCAAAACAAGTGATGCCATAAATGAACTGAGCTGCATTGATTCCTGTAGGTTCCTCAAAAACCTCTCCCTGTTGTTCATCTTCTGTATCCACTTTTATGGTCGAGTGCTGTTTGTGTTTGGGATCTGGCTGGGTTATGTGACTTCCAGAAAACATTTGGAACTTGAGACTAGGCAGACATTTAAGCAGAGACTAAGGATTGTAGCTGAAAACTGGAAGTTCTGTGAGTGTGGTGTGTCAGCTAAAAGGACATTTATTGATCTGCTGCGTTATTTGGTGGCCTCTTGAAAGCAAATACTGCCCAGTTTATCTCCCAAACCAAAGTCCTCTTTCCCCAGGCTCTGCTGGGTGCTTTTGGAAGCACAAAGGGCTGCTCCCCAGGGCAGGGCAGCCTGTCTGATTGCTGTTAATTGACTCCAAGAGGGGAGTGAGGGCTACAAGGAGTGAGGGTAGGGGAGAAAGTTGAGCTCAGCTTCTCAATAAAACACCTTTTGCTTCTGTAACCACAGATTAGAACCCCCCTCAGCACTGCTCACCTCCCAGTTCCTCTGGAGTTCCATTGCTTTCCCATAAATAGCTCCCTTTATTGTTTCTCAGTGATTGAATTAAAATAGAAAACACTGCCAGCTCCCAGGCGTGGGGAGCACAGGGTATTCCTCTGTCTCACTCAGGATCCCACACTTCCCTGAAACCCTCCTGTCTCACCCAGCTGAGACTCTGCAATGCTAAAAAAGCCTCTCAGCCTTGTTCCCTGTCCCCAGCTGGCCAAAAGATGTCCCTGACAAGGACCAAAAGGGACTCTCTGCCAGGATGCTGCCTCATTTCTGCAAAGGTTTATCCCCACAGACCACTGCGATAACTGGGAGCTGGGATATTTGCTTCCAGTGTGTGCTGCCAAGTACAAGCAGCACTGTTGTGACATGAAAACCCCTCTGGGCTGACGGGTGAGCATTTTACAAGCTCTGGAGAATCCATCCACCTCCCTGCTCGTGCTGCCAGCCTGGGTGGGTGCAGTGCAGCGCCGTTTCCCCAGGCACAATGTAATGCTCCATGCTGACAGCTCAGGCTTTTACTCTGATTTCAGCACCACTAATCCTTATACAAATTCCCTTGAGCCTGCACAGAGCTCCAACCTCCTGTGCCTGCAAGGATGCTGACAGGATAACGGGGAGCATTTCCATCAGTCAACGGTCCTGTGAGGAAAATTCCTGCTTCTACCCATGGTTTCTTCAGTGCAAACCCAGCTTTTCTCCTTACACCACCTGGAAGGGCCCTGTCTGTTTTTCCTTCTCATGTTGCCTCCCGCACACAAGTTTTAGCAGTTGGTCATGTCATTCTTCTCCACAGCAGGGTGTTTACTGCTGAGATTTGTGCTACAGCTGGTGAAATGCTGAGCCACAGCCCAGGAGGTGATAGTGAAGCCAACTGACCACAGAAGCCAAGCTTGGTGTTGGGGGGAATTGTGGTTCTGCACAATCTGAAGCCAAAAGGCACCCCCAGCTTCGGAGGGCTGTGTTGATATGGGAAAATGGGATTAAACTTTGCAGGAGAAGGGGTGCTCTGTGAAGGAGCCCACATCACCTGGGCAGGAGCAGGAGGTGCAGCAGGCATGGATTTAGTGGGGTACAGCTGCAGCCGAGGAGCTTTAGCAGTAAAGGCGCTGTGTAAACCGAGACACGAGAGACAGCGTGTAACAACCTGCATACAATTTTCAAATAATCACCGTGCTTTTCCTAGAACAAGTCGTGGCAGGTCTGTTTTTAACCGGAATGTGCCCAACCTTGCCCGGGCTCCTTTCTCCGCGGTTTTTCTGGCTCGCTTCCCACGCCGCGAGTGTATCGAGGGTAACTGGACCAGAACAGCACCTGCCCGGCTTCGCTGCCCCTCCGTGGCTGGAGGCGGCTGGAAGGGCACGGCAGGGCCAGCCCCGTTCTTTCCCCGCTCCCTGCCCCGATACGGCTCCGCAGGGACTCTGCCCTCCGCCCCCAGGGCAGCCCCACGCCCCGGCAGCGTTTCACAACCGGCCCGGCAGCGCCAACAGGAGGCTGGTGGAGAGAGAAGCTCCTCTGAAGGTAACTTGCTTTTTATCCTTCGTTTTTTAATGAGTCACTTTGCTTTCTCGGGCTGTGTCACGCGGCTGTGGCAGTGGGTTGGGAAGGGCAGGATTTAATCATTGTGAGGGGATCTTGGTGTCTTGATTGGTTGGGCAGGGAAGCAGGACCAGATCTCTGGTCCTGACCAAAGTGAAATGCTGCTCCTGGGAAGCAGGGTGAAATCTGCAGTGTTTTGTGTTTCTGTGAAGATGTGTGAGGGCCTCAGGGTTATGGGTGCAGCCTGGCTCCGGGCACACAGCTGGCTGCCCACCCAGGCCACGGACATGTCTGTGCTTTGACTCCTTGGGAACATCCCTGTGAGCAGAGGGTGGAGTGGTTGGTGGGTCTGAGGCTTGGAGAAAGCCCCCTCAGAACAGGATCAATCAGCAAAGCCCAGATTGCTCTGGAGGTGCCCTGTGCAGGTGGAACAGGGCTTGGGTGCTGTGAGCCCTCAGCTCTCAGCTTGAGAGTGGCAGCTCCTCACAAGAAGGACGACATCTCCCAGCCTTGCTCGGGGTGGGACACTCCTGGAGGGACGGGCCGGGCTGGGCGGCCTCCATGGCCCTGTGCTGAGCTGGGCGTCCCGGTGTCTCCTCAGCGCTGAGCAGCCATGGAGAAGATGCAGCAGATCGTGGGCCGGGCCAGGGCCGCCTTCAGGTCGGGCCGGAGCCGCCCGCTGGAGTTCAGGATTCAGCAGCTGAAGGCTCTGGAGAGGATGGTGCAGGAGAAGGAGAAGGAGATCCTGGCAGCTCTCAAGGCCGATCTGAACAAGGTCTGGGTCGGGGAGTTTCTCTCATCAGCTGTGCATGGACACTGGTCGGCCCTGATGGGAAAGTGGGAAGGCCAAGGGCTGCCTTTGCTGTCCTAAATGACTTTTGCTCTTGTCCCCCTTGGCCTTGTGCCACTGTGGCCTGTGAAGGTCTGCTGCCACCATTTCTGAGAAGGAGTTAGTCTAAGGCAGGACTGCGAAGGCAGTCCTGGCTGTCAGGTTTTGGGTTCTGCCTCACACACCCATCTCTGGCCGGGGATCCTTTGTCACTGCCAGTGACAGACACTTGGAAGTAGCAAGGCTGTGATGGTGGCTGTGGGAGGTGGGCGCCTTTTCCATCCCTTCCCCAAACTCCCTGTTGTTACAGTGTGGGTACAACGCCTACAGCCATGAAATTCTGGGCGTGCTGGGGGAGCTGGCCCTCACCATGGAGAAGCTGCCATCCTGGGCAGCCCCTCAGCCCGTGAAGAGACCATGAGGGGCGAGGCCTACATCGGCTACGAGCCCCTGGGCGTGGTGCTGGTCATCGGGGCCTGGAACTACCCCTTTGTGCTGGTCATGCAGCCCCTGATCGGGGCCATCGCTGCAGGTGGGGATCCAGAACAGCCTTGGTGGGGTCCTGGCTGGGTGTGGGGAGAGGACTGAGGGCTCATGTCCGTGCTGTGTGTGCCCTGCAGGCAATGCCGTGGTGGTGAAGCCGTCGGAGGTCAGTGAGAACACGGCTCGGCTGGTGGCTGATCTGCTCCCACAGTACCTGGACAAGGTGAGTGTGGCCCCGTGCCTGACATGAGTGTCTTGATCTGTCCTGCTTTCAAAGGGCTCCTGCAGATTTGAGCCAAATCCATTGCCTGCTCTCTTCAAAGGAGCATAAGCAGCAGGCACAGGAAGGGTTGATTTACTGGTAGAGTCCAAAGGTACACTGACAAATTCTCCCTGTGTTTGTGTATGAGCTTACATAACCCTGCTGCAGTGTGACAGCCTTTTTGACACCCATGACCATATGGAGAGCTGTATATGCACTTCTCACTGCAGGAGCTGCTCTTTTGGAGCTGTGCTGGGGATGCCCTTAGGCCAGCACAGGTTCTGTGGGATGCTGGTGGTGCCTGGTTCTTCCTGAGAACTGGGCACTGGGTGTTCCATGGCAACATGGCCTGGGTTTT
>NW_005054368.1:3097246-3106806 GCF_000277835.1 Geospiza fortis | reverse complement strand
GAGCAGGAGCTGTTGTTCCTCCTCCTCTTGCCTGGCAGTTCTGTCATCCCTTGCACTGTGTCACAGAGATAGGCTGTTGCTGCCACTGCACAGGGCCCTGTGGAGTTTCCTCCGGGGTGTTAGCGCCTTCTCTGGGTGGGAGGCAGGAGCAGGGGAAGGAGGCAGCCCTTGGGAGAGCCTGGCAGTGATATGTGCCCTGATTCTTCCTGTGTGGGAGCAGCTCCACAGCCAGACTCAGCCCTGGCCTCAGCCTTCATTTCTTTTAGTTCATGTGGCAAAAAGTAGGAAATTAATCTTCATTTGAGGGGAAGGAGCAGAGCATATCTGTGACAGCACTATATTTTGTCCCTGTCATGAAGTAGGGCACAAACAAGTCTGCCCTCTGCCACATGCAGAGCTGCTGCCTTGATGTGAGTGCTGTGAATCAAGATAACTCCCAGGCTCTTGTTTGCCCTGCAGGAGCTGTACCCTGTGGTCACTGGAGGAGTTCCTGAGACAACCGAGCTGCTGACCCAGAGATTTGATCACATCCTCTACACTGGCAACACTGCAGTGGGCAAAATTGTGATGGCAGCAGCTGCCAAGCACCTGACCCCTGTCACCCTGGAGCTGGGGGGGAAGAGCCCCTGCTACATCGACAAGGACTGTGACCTGGCTGTGGCCTGCAGGTCAGGTTCTTGCAGCCTTGATGGGCCCTCAGCAGCAGGGCAGGGGGAGCATCTCTGGGCCAGCTCAAGTGCTGGCAGCTGGGCTGAGGGGTGGGGAAGGGACTGAGCATGGAGCAAGCTTGTCCCTTTCTCCCTTGCCACAGGCGGATAACGTGGGGCAAGTACATGAACTGTGGGCAAACCTGCATCGCCCCAGACTACATCCTGTGTGACCCATCCATCCAGAGCAAGGTGGTGGAGAACATCAAGGCCACTCTGAAGGTGAGGGAGGAGTCCCTTGTGCTGTGGAGATTGTCCCAGCTGTGATTTCCTGGAGCTGTTGGAAGCTGTTTTGTTTCTGCTGTTCCCTTTGTCAGGAATTCTATGGGGAGGACGTCAAGTCATCTCCAGACTATGAAAGGATCGTCAACCAGCGTCACTTCAAGAGGATCCTGGGCTTGATGGAAGGGCAGAAAATTGCTCTTGGGGGAGAGACTGATGAGGCCTCCTGCTTCATAGGTGCTCCTGGCAGCTGCTGTGGAGGGGAGGTGGTAGTGGGTGCTTTGTGGGGTCTGTTTGTCTGTGCCTTATTTGACCCAGGTGCTGTGATGGGCCAGGTCTGTGTCCTGCTCACGCTGTTCTCTCATTCTCCCATTTGCCTCAGCTCCAACCATCCTCACGGATGTTTCCCCGGAGTCAAAGGTGATGGAGGAGGAAATCTTTGGGCCAGTGCTGCCCATTGTGCCTGTGAAGAGCGTGGAGGAAGCCATTGAGTTCATCAATGGTCGGGAGAAGCCCCTTGCCCTGTATGTCTTCTCCAACAACAAGCAGGTGGGTCTGGGCTGTGCCAGAGGAGATGAACATTGCTGAAATGTAGCTCCCTTCTCAGTATCCTCAGTTACATGGTCTGGTCTCTTCTTTGAGCCTTTTTAATATTTTGGTTTGTGTTTTTTTCTTTTTCTAGTTAATCAAGAGAGTCATCTCGGAAACCTCCAGTGGTGGTGTGACTGGAAACGATGTCATTATGCATTTCTTCCTCTCAACTTTGCCTTTTGGTGGTGTTGGTAAGTTATTTGAGCTCCTTAAGAGTTGGGACTTAATACACAGTGTGTCCCAGGGACCAGCAACTCATGGTTTGTGTCTGGGTATCTCTGTGCCTCCTAAAGCTCAAGAGTCTCTGTGCAGCAGGATAATAGTTATGAGTTCTGGGAGTTCATTAGGATGGGGGCCAGGAGGGAAAAACCTTTGGGTGTATTTTTGGAAAGACTGAAGCATTTAGTGCAGCCTGCTGGGGAAGGTGCATTAAAACCATTAGCTGCAATCAGAGTGACTGGTGTAAATGAGGTGAGGAAGAAGAGGGTTGGAGTACAATGGACATCATAGAGACTGAGAAGTGCCGCAGGGGAAGGCTCAGCTGTCCTCAGGTGGGCAGAGTTGAGGCTGGCTGAGGCTGAGGAGTGCCCTGCCTGGCTGTGTCCCTCAGGGCACAGTGGGATGGGCGCCTACCACGGCAAGCACAGCTTCGAGACCTTCTCCCACCGCCGCGCCTGCCTTATCAAGGACCTGAAGATGGAGAGCACCAACAAGATGCGGTACCCACCTGGCAGCCAGAAGAAGGTGGACTGGGCCAAGTTCTTCCTGCTGAAGAGGCTTAACAAGGCCCGAATTGGGCTCTTTGTCCTGGCCCTGCTGGGGGTGGTGACAGCGGTGATGATCAAGGTGAGTTTTGGGTCTTTGCTGTCTATGGCAGTGCATGTACAATTTACCTGGTCTGCTCTTTGCAACTGCAGCCCTTTTATAAAGCCTGGCCTCTTTTTCTGTCTTGAGATTTATAATACCTGTCCCACCTTAAATTCTTACCTTCTCACTCTTGCAAGCTGTCTGTAGAATAGGAATATGCCTGGAGAGATCTCCAGGCTGCTGTACTCCCTGTTGCTCTTCCCTGGTAGGTGACACCCGTGGGATGCTCCCTCCAGAGGCAGAGGTTGGTAATTTTGGACTGCTTAGGTGTGGCTTCCATCCCAGAGCTTCCTTCAGCAGTGTTTGAGCTGCCTCACAGCCCAGAGAGCTGCAGTCTGTGCCGTGGCACCCTGGGGAGGGAAGCTGTGTCCCAAAGCTGGGGTCTGTGACAAGCTCTTGTTCCTCCTCGCCCATTGCAGCCCCTGTCTGACCTCAGCTCAATTATTCCCATTTCCTCACGTGTTTCCAGCTGGGTAGTGCGGAAGGGTGGGATGTCCTCTCATCTCTGCAGGAGGCAGAGGCTTGTGGGAGGCTCAGGATGCCTCCTGAGGTGGAGGAGCAAGATCTGAATCTCCAAGTGTGATCACTGCTGGTTCTCCATGTCTGACATAGCAGACACTACATGTGCCTTCACTGACTGCTCCGTGGGGATTACTGAGCTTAAGGGAGCAGCTCCTGAGGGCACAGGAGGAGGCAGGGTGGATCACAACTCTGCCTTTCAGTCTGTGTAGTTGCTGCTACAAGGAGACACTCAGGAGCTCAGCATCCCAGGGGAAATAACCTGCTCACATAACCCAGGAGGAGATTTAAGAGCCAAGAACTGGCTCAGGCCTCGAGGCAGCAGCCAGGGAGGCAGGCCCTGTGTAGGGCAATGAGAGGGGGGAATCTCACGGCATCTTGAAATCATTTGGGTTTCTCAGAGCCACCAGTCTGTGCTGAAGAGAAAAGCCCTGTTGGTTGTGCTGGCTGTGCAGAGGCTGGGCTGGCCCAGTGGGTGGTAAGGAGGAGCAGGTTTCAGAGCACTGCTGTGGCTGCCACAGTGAGGTAGGAGCCTTTTTCTTCTCCTGTGTGTAGACCTAGTTTGAGATGGGGAAAAGCTTTATAGATGAGTGAATGTGGGGCTGAGCCAGAGCACGATGTTTTCCCTGGCATCTGAGATAACCAGTGCATGCTGAGGGGCAGGAGAGCTGCACGTTGGGGAACCCCCTGCCTGAAGGGGCTTTGCTTCAGGCTGTTCTAGAATGGGAATTGGTTTTGTCTCAGCATATCCTTCACAGGGTGTTGGTGTTGTGTTTTGCTTTCACAGGTGCTTAACTGATGAAGAGAGGAGAAGGCACCATGTGCTCATCATACTCTGGGTGCTGGCTTTGTTTCCTTAAGCTGGGAAGTCATTCTTTTCTTTTGTTCTGGGTGATTTCAGTGAGCTGTCGAGCACACAGAGTAGCCTTAGAGAGGCACTAACCACGAGAAGGCTCAGATTCCTGTTTACTTAAAAGCCATGCTGGAACAGAGGGACCACTGGGGACAAGCTCTCCGAAGGAGGACTGCAGAGCAAGAAATTCCAGTCCCTACCTGCACCCCGTGCCATGCAGAGCTTCCAGAGAAGCTTCCACCTTCCTTCACTGACCAACAGGAGCTGAAATTTCAGCAGTCCTTGGGTTGAGAGTGTTTTCCCTGCAGTTTTGGGGATGATCTGAACACCCACCCTCCTGGTGACGAGCCTGGGACAGGCTGTGCTGCCCGGTGCATTTGGCCAAGAGTGCTGGCTGTGAATAAACCCAGTGAGGGTCCCCTTGCCATTTAATTGAGGTGAAACATTCTCACATCTCTGCAATCCAGAATCATCCACAGCTGCTCAGGGGCTGCTTGCTGGGTTCTGTTTCATCATGTGCCTTTAACAGTTATTTAGCAGTCAGAAAATTCCAGAGGTGATGCCTGTGCTGCCTGTGTTGTGCTGATGAGTGTCTCTTGCTGCAGCAAAAGAATTTTCAGGCCTGTTAGAGAAGTGGGAATGACAAATACCTTGTGGATTAGCCCAGCCCCACACAGCCATTTCTTTTTTCCCTGTGGGACAGGGAAGAGAATTGAAAGAAAATGAGCAAATTTGTATGGTGAGATTAAAATAGTTTAATAGGTGACGTGAAAACTGGGCTTGCAGGCAGATCAAAGCAAATTAAGGAATTTGTTCATTAATTCCCCTCATCAGGCAGGTGTTCAGCCATCCCCAGGAGAGCAGGGCATCATCACCTGGTGGTGACTTGGGAAGACAAACACCAGAACTCCCAATGCCACAAACCCAAAACAGCACCATCCTTCTACAAAGAAACTTAGTGTCTGCCATGAAAATTAACTTTATCCCAGCCAAAGCCAGTTCAAAGCTGTTCCTGGTCAGGTTCCTCCAAGGGAAAACAATTACTGGAAGAGTGTGTGTGCTCCTTCGTGTTTGAGCTTCTCAGGATTCTGTAATCTTGCACTGGGGGATTATGTGGGGCTTGTTCTAGCTTGGGGGAAGGAATTGAAGGTGAAAGAGCCTTAGAACTATTAATGTTAAAGCAAATTGAAAAAAAATATTACTAAATGCAATTACTATAGAGTAGAAAATTATATTTACTGTGCAATAAGTGGGATTTCTTCATGTCTGGTGAAAATCCATGTGCTAAGCCTTTTTGATGATACATTTTGCAAGCCACTAAATAAACACTGAGAATTTAAATAATGAACTGAGTGTGGTAAGTCCTTGCAGTCTCCTGAGGAATCCTGTTCTGCTGGTCCCAGCTCTGGCCATGGCTTGGCTGCATGGCTCACAGGTGTTGTGTGGTGTCACTGGCACCTTGGCAGGGATCCCCCAGAGCTCTGTTGGGCACTGAAAACTCTCCTGGAGCCAGGCAGGGAGTGGGGTGAGCCAGCAGAGGAGCTGGCCTGTTTCCCCCCTCTCAGATCCATGCTGGATTGCCTGGTTGGGGTTTTTTACATCCCGAGCCTGAGCCTTGTGTCCTGACAGCAGCTGTGGCACGTGGGCCAGGCGTGGGCACAGGCACGCGGTGTCTGCCATCCCACACCAGGGCTGAGTCACTGCCCTGCCTGGAGCAGCCACCCAGGGCTGGACAGGGTTGGGTAAAGGGCACCTCCTGATGCCCAGCAAGAGCCCTGGGCCAGGGCCAGCTCTCCCGTGGGAGGAGGGATCGCCCCCAGCCATGGCAGGGGAAGGGCTTGTGCCTGCTTGCAGTCGCCACAGGAGGCTGGTGGAGAGAGAAGCTCCTCTGAAGGTAACTTGCTTTTTATCCTTCGTTTTTTAATGAGTCACTTTGCTTTCTCGGGCTGTGTCACGCGGCTGTGGCAGTGGGTTGGGAAGGGCAGGATTTAATCATTGTGAGGGGATCTTGGTGTCTTGATTGGTTGGGCAGGGAAGCAGGACCAGATCTCTGGTCCTGACCAAAGTGAAATGCTGCTCCTGGGAAGCAGGGTGAAATCTGCAGTGTTTTGTGTTTCTGTGAAGATGTGTGAGGGCCTCAGGGTTATGGGTGCAGCCTGGCTCCGGGCACACAGCTGGCTGCCCACCCAGGCCACGGACATGTCTGTGCTTTGACTCCTTGGGAACATCCCTGTGAGCAGAGGGTGGAGTGGTTGGTGGGTCTGAGGCTTGGAGAAAGCCCCCTCAGAACAGGATCAATCAGCAAAGCCCAGATTGCTCTGGAGGTGCCCTGTGCAGGTGGAACAGGGCTTGGGTGCTGTGAGCCCTCAGCTCTCAGCTTGAGAGTGGCAGCTCCTCACAAGAAGGACGACATCTCCCAGCCTTGCTCGGGGTGGGACACTCCTGGAGGTGTTCCCAGGGCTGTGCGGCTCCCGTGCCCCTGTGCTGAGCTGGGCGTCCCGGTGTCTCCTCAGCACTGAGCAGCCATGGAGAAGATGCAGCAGATCGTGGGCCGGGCCAGGGCCGCCTTCAGGTCGGGCCGGAGCCGCCCGCTGGAGTTCAGGATTCAGCAGCTGAAGGCTCTGGAGAGGATGGTGCAGGAGAAGGAGAAGGAGATCATGAGAGCCCTCAAGGCTGATCTGAACAAGGTCTGTGCTGTCAGGGGGACCCTCACTTTTGCTGTGCACGAACAGTGGGTAAAGCAGGAAGGCCAAGGGCTGCCTGTGCAGTGACAAATGGTTTTTGTCATGTCCTCCACTGTGGAAGTGAACAACTCTGACTCCCCAGGGTGCCACGGTGGCTGTGGGAGGTGGGCGCCTTTTCCATCCCTTCCCCAAACTCCCTGTTGTTACAGAGTGGGCCCAATGCCTTCGCCCAAGAGCTCCTGGGTGTGCTGGCGGAGCTGGCCCTCACCATGGAGAAGCTGCCATCCTGGGCAGCCCCTCATCATGTCAAAAAGGACCTGCTGACCCTGAGGGACGAGGCCTACATCGGCTACGACGCGCTGGCGGTGGTGCTGGTCATCGGGGCCTGGAACTACCCCTTTGTGCTGGTCATGCAGCCCCTGATCGGGGCCATCGCTGCAGGTGGGGATCCAGAACAGCCTTGGTGGGGTCCTGGCTGGGTGTGGGGAGAGGACTGAGGGCTCATGTCCGTGCTGTGTGTGCCCTACAGGCAATGCCGTGGTGGTGAAGCCGTCGGAGGTCAGTGAGAACACGGCTCGGCTGGTGGCTGAGCTGCTCCCACAGTACCTGGACAAGGTGAGTGTGGCCCTGTGTTGGTCCCCTTGTTTCTCTGTGTCACAGTGACGAGCAGGGTGAGGGTGACCCTGACACCCGTGCCCTGCAGGATCTGTATGCTGTGGTCACTGGAGGAGTTCCTGAGACAACCGAGCTGCTGACCCAGAGATTTGATCACATCCTCTACACTGGCAACTCTGCTGTGGGCAGAATTGTGATGGCAGCAGCTGCCAAGCACCTGACCCCTGTCACCCTGGAGCTGGGGGGAAAGAGCCCCTGCTACATCGACAAGGACTGTGACCTGGCTGTGGCCTGCAGGTCAGGTTCTTGCAGCCTTGATGGGCCCTCAGCAGCAGGGCAGGGGGAGCATCTCTGGGCCAGCTCAAGTGCTGGCAGCTGGGCTGAGGGGTGGGGAAGGGACTGAGCATGGAGCAAGCTTGTCCCTTTCTCCCTTGCCACAGGCGGATAACGTGGGGCAAGTACATGAACTGTGGGCAAACCTGCATCGCCCCAGACTACATCCTGTGTGACCCATCCATCCAGAGCAAGGTGGTGGAGAACATCAAGGCCACTCTGAAGGTGAGGGAGGAGTCCCTTGTGCTGTGGAGATTGTCCCAGCTGTGATTTCCTGGAGCTGTTGGAAGCTGTTTTGTTTCTGCTGTTCCCTTTGTCAGGAATTCTATGGGGAGGACGTCAAGTCATCTCCAGACTATGAAAGGATCGTCAACCAGCGCCACTTCAAGAGGATCCTGGGCTTGATGGAAGGGCAGAAAATTGCTCTTGGGGGAGAGACTGATGAGGCCTCCTGCTTCATAGGTGCTCCTGGCAGCTGCTGTGGAGGGGAGGTGGTAGTGGGTGCTTTGTGGGGTCTGTTTGTCTGTGCCTTATTTGACCCAGGTGCTGTGATGGGCCAGGTCTGTGTCCTGCTCACGCTGTTCTCTCATTCTCCCATTTGCCTCAGCTCCAACCATCCTCACGGATGTTTCCCCGGAGTCAAAGGTGATGGAGGAGGAAATCTTTGGGCCAGTGCTGCCCATTGTGACTGTGAAGAGTGTGGAGGAAGCCATTGAGTTCATCAACCTTCGAGAGAAGCCCCTTGCCCTGTATGTCTTCTCCAACAACAAGCAGGTGGGTCTGGGCTATGCTCCCTCTTGGAAGTGTCTCTGCACAGCTGGATCCTCTCCATGGCTGATCCCAGACACAGCTTTCTGCAGGGTCTGTGTCAGTTCCTTTTCCATAAAGGAAATTTATGGAAATTGCAGTGTTTGGGGGCCATGAGAGTCCCCAGAGCTGCTGGAAACTCCCAATCTCGTGCTGAAGGGCTCTAGGTTTGTTCATCTCTACCCACACAGGTGGGTGCTGCTTCCTGCCCTGTCTCCTGCCCCCGTTTCCTGGCTCTGTTGTGCCTGCTCAGGAATCCAGGTCAGGGCTTTGCCCTGGAACAACAGCCCCAGGCAGTTTGGGTGGGAGGGCTGAGGAGCACCTTGGGCTGAAGCCTTTTCATTCTGCGGCTGTTCCAGCTGGGCAGATCCTGTGCTCAAGCGGTGTAAACTGGCCTCTCTCGTGGAACAAGGCACAGCCTGTGCCCCCACAAAGGGGGATGGAAGCATCACCTCGAGCCCTCCCTGCTGTGGTACATGGTGTTGTGTTCCCTCCTGATTTGTTGTGTGCCCTCTCCCATTGTGGGTAGCTGATCAGACGGGTGATAGCAGAGACCTCCAGCGGTGGCATGACAGCCAACGATGTCATCATGCACTCCGTGCTCCCAGAGCTGCCCTTCGGAGGTGTGGGTGAGTCCCTGCCCCAGCCCACACACCTGCATTCGATCAGCAGCAGCCTCTGGCCCCACCCAGGGGCTCTCTGTCCATTTGGCAATTCAGGAGCTTCAGCTGCATTGCCCGTTAGTGTTCTTTTCTGGGGTGGGTTGCTTTGTAAAAAGGCTCATTTGTGTTTTGGCTGTTAGGCCTCTCAGTGAGAGAGGAAAACCCCCTGGCACCCAAGTGAGCTCTGGTTCTCCTGTGCTGGGCTGTGGGATAAATTTGTCCATGGCCTGGTTGAGTTTCCACAGCTGTTGTCAGGGTCCTGTGGCAGAGCTCACCTGGCTGTGGGCACAGGGCTGAGCTCTTGGGTGTTGCTGATCGTCCTCCTCATGTCCCACTCCTTGAAATCATAGGCCCAGCTCCTCCTGCCCCCAGCCCCTGTGAGAATTTTGTGGGAAAAGCAAGGCTGGCCCTGGAGGAGATAATTGGTGTCATTCACCTTTTAAGGGTGGGTTCACACAAGCAGCACCCCAAGGCAGTGAGCAGGTCCTCGTTGATTGCTGCTAAGGTCAAAAAGCTGCTCTTTGCTCCTCTGCCCTGAGGAGGAGCCTGACCAAGCTTTCCCTGTGTCCTGGGGGCTGCCAAATGAGTTTGAAAATCACAGGTGTCCCTGTGTGAGCCTGAGGAGTGCCCTGCCTGGCTGTGTCCCTCAGGGCACAGCGGGATGGGCGCCTACCACGGCAGGGTCAGGCTCCAGGACCTC
>NW_005054368.1:3096750-3097149 GCF_000277835.1 Geospiza fortis | reverse complement strand
AAGCAGTGTAACAGGAGCAGGGTGGGACAGTTCATCTCGGCCCTGCTGGCGGCTGTGAAAGCCATGCTGGCAAAGGTGAGTTTGGGTCTCTGCTGTCCCCTGTGGGTGTGTGCTCCCAGTTCTGTCCCCTGAGCCCCTCCTAACCCTTCATCACCCTATTCCTTTGAGCTCTGCTCCCTCCTTGGAGGGCTCATCCTTGTTTCTGTGTCTTTCCAGGTGTTGTGCCCCCATTGAGAGGGGTGATGGGCAGCCAGCCCTTGGACCCGCTGCTCGCTCCCTGCAGTCCTACTGCTGAACTTTTCTTTGCTGCAATTTCATTTCTTCCAAGGCACCGAAGAGGTAGAAGACAAAAGAATGCACCCAAAGCAGAGATACCCCAAGTTAAAGGCTCCAGCTCCT
>NW_005054368.1:3080335-3096727 GCF_000277835.1 Geospiza fortis | reverse complement strand
ATCATGCCTGGGCAGTGAGTGGCAGAGGGAAGGAAGCATCCACCCTGCTTTGTAAACAGCAGCTCCTCTAAAACGTCCTGGGAACATGGGAGTGTTTGTCACAAGGATATCAAAACAAAGCCAGTTGTTACTGAGCCTGTTATCTCTGTAACACCTCACCTGATCCCCAGAGGAAGCTGCTCATGACAGCGATAAGCCTGGGAAAGGAGGGTCTCACTGCAGGGGGACAGTCCAGGCTGGTTGTGCCCAGAGCAGAGGGAAAGGAGCCTCAAAGAACCTGCAGCATCTCATCCTTGAAAGGCCTCATGACTGAATGGGTGATGCTCCTTGCAGGGAAACCACCTTTAGCCATCCAAGGTGTGGCAAAAGCCACCTGAGCTGTGACCATGCTGTCCCAAGGACTCGAGAAGTGCCAGGGACTGTTGTGTTGCTGTATTTGGGGCTAATGGGGCAAAGACAGGAGCACTGCTGCAACTGGAGTCCCAGGTCTCGAGCAGAGTGGCAGAGCAGCCTCAGCCACCTCCTCTGTAACTGAATTTCAGGGGTTTATTAGTTTATGGATAGTCTTTTACCTCCAGACTTGTAACTGAGAGCTGCCCTTGACCCTCGCTGAATAAACCTTTATTTTACTGCAAAGGCCACCTGGAGCAGGGTAAGACCCATGTGTGGATGTTCCCTCCTCTGTCCCCAGCCTCCACCCCAAGGAGCCAGTCCCACTCCAGCTGGGTTTATTCTTTATTGGGCATTTGCCACGGAGCACCAGGGGGAGCTGGGCTGAGCTCAGCTCCACTGGGTGGTGACAGCGTGGGCTGTGGGTGGGTCTCCCCCACACTCAGTGTGTGTCAGGCAGCTCAGAGCAGCATTTTGGGTGCCAGAGCAGCCTCGGGGCCCGTTCCCAACCAAAACCTGCACAAAGGCTGCTGAACACTGACAGAGGCCCCTTGGCTCCTGCGGGACAGGCATGCGCTCCACCTTCTCTCTGGCTCCTCCATTCATGCCTGCTACACCTGTCCCTCAGGAAAGGCTTTCACCCCAAAATCGAGTCCCCAGACTCCTTGGTGGGAGTCAGTCTGTGCTGAGAATCAGCTTCACAGCAATGCCCAGGGCCAGCGCGGTGATGGCCGCGGCCACGGCCAGCCCACGGCGGAGCATCAGCTGCTTGGTGACCACCACAGGGGTGGCAGGAGAGGAGGTGGCCTCTGGCAGCTCCAGCTGGTACGTGGGGCCCTCTGTCCTGGTGATGCCCGTGAGCACAACGTCGCTCTGCGATTCCAATCCCGCTGCAAGGAGAACAGGGTTTGGGGGGGCCCTGAGGGCTTTCTCAGGAGGGTTTTGTCACAGGGCTGAAGGCATGTTAGGAGCAGTGATCTCAACCAGGTCCTGCCCCTGGAGGTGGGATCAGGTGAGGACTGCCCACAGGTTGTCCCTCTGTCACCCTCCTGAGCCCACGCTGGTAATTACTGCTCTCCCAGCAGCTGAGGGTGTCACCAGCATGACACTCTCCCATTTTATGGGCTCATTCCTGAACCTTTCAGGGCCCTTCCTGCACCAAACCCTCCCCTGCATGCAGCACCCAGCTCCTGCCATACCGACAGACCCCAGCACGGCCCTGGCAGGGAGGAAAGTGTGGGGCTGGGGGGCTGGTGCCATATCCAGGTCCTTGTAGGAGCCTTCAGGGCCCAGGCTCGGCAGCTCCTGTGGGGTCACTCCTGCGCGGCGCTGAGCCTGCCGAAGGAATGTGCTGGGGTTACTTGGGAATTCCCACCTGGCAAAGCTCTGCTGCCTCTCCTGGGGCCTCCCTGCAGATGTTGAGGCACCAGGTGATGCTCAGGGCTGAGGTAGCCCGGGTCATCCCATCTGCTCTGAGCTTTGTGTCCCCAAAAGAGGTGCAGGGGGAAACCTTGAGGCCACCGAGTGCTTGTGCAGGAGGAAGCTGAATTCAGGGATGTCATGGGAGTGCTGGTTTTTGCTCTGGAGCACTGGGCGTGAGATTGAGCCTGTCTCATCCCAGCAGGGCACTGAGGACCTTCCCAGTGCAGGGATGTGCTGTCAGGGCCTGGATTACCTTCTTGGCTGCCTTCTCCCAGTCCACACGGGAGATGTAGGTGAGGAAGCTGCTGCAGAGCATGAAGACACAGACGAGCATGCCGATCCACAGGCCTGCAGAGGGCACACAGCCTCAGCCAGAGCCAACCCAGCCTCCCAGGACAGCAGGTCCAGAAAGGGAATGTCACCCAGCTCAGTGGGGACACGGGGTGCTCATGGGTGCCTGCTTTGGGGTAAATTTTCCCAGTAAAAGCTCCCAGCAGCTGCAGGAGCCATCCCAGTCCAGCCCAGTGTGTGAGCAGGTCAGCAGAGGGACAGAGCCGGGCACGAGGGCTGTGGTGAGCCCCCAGTGGAGCTGCAGCTGCCCGTGGGGGGTTTGGGGGTGCAGTGCCCTGGGGTCAGTACCCATGACGCCGATCCTGGCCACGAAGAGCAGCACGGCTGCCAGGGGCATGCCCACACCGTAGTAAGTGACAGCATTGACGATGGCACCAAATTTCTGCTTCCCGATGCCTCTGAGCACCCCACTGCAGGCACCCTGCCAGGAGAGGGAGAGGGGCTGGGGCAGGGAGCAGCACCCTGGCCCAGCTCAAGAGATGACCCAGCTCCCTGCCTCTGCCCATTGTTTCTGTGTCCCTGCCCAGTCCTATGGGTCACCATCCTTTTAAGCATTCAGTGTTTCCCTAAGGGATGATCCCAGGAGTTCTGCAGGGTCCTGGTGCGGGCACTGGTGGATGGCCAAGAGATCCTCCCACACCAGCCTGAGGGACCCTCAACTGCCTGATCCATGACACTGCTGCTGAGCACCAAGGTTCCCCGTGGAAAACAGCAGCATTCCCTGGGACTTACAGTCATGGCTTCAAACAAGTGGAAGACAACGTAGACAGGCATGATCCACGCCACCAAGTCAATGATTTCCCTGGGGATGGAGGAAAACCGAGGATCACTTTTGGGAACTGACCTCCCCACACCGAGGCCAGGAGCTGGGGGCACTCACTTGTCTGTGGTGAAGATGTATCCCAGCACATTCCTTGTGGCAGCTAAAATGGACCCCACGATTACAGAGAACACCCCTGAAAACAGAGCACAGAGCTGAGCCCAGCCTGGCTGGAGAGCAGAGGGAGAAGAGGCAGGCAGAGGACTGCAAACACCCCCTGCTCCATGGGAAGGAGGCCAGGAAGAGGCTTTCCAGGCTGTTGTGGGCTGACCTGTGCAGACCAGGCTGGTGTGGGAGGATCTCTTGGCCATCTCGACGTTGCCGGCGCCCAGCGCGTTGCCCACCTGCACGCTGGCAGCTGTGCCCAGCCCCAGGGGGATCTGCAAGCACAGGGCTCACATGTGCCTAGCAATGGGGCTGGCACAGTGACAGGGGGATACCCACCCAGCAGAGAGCAGGATGGAGCTCAGGATTTGATTTAAAGCATCTCTGTAAGGAGGGAGAGGCAGGAGCAGGGAGAGATTTGAGTGCAGAGGGGAAGATGGGGCTTTGCTGGAGCAGATTTTTGCTGCGTGCCTCTCTGGGGACAGCCCCCACGGAGCCCTGGTGGGCAGTGATAACCCAGCCCTTACCATGAAAGCCACGACAGACACCTCATAGATGATGGACTGGGCAGAGAGCTCCACAACGCTCAGCAGGCCTGTGGGACAGGAGGGGTCAGTGCTGGCTGTGGCTGCTGCTCTGGGTCAAGCCTGGCTGTGTCCTGGCAGCTCCCTTCTCCACTGACCTATCAAGAAGCTCCCAATCTCGTAGGTCCACCACTCGATGCACATCATGAGCATGCTGGGGATGGCCAGGGAGGTGAAGCTGTCCCACTCCAGCAGGCACTCGCGGGACCAGCCTGTTGAGAGGAGAAATGACACCTGATGGGTGACCAGCCTGGCCAAGGGTTACATCCTGCACAGCACCCAGGGCAGCTGGAGGTGCCACTCCTGTTCTCAGAGCCTCCACAGGATCTCCAGCAGCTCAATGTCCACCTACAACCTCTCTGCTGCTGCCCCACGGGCCACAGAGCAGCACAAGCCTCAGCCCATCCTTCCTGGAGCTGTGTCCAAGGACAACCTCCTGCTTACGTCTGTGCTCATCCTGCTTTGGGGCTGAACCTTCCAAAGCCTCAGCAGAAAGTTTCATTTCTGCAGAATTAATGTTTAGTGCTGATCACAGAGCTCTGCCAGTGCTGGTGCATGACGAGTGCCACTGAAGCAGCACTGTGGGCTGGGGTTAATGTTTCACCATCAGGATGGGCAGAATTGCTCTTCTATCAAGAACACCTGATAGAAGTTTTATGGACACTTCTGGGTAAAGCAGGAAGCAGAGGGAGCAGGGGAGATGCCCTTACCTCCCCAGGTGTTCACGTGGAGCTTCCTGCCTATGATGTACAGGAACAAGAAAATGGCTTGTGAATACTGAGCGATGGTGTTGGCCCAGCCAGAGCCCCTGCAGAGGAAGTGAGAAAGGTCATTGGCATCCTGCTTATGCCTCCCTCAGGGTGGAAAGAGACATCCTGCTGTGCCCCTGGGAGCTCAGTGTTCCCTGGCCAGTGCCAGGTGCCCTGGTTTGCCCTCCAGGGCACACAGGTGCCACTCACATGACGCCCAGGTGGAACACGAAGAGGAGGACGTAGTTTGCAGCCACGTTGGTGAGGTTGCCGATGACCCCACTCAGCACCAAGGGCCACATGATCATCTGCAAAGAGGAGGAGATGAGGGGTCTTCCTAAAGGTTTTGGGAAGGAGGTGTGAAAGTCCTCAGCCCCACTCTCAGTGCCTTTCCCAGAAAAAAACCCCAAACTTCCAGTGATGTTGCCTGCTTGGAAAATGAGTGATGGAGGTAAATCCCTGGTGTGGGGAAGTATGAAGGGAGGTCGATGGATACAGCTGGCTGTGGAATGGGGTGATCTACAGGGTCAGAGCTGTTTTGGGGCACGTGGGCACCTTGTGAGCATGGAAACCCTGGATGCACTGTGGAAGGGAGCCCTGAGCCAGGGTGGGTGTGAGGACTTCGGGACCCACCTGGTTCTGCAGGTATCTTGTCTCCAGGTTATACACAAAAACCGCCTGCAAAGGAGATTTTGGATGAGATGAGGCAGTGCTGAGCTGCAGGATGGGGACAGCCTGTCAGGGTGCCCACTCTTACCAGGGTGCCCAGGGGCACTCACCGGCAGGGCAGGGAGAAATGCATTCACGTAGTGCTGGGTCATCCTGGGGGCACAGAGAGGGGCTCAGGGAGGGGCATGGCCATGGCCACCACCCTCCTCTCAGCCCCTGCACACCGGGGAGGGATGAGGGGACCACCCAACCTGGAGACATCGGGATCCTGCTGCATGAGCAGCATCAGCGGCTCCATGTTGATGAGGACGGCGCAGCAGGGGAAGCAGCAGAGGAGGATGATGATGGTGGCACGCTGCAGGATCACCCCCACACGCAGCAGGTTCTTGCTGCCATAGGTCTGCAGGGTGAGAGGGCAGCAGTGAAATCAGCTGGTGCTGGGGAAAAAGGGGCCCTGAAGGGGAAAAGGGGAAAAGAACTTGGAGCGGCCCTGACCACCCTGAAAATCTCCTGGGGAGGATTTGGAGCACAGATCTCCTCGTTATGGGATTGTTACCTGGGGAGAGGCTTCCCCAGCTCACAGGAGCAGCCAGGGCTCCGTGTGGTGCCTGGGCATCATCAGCTGATGCTGGAATCCCCCGTGTCCCCAGGACAAGCCAGCATGTCCTACCCACCTGTGATATCAAGGTGTCACACGCTGAAGTCAAACCGTAACCTACAGAGATGGCAGTGACATTTATAACCTGGGAGTCAAAAAAGCAAGGAGCGAAGGTGAGCAATTAAGACTTTCAGGTAGGGAGAGGGGCTGAAAGGAAAAGTGGGAGTGTAAAACCTCCTCTGTCCTTTTCCCCTGCCAAATCTCATCCCCGTGCCAGCAGGGAGGGAGCTGGTGGTGCCCCGGGAATGAATGCTTACAGCGATGGCCAGCGTGACAGAGGCCAGCTCAACCTTGCCCAGGTGGCCACAGAAGATGGAGCTGACAAGGTGGATCAGGAAGATCAGCAGCTGGATCAGGATCTGAGCACGGAGCAGAGCTGAAGGTTAGGGATGGAGGTGAGCAGGGGTGGCTGTGCTGGGGGGATTCTCTTACCAGCGGCCCCGCCAGCACCAGCAGCTGCCTCGCGTCCTCCCAGAAGTTTTCCGGGATCCAGCGGCGTTTCTTCTGGCAGCTCTCGGGTGCGAGGTCGCCCTGGCCAGCGGCCCTTCCCTCCCCGAAGCCATTCTCCTCGGGGAAGCTCTCCGGCTTCATGCTGCCCTGCCGGGGGAGTGCAGCGAGCCCCTTCCTCCGCGCTCTGTTAAACCGCGCCGGGCCGAGCAATGTGTAACCACGGCGGGCTGAACTTCAGCCGGGGCTGCCCAGGGGAAGGGTGGGCAGCGGGGCAGGGCAGGGCACGGGCGGCGGAGCCCGGCAGGGTCCGGGCAGGGCAAAGGAGCCCGGACACACCGTGCCAGGCTCCTGCTGCCTGTCCTGAGCCAGCGTTAGGGCTGAGCCATCCTAAACCCACCCCGTGAGCCCTCCTACCTGTCCTGCTTCACCCCAGTTCCCCCGGGCAGCGGCTGGGGGCTGCTCCTGCTCTGGCAGCGGCGGCGCGGGGCTGTGGGGTCTGAGGCTGGGCTGAGCTCTGCCGGCAGTGGCGGGGCTGTGTCTCACTCACTCCCATCACAGTGGCCAAGACAAGCCCCTTGGCTCCTGCTGTCCTGGCACAGCCCCGCCGTGTCGGGTTTCACTGGCACCGCTCCCCCCGGAGCCCGAATGGGGATGGGAGAAGCTGCCAGTGCAGCCCCCAGCTGCACGGAGTGGGCTGGGATAACTCGTGGGACGCAGTGAGACACCTCCCTGCTCTGCCCTCGCCACCATCCCAAACCTACCGGGGCTCTGAGCAGGGCAGGCTCTGCCCCGTCCTCCCGCTGGTGCTGGGGGTGGTGGCACGTTCAAACTTGGTGCCGCATTTTTTCGTTCACAGGCCAGCAGCACCAGGAGAGCTGTGGGGGGACAGGGAGGTGCCACACGCGTGTGTGAGGTATTGGCCTCCCAGGGCCCAGCAGCTGCCATGTCACAGTCACACAGGTGCAGGTGAGAGGCCAGGACAGGCCCGGAGGGACTCAGTGCTGGGCTGGCTGCATTGTGACATGGGGCAGCTCTTTGGTGGTTGAGCAACACAACCTCCCTCTTCCACAGTGCTCAACTGTCAGAACTCAGTGCATCCCTCTGGGTGTCCAGAGCTGCTGAGGACCCTGCCAGGGGGCTCAGAGACCCTGGCACACAGCCCAAAGCACCCAGGGATTTGATTATGACCCATGGAACAAGTTGCCAGCTTTGTATGAGGACCTGAAATTCACAGAGGTTTGAATAGTGTAATAATAAAATTATCACAGGGTGAAAATGTAGATTTTAGGATTTTTGGTATGGGGGTTATGGGGACAAGATGGAGGAACTTGGGCATGTCCAGTTCTTCTTCTTGGTCTCCATTTTCTGCAGTGATGTTGGCACTTTGGGATTGGTTTAGAATAGAAGTGCACTGTCTAACACAGGTGATAGGCATTGGGAATTAAGTGTAAATATGTTATACATAGTTTGTAGTATAAAAGGACAACACCGCCTCGGGGGCAGCAATTAACAACCAAAACCCGAGACTCAACAATGCTGACAACAACAAATCTTGCTTTTGTACCCAAGGGGAAGAGTGATAACACTGTGTCTGGAGCCAGCCCCAAACCTCAGGGCCAGGAGCAGACCCACAATCTTTCCTCTGAACAGCACAGTCCTGCCAATGACCAGGGTCACGCTCACACCATATTAAACAGCCCAACGTTTACTCAGAAAACTTTATTGTATCAAAATCCCACCTTACAAAAGTGCAAAGAAGAGTTGCTTTAGGCCCTGTGCCCGCCCTGCAGAGGGAGAGCAGGGTCAGGGCCAGCAGCCAGCACCCAGGAGCAGAGTCTGACATCTTCCAGCAAAATCCATTTTGTTCCACAGCTGCTGCAAGTGGCATTTGCCACCCCAAAATGCTGGGACAGGCTGGCGTGTGAGGAAATGTGCTGTGGGCAGCAGGAGCCTCTGCCATGAGCAAATGACACGGTCCAATGTCCCCAGAGAGCAGGACAGCAGCACCAGGACCCTGTCTCCTCTCATCCACCTCTGATGAGTGCCATCCCAGTGCAGAGCAGGAGAGGAACCAGCTCTCCAGCCTTTTTTCCCCACGTGCCACATCCTCACCCCCTTTAAGAACTCTGCGTGTGGGATCAAACGTTGTGAGCTAACCAGAAACCGTGCAAAGGGACTGTTTGTAAGGCACTGTGGGGGAATCCCTCCCCCTCCCCATCCTCTGGGACATTGCCCTGTGCCCTCCTGCTCCGTGCACAGCTCCTCAGTGTCCCTGGTTTATCCATTGCCAGTCAGGAGCTGGACCAGGACTCCCACCAGCAGCACAGCGATGGCAGCAGCAGCAGCCAGCCCTCGGCGGAGCATCACAGCCCTCCATGGCACAGGGGGAAGGGCAGGGACCACAGCAGGCTCCTCCTGAGTGCTGAGCTCCTGGCCAGGCTGCCTCTCCCCCATCACCATGCTCTCAGGTAGGACTGTGGTGTCCCCGGTGTCCGTGTCAAGGGAGGTGTAACCTGTGGGACAGACAGAGCTGCAGGGAGGCTGCACAAGCACCTGTGACAGTCCTCAGGGTCCCTTCCCAAGGCTTGGGGACACACAGCTGCAAGCTGTATCTTGTACCCCATTGCTCAGTGCAGGAGAAGTGCCACTGGCTCAGGGACAGCAGCAGGCACTGTGCTCTTTCCAGCCATTTGAGCCTCCAGGACAGACATGTTTGCCACAGTTGGGAAGGAAAGGAAAGGAAGGGGCTGGGTGGAGGATTTGGGCTCCCTGCCTGGTGTCAGGCCCGGCTGCATACCCACAGCAGATGTTTTGATAGCAGCTGTGCCATTGGAGTTCACATCTTCCACTTGTTCTTTCATTCCAGCTCGGACCTGAGCCTGAAAACACAGGGAAGAGCTGCTCTTCTCAGGACAAGGATGTCCTGCCCAGCCCAAAACACCCTCCACTCTCCCAAGACAAGCATTCTCAGCACCAAATTGCTCCTCTGCTACAGGAGAAGGACAGACCTCAGTTCACTTCTGCCACCTCCTAGGGGGCTGTAGTGTTGTACTGAAACAGGAATGAACTCAGCACCTTTCAAGAACTACCAGAGAAAAGCACAATTCTTACCTCCTCTGCAGCTTTCCTCCAATCCATGCGGATGACAAAAGCCAAGAAGGAAAGGGCTTGCACGGAGATGCAAATGATCATCCCAACCCACAGACCTGCAGCAGTGGGAAGTTACTTCAGGGAAAAGCTTGAGGAAAACCTGCCTTTGCCAGTCATTGTCAGAATGCCCAAGGACTTCAGCCCAAGAACTTCCAAGGAAACAGCTCCTGGGGAAGCTGGGAGTAAGCCTGGATTTACTGGGACCAACTCAGTGCCCACCCCATCCACAGCGATGTACAACCCAGCCCCGCTGACCCAACGAAGATCCAGGCACGAGTTCCAGGGCTGAGCCTTTGCTCAGCGCAGCTCAAACCACGCCAGCTGGAGGGCACACGTACCTAAGACCCCCATCCTGGCTGCAAACATCAGGGAGATGCCGATGGGGAAGCCCAGGGTGTAATACCCCACGGCGTTGGCCATGGCGCCCAGCTTCTGCCGGCCCGTGCCCCGCAGCACCCCGCCACACGTGGCCTGAGGAGAGGGACACACGGTCACTGCCAGGGGCCTCCAGGGCATGGCACAGCCCTGGGGACAGGGAAACACACAGCCCTGGGGACAGGGAAACACACAGCACTGCCCCACCAAGCCAAGAGGGAGCAAAGCTACATTCTGGAGCATGCGGTGTGGGGCTCGTCTCGCAGACACAGAGCAGATCCCAAAGAGCTCCCGAGGGTGCCTCCCCCAGGACATGACAGGAGGAATCAGGCCAGAATTACTGTCTGTTGAGTATCCCAGTGTGCTGGGAGAGCCTGGTATCTCTGGAGAGCCAGCTGCTCACTTGTGTCGCTTTGATAAACCAGTAAAAAGCTGGAGCTGTGGCCAGGGGAAAAGAGGAGGAAGCCACAGGCACAGAGGTGGTACAGGTAACACAAGCAGCTGCTTTGGCAGTTTCTCAGTTTGCTTCTCTGGATCATTTTAAGATGTCCAGAGTGGGCTTCAGGCAGATTTGCAGCCCAAGCTGCAGAGAGGAGTCACTCCACGAGCTGCAATACTCACTGCTGTGGCATCCAGCAAGTGGAACGGACCAAAGATGAGCATCACTCTGGACACCAAGGTGACAATCTCCCTGTTGGGAAGAGGGATGGATGGACTGATCAGGGGAAGCAGCACCACCTGGTCCCTGGTTCGCACATATCTTCCTCAATCAACCACAAAGGCTGATCCCAGTTTTCCGACCCCAGCCTGGTTCCATGGTAGTGTCCCAGTGTCAGAAGCAGCTGTGCTGCCCAGGGACGCTGGGAAATGGGGAGGAACCTTTGAGGAACCTTTGCCAGATAGGGGTTTATGAACTCTTATCTGTCAGCAGCTTCTGGGGTATAACTAACACCCTCCAAGAAGGCAATAATAAAAAGAAAGCTGTTAACCCACGTGTCATTGGTGAAGATGTATCCCACCACGTTCCTTAGGCTCCCCAGTAATGCTGCAACCACCACAGCGAAAACTCCTGAAAGAAAAAGGAACAGTCAAATTGCTTCAAGGGCAGCACATCCTGCTCCAGGCCCAGACCTCAGGGGTTGATGAGTCAGGATCTTGCCTTGCCCAAAGGGTCCAAACAAGTGGGACTGAGTTCCTATGGGAGGTCCCAAGCCTTGTGGGAGGGAAACTGAACCATTTGCTGGTAATTGCCCTTTATTCTGCTCTGCAGGACTGCACTGACCTGTGCACAGCAGTGCAGTGATGCAGGAGGTCTTGGCTTGCTCCACATTCCCTGCTCCCAGGGCATTCCCCACTCTGACACTCGCAGCCACGCTGATGCCCAGAGGCACCTGAGAAGCAGGAGACAGGAGGAGGTGAGTGACAGAGCCTGCAGGGACAGCAGAGCCTGCAGGGATTTTCCTCTTCCCCACTGGGGAGCTGGGGACAAACTGGGATTGCTGCAGTGAAGGGATTTTCCATCTGCAGCACACCCTGGATGTGCAGGCTAGGGAGGCATCACCTGCCTGGTACCAAGCCCTGCTTCCCAGCTCAGCTCTGATCCACAGATCTGATCCTGTTTTGGGATTCCTCCCAGGCTGTTTAGGGTCTCACAGCCCCAGCCCTTACCATGTACGCCACACAGGCGAGCTCGTAGATGACAGATTGTGCACCCAGCTCCACCACACTGATCAGCCCTGGAAAAGATGTGCCACCTCCTTCACTGGCTGAAAAGGAGGCACCTGTGCCCATGGGATGGATGGGAACAGACAGACCCAGCCCTGCAGGTGAGGAGGCTGCTGCTGGCAGGGCCAGGGTGGCTCTGGGGACACCCTCAAGCAGCAGCCACCAGGACCCAGAGGGAAAAGAGGATTTGGACTCACCAGCCAAGAAGCTCCCAATCTCAAAGGTCCACCACTCAATGCACATCATGACCATGCCAGGCACTGCCAGCCAGATGAAGGAGCCCCAGTCCACGAGGCACTCCCTGCTCCAGCCTGACAGGAGGAGGTGAAGCAGCATGAACATGTGCTATCCATGTGCTATCCCAAAGGGGAGCCACATGCCCTCTCTGAGGACAACCCCCCCTGCAGCTCACAGGACATCAGGACTGCTGCTGTGCCATTCCTGAGACAGGATATTTGACAAGAATCTGTTTGGAGCTACAGTAAAGGCCTTGAGGACATGGCTACAGCACCTTCCCACTGTGAGGGATGGCAATCCCTTTGTCACCTGCTGGTGACAATGTCAAAGACACTGCTATTCTGAAGGGTTAGGATAGAACAGTACCTCCCCAGGTCTTCACATGGATCTTCCTCCACCACATGTAAAGGACGAGGAGGATGGCCTGGGTGTACTGAGAAACCATGTTAGCCCAGGCAGAGCCCCTGGGGAGAGACAGGCAGGTTACAAGGGACCTCCTTGCCCACCTCCTCAGCCACAGCAGGACAGAGCCCAGGGCACCCACAGCAACCTTGCTGCAGATATGGCACAGACCCCTCCAGCCTCAGCTTTGCAGGCTGGGGGCTGGAGGGAGGGGGTGGCAGAACTGGGCACACAGGGAACCCCCTCATGCCCTGAGCAAAGCCCTGCACCCAGGGAGAGCCTGTGCCCAGCCCTGCTCACACTTACACCATGCCCAGCTTCAGAGCATAGAGGAGGAAGGCGTTCATGGCTGCATTGAGGATGTTGGCTGCAATCCCTGTCACCACCTGAGGCAGAATGATCTCCTGGAAGCCAAGGAGGAACTTTGGAGTTTGCTTCCCCAAAAGGCAGCCCAAGCCCCATCCAGTGAGCACAAGGGACCTCCAGCAAAGCCCAAGGGGAAAGCCAAGAAGGCAGCTCGTGTTCCAGGTGAGGCTGGGCTGTGTGACACATGCAGGAGGTGACAAGCAGAGCTCAGGAGCTGGTGCAACCCATAAAACACAGAGTTGGGAAGTAGGAAATGGAGCCAGCTAAGAACGGTTCCCGTGAGCTCATCTCACATTGCCCAGCCCAGCTCTCCCTGGAACACAGTGAACTGAGATCCCCAAGTTTATCCATGTTCTGGGAATACCTTCATTCCATGACCAGGAGCTGGCCAGTTATACAATACCTGACTCAGTAAATATCTTGTCAGCAGCTGGTACAGAAACGCCGCCTGCAAAATCAGGATTCAGTTCATCACCACACTGTGACCACTGCACACTGACACATCAACCCCCCTCCACCTTCCTCCAAACCCCCGTGCTCCAGCTGAAGCACTGCCAGCACCCACAACCACGAGAGACAAGAAGCACATCCCATTCCCATTGGGAAGACAGATCAGTCTCCAAATGGGAAATCTCCAATGCTTCCTCATCAGTGTGAGAAATCCTGGAAAGCTTGGAAGAGACTCTTATCTCACAGGGGTTCTGCTCCCTGCCTCAGAGGAGTCAGCTGTGAGTGTGGGGACAGCTCCAGCCTTTATCCTGGGGCTAAGACTGAGCCTGGAGGCCCTGGTTCCAATGTCCATCACAAGTTTTGTGGCCACAGCAAAAGGCATTGCACAGGAAGATGAGAGAGGCCCTGCTTGCTGCTCCTGTGCACATCCCGTAAGGCACAAGGGTTGTACAACCCTAAAGCTGCCCTGTGAGGCACACAGCAAAGGCCTTCCTCCTTTCCCTGGTGTTCCTAAGGCACTCAGAGCTTCTGACAGCTTTAGCAGAGACTTACAGGAAGAGCTGGAATAAAGATCATCACGTAGAGCTGAGTTAACCTGGAAAGAGAATTGTTTCCCCAGTTAATGATCCAGCAAAGCAAGAGCCAAGCCAAACAGTGCTGCACTCGAGCTCCAGAGAGCCTTGATTTCAACTCTCCATGGCAAATGCCTGATCCAGAAGGGCTGGATCTCACCCCTGACCTGGAGACCTCGGGGTCCTGTCGGATGAGCAGGAGGATCCTCTCGGTGTTGATGAAGAGGGCCCAGCAGGGGAAGCAGAAGAGCAGCAGGATGAGGATGCCCCGCTGCAGGATGGTGCCCACCTGCTTCAGGTTCTTGCTGCCGTAG
Source organism: Geospiza fortis (assembly GCF_000277835.1). Lineage (NCBI taxonomy): Eukaryota > Metazoa > Chordata > Aves > Passeriformes > Thraupidae > Geospiza > Geospiza fortis. The sequence continues at coordinate 3,082,938 of NW_005054368.1, read as the reverse complement.
GTCTGGGTCAGGAGAGAGCATCAAGGTGGGCATCACAGGGAGCCAAAGGGGCTGGGCAGCAACAGGACAGCTAAATGCCTTTCCCACACCTTGCAGCTGCAGATACCAGGCTGGCTGGGTGCAACTTGCAGATTGCAAACTCTTTGGCACCCAGGCATGACCCAGGGCTCCTTGGGGAAGAAGCAGGCTCCAGCCAGAGCGTTTCCAGCCCTGTTCTGTCTGGAAGCTGCCACTGCCCTGCCCTTTGTGCTCAGACCACACTGCACAGGAGGTGAGACAGCACCAGCAAACACTCCCAGGCCCAGGAAAGGGGGAGCTGCTACTGACCTGGGTCATCAGCGTGTCACATGCTGAGGCTAAGCCAGCACCGATGGAGATTCCTGTCACGTTGATAACCTGGAGGGGAGACAGGGCAAGCTGGCCCACAGCACTGCCTCCCTCCCAGCTGGGTGGGGAGACAGTTCTGCTGCAAGTTTCTGGGAAGTTTTCCAGTCCTTCTCTATTTCTCAGAATAACACAGTCTCGTTAACCAAAGGATCTTCTAGCAAGGGGTGAAGATCTAAAGCACCACAACAAACAGTGCTGCTCCTGGCTACATGCTCAGCTCTGCTGGGTTCAGGGAGCTGGCCAGAGGCTCTCAGGTGCTGGCCTTGCACTGGCACAGGCACTGACTGCTCAGTTCCCCTCTCCTGCCTGTGCTCAGGGCAAAGGAAAACCCAGGGCCCTCACATAAACATTCATACAGATCTGGGTTTTTCAGTTTTTCATTTTTGGTGACACATAATTCATGTCTTTTAAATCCAAGGGGAATTGGAGCAATACATACAGACACAGCCAGGGTCACAGCATCCAGCTCAGCTTTCCCCAGGTGGCCACAGAAGATGGAGCTGACCACGCTGATCAGGAACCCCAGCAGCTGGGCAAAGAACTAGGATGGGAGGACAAGGAGATGGTGAGATGAGGACCTGTTAGGGCTTGTGGAACACCACCCCTGCCCCAGGAGATGGACTGTGAACACTCAGGTTTCCTCGTGCTTCTGTCCATGCCTCGAGGCCAGGGCTCTGCTGAGGTCCTGGGAGCCCATCCCTGCTTGCCAACACTGCTGGGCAGGGAGGCAGCTCCAGGACTCGAGCAGGCTCTCAGTATCTTTGTCTTTCAAAGCCAACATCTACCTGCCCTGTGGTATTTTGGTGTTACACAGCCACTCTGCCAGATGACCCCATTTAAGAGAGGCTTAAGGGCTTCACTAGAAATCCTCTTTTCCAGGATAAAGGCTGCACAGAGAAGGGAAAATAAAACATCCCAGTGCTTTTCCACATTTGCGTGCATCTGTGGAAAACTATCCTCCAAAACCACAACATCCTCTCCTCCTGGAGGGACACCAAGGCCAGTCTGTGCGCTCCTTGCCAGCAGTGTGTAACAATGCTGCAGCAGAGATTGCACTCCAGACCTGATTTTCCCTTGGCAAGAGGATGTCTCCCTTGCAGGCATCCAGGGCACGGAGTCATGGCACAGCTTGAAACAGATGGCAGGAGTTAGGGACATTTATACCCACTGAGGGGTGGGCACAGCTGGAAACCATGCCCAGGAGCTGTTCACGCTCAGTTGGCAAGACAAGAGCCCAGAGCTGCTGCAAAGCCAGCTCTGAGGGGTCAGAGGAAGAGCAGAACAATCCCTGCTCCTCTGCAGACCTCCCCGTGCTGCCTGCAGATGCAGGCCCAGGCATGTTCGACCCTCTGCTCTGAGTAATCCCCGCAGGAGGGGTTTGGACCTCCAGCATCATCCCAGCACAGCGTTTATCATGGAATGATCATCAAGCAGCAGCTGTAGGTTTGGGTTGGAGGTGTCTGTGCACGTGGAGGAGCAGGCTGTGCTGCAGGTAGGATGGTTGAGGGGACTGAGAGGGCTTGATGTGCTCATCTACAGAAACTGAAACTAGTCCAGGCTTCTTCTGCTGACTGAACACAGCAGGTCAGGGATTTGATGTTAGGGATGGTGCCTCTGACGAGTTTAACAGTTGGTACTTATTTACCAGATATAGCAGAAGACTAAAAGCACAAACGTTCACACACGAGTGATCGGGACCAGGGCTGTGGTGCGTGGTTCCCCTTTGCAGAAGCCTCTGCAAAACGTGCTCAGCACTGTCTGTGCCAGCTTCCAAAGGGTCATTTCCCTCCAGAGGGTCCAGACAAATGGCAAACGGCAGCTCCACTCCAGGGAGGATTTCAGGACAGCGAGCATGGGGCACCCAGAGCCCGCTGGAAGGGCCAGATATGGAGCTGGCACTAAGCAAAGCGCCGCTTGTCACCCAAGGGGTGAGTGGCAGTGCCAGGGCTCCGGCCTGGTTTCACAGAGCAGTTTAACAGCTTAGTCCCCCTCCCCGAGCCCCCCAGTGCTGTTCCACGGCCGAGCTGCAGGGACCACGCTGGGCAGCAGCAAGAGCGCCTGGGGCAAAGAATAAAGATCCGGGCGCCAGCCAGGCTCGGAGAGTGGCCGAGGGACGGTGCCGTGGCCCCGGTCGCAGAGCCGTGTCCGGAGGCTGCAGACAGCCGAAACCCGGCGGGACGGGACCAGCAGGACCCGGAGTCTCCCTCCTGAGCATC
>NW_005054368.1:3074908-3080044 GCF_000277835.1 Geospiza fortis | reverse complement strand
AGGGCAGTCCCCGCACACACGTGTTGGAGCCCAGAGCCCGCCGCGGGGATTTTGGGGGTTGGGGATCCCCTGCTGGTGACGGTGGTTTGAGGATCTGCCGTGCAAAGAGCAGGGGACCTCCCCTGTTTGCTCAGCGACATCTGGAGCTCTCCCGCTCAGCGGCTCTGGGATGGGGATGCCCTGAGGAGACACGGGTTGGTCTGGAGGTCACCAGAGGTCCAGAGACCCCCGGGTGGTGGTTATGGACTGGGGGAACTTCTTGTGGGACGATGGTTTAGACCCCCAAGGTGTTGTCTCCTCCCTAACACAGGAGCTGGCAAAGGCAGGAATGGGACATGTGAGCAAAGGAATGTCCCCTCTGCCACCAGCGTCATGGAAACAGCGCACAGCAGCCTCCCCTTCTCCTCCATCCACTCACCAACACCTGGTGAGCAGGGATTGTCCCTGATCCAGGGATTGCCACCCAGCAGGCCGGTGCCCAGCAGTGCAGGGTGAGGAGCTTGGAATGGCTGTGCTTGCCCAGCACCTGGCAAAAAGGAGATTTGGTTTGGGTCAGAGGCTGGGTTGTTACAGGCGTGAAATTTTACCTAAGTGCAGGTACTCGTAACCAAGTAGCTGTAACCAAACCTATTGCTAACGCATGGAAAATTGCAGTGGAAAGTGAGTCTCGGTTTTCCAGCTGTTTAAATGCTGCCCTGGTGCCTTATAGCTGTGGTGTCACCAGCCCGAAATATAATGTCTTGTTAATGTTTCACTTATCCCCTGTCCCTTCAAATATGATGTGACATCATGAAAAATCGCAGTAGTGGTGGTGAGTCACGGTCATTCTGATTTTATGGGCCCTGATAAAATCAAGGTATTTCTGGACAAAAGAATGCTCCTCTCAATGATCTTTCCCTCCTGTCCTGAGGCCAGTGGGTGCAGGATGGTGCTGCAGGGGCAGCTCTGAAGAAACAGAAATGGTTATGGGGAAAGGTGATAACTGGCTGGTGGTGTGACTCTCACCAGCCTGGCTTCGAGATGGCCGGAGGGCTCCTGCCGTGCCTTATCTCCCGTGGAGGCAGAGGGGAAATGATAAGGCTCAGATGGTGTTATTCATGGTCCTAAACGAGCAGTGCAAGTGTGAGGCCTTTTGAAGTTTACTGGTGACCCTGCTGAGATCAATACCCCGGGCTGGTGAAGAGCAGGGAGAGAATTGGGCAGAAACCTGGCAGGAAAGGACTTTGAAAATAAAAAGGCCCATCTTTACAAGCTTGGGGAGAAAACCTGGCTCCCAGTCCCAGGAGCCAGGTCCTGGACTATCCCCCAGAGGGCCAAATACAGGCAGAAGGGCTGTGGTTGAAATCAGTTTCCTTGTGTTTTGCTGGTGTTGTTTGAAATCAACTCTGGTCACTTTCAGAAGCGCTGTTTTGTGTTTCTGTGGCTACACGTGGATCCCAGTCCTGCTGGAAAGTGGCAGAACGGGCACCCGGGACGTGGCTGGAGGAGCAGGGGCGCCCTGAGGCCTCCCCCAGCGCTGGCACAGCAGACCTGGCACTGCCTCTGCCTCTGTGACAGGGACAAGGACCTTGCCAGCAGCTGGATTCACCAGGACTCATCCTCCGCAGCCACAGACGACAGGGAGGGTCAAAGGTACCACGAGCTGCCCTGAGCAATCCGGATATTAACAGGATTGCAACACAGCCGGAGGAATTTGAAGGGTCAAACTCCGTGCGGTTGTTTTAGACCCCCAGTGGATCCATGGCAGCCTTTTGGGAGGCTGGTACCTTAACACAGAGCAGTTTGAAGGAGTTAATGTGTGACCAGCCCCAGCCCAGGCAGACAGGCTGTCCTGCTGGAGCTGGTTTCAGCAGCCAGGACACTGTGCAGTCCTCAGCAATGCTGATGCGACTGCAGAAGAAAAAAACTGAGAGGAGAAGGATTGCAGCTGACTTGCATCATGTGCAGAGCAGAATTAGCTCTTGATTTCCCTGCAGATTCCAGACAGGATGGCTACCCCGGGGTTTCTCTGGATATGGATGTGCATAATCTGAAACACAGCCAACATCTCGCTGCTAAAATGCACCCCTAAATCACAACACAAATGTGCTCGTGATTGAGAGCTGCCCAATGAGGAGAATGTCAGGACACAATGGGTTAATGTCAAACACTGAACTGTTTGGAGTGTGTCCCTTTCCTCTAAGAGACCTTGCTGCTGGCTGATGTCCACACACCATGGAAGATCCACTGCCCTCAGTGCGATGTGGAGATCGGAATGCAGCTGAATTAAAAACTGAGGAGCCTTTTGCAATCAAATTAAGTTTTTATATGTGTCATACCATAGGATCAGGCGATCAGAGCCATCAGTGGATACTTTAGGGTAACTCAGCTCTTTCAGTAACACATCCAGATGATTTTTGAACACTTCCAGGGATGGTGACTCCACCATTACCTTGGGCATCCTCTTCCAGGGCTTGGCACCCTTTTGGTGACGAATCTTTCCCAGATATCCATCCTGTTGCAGATCGAGGCCGCTCCTCCTGTCCTGGGAGGACAGACTGCCGCACACCTGGCTGCGATCTCTCCGCAGAGAGTTTTGGAGCTCCATAAAGTCCCTCCGAGCCTCCTTTTTTCCCGGCTGCGCTGTCCCCGCTCCCTGCCCGGTGGCGGCGCCGGTCCCCGCTTGCCGTGCGCGGTGTTCCCGGCAGATGGCACCGGAGCCCCGCGGTCCCTCCGGTCCCTCCGCAGCACCGGGAGGGTACAGAGGGGACACGGATCCCCTTTTCCTTCTCTCCGCTCCTCGGGCTCGGCACTTTTAACCCTGCCTCATTTCGCCAGTGTTTGTATTTTTCAAGAGCCTAATGAGCTTATTTTTTAAGACCCTAATGTTTAATAGACACCGGGTGTCTGTTAAACATGCAGGGAAATCCCCAAATGTGCCAGTCATTAGCCAAATGTACGCCAAATATTTTTTGAAAAAAATACTCGCTAAATATGCTTGATAAAAATATATATTTGAAATAATTTGCTCATAAAATAAAAATAAAAACAAAAATAAAATTTATAAATATAAATATACTTATAAATGTAACTATAAACATAAACATTGTATAAGTATATAAGTATATAATGGATATAATGATTATAAGGATATAATAATGTATAATATATAAATAATAAATATATATTTAAAATATATTAATTTATTTGATAAATAAACTAAATATAATAAATTATATATAAATATAAATATATATAATAGTTATGATATAATAAACTAAATATATTTGAAAAAATACTTGCTAAATACTTAAGTGAAAAATATAGCATGTACTAGTCAACCCGGGTAGAATATAAAAATACCTCCACTATTTCTGAAGAATAAATAAGAGTTAGAAAAATGCATAGATAGGCATTGGCTCTATATGGACAAGAAAATGCTCGTTAAAAACCTTGGGATGCTGTCCTGACTCTTTAATTCCAGTGTCTCAAGCTGGTTCTCAAATGGGCATCCTGAATCTGTGATTCTGCTGCAGAACCAGCACCTCACCCAGCACATTTTAAACTCTCTCATGGTGTAACTTCAGTTCAGTCACACCTCACCTTGTGATTTTTCCTTTTCATTAAGAACAGTTGTTTCCTCATTTTATTTTATTTTTCCTTAAGAGAGAAATGCTTTACTTTTTCTGTGTTTCAGAGCATCTTCCTCCTTCTTTGTTCACTAAAAGCAGGGCCAGATGTATTAAGTGCAGCCATAAATATTATTTTTACAGCAGAATATTTATCTTGCTGCATGAGTTGGTTGAGTTCAGGGTTGCAGACTTAAAAAACAGCTTCCCTGCCCTGAAGAACCCAGATACTTAATTAAGGCAGATAAGGAAGGACAAATAAAAAACAAGACAAAACTTCTCCTGCTTTGAACCACCTCTAAGGACCAGGTCTTGGCAAGAGAAAAGAGAGATTGTAAAGCTGTAATAATAATAATAATGATAATTAATTGTATTTATAAAGCATCCTCTAATGGCTCTGGAAGCTACACAACGATTTTAGATACAGTTGAAAGCAACAACAGTAAGGAGAAACCAAATAAGGAAGGGTTGTAAAAATAAAGGTGTTTATTGCAGTAGATAGTAAGATTTCGTGCGCTGTTTTGGGGCTCTTCTGCAGCACGGACATCAGTCGGGAGCAGCTGAGGATCCCGCAGTGAATTCTGCAGGCTTGCAGATTGCAGACTTTGATTACACAAAGAGCAAATACATTTTACAGCCTGGTTTGCATGTCACTGTCTCTGCTTTATTTCCTTTCCGTATCCCAGCCAGACAGACGGTGTAACTCAACACAGCCCAATTTATGTTTATGCTTCTGGATTGGCTTTCAGGTTTTTCTGCCTGCATTTGATAGGGGTAAATATGTATTTATGGTCGATTTTGGAAACAAAGAAGGGAATAAATCTGTGGGCTTTTGGGAGGCTGGCTCTACCCTCATGGGGGAGTCACAGAATGGCTTGGGTTGGAAGGGAGCTTATGGAAGGAGTGGCAGAGGGAGTTGGGGATGTTTAGCCTGGAGAAAAGGAGACTCAGGGGTGACTTTATCATTCTCTATCACTGGATGAAAGGAGGCTGTGGCCAGGTGAGGGTCTGCACCCAGGTGGAGGGTCTGAGCTTCTGCTCCCAGGTAACAGCGACAGGACAAGAGGATGGTCTTAAACTGCACCAGGGGAGGTTTAGGCTGGACGTTAGGAAGGAGTTCTTCACAGAAAAAGCGATTGCACGCTGGAATGGGCTGCCCAGGGAGGTGGTGGGGTGACCATTTCAGGAGGTATTGAAGGAAGGCTGGATGTGCACACAGAGCCATGGGCTGTTTGACAAGGCGGTGTTCTGTCAGAACTTGGACTCAAAAGTCTTTTCTCATGCTAGCTGCTTCCGTGCGACCCTGCGTGTGCCGCCACGTCTCCCACAGGCTGGCAGACCTTCCACCGGAGTAGGCTGCTCGGAGCCACATCCAGCCTGGCCTCGGACGCTCCAGGGACGGGACACCCGCAGCTCTCCCAGCAAGTCGCGCCAGCGTTTACCCTCTCAGGGAAGAACTTCCCCCCAACAGCCCATCTAACAGCGCACAGTGTGCAGCCCTGGCCCGCGGTGCGCTGCTCCGTGCCCG
>NW_005054368.1:3046135-3074326 GCF_000277835.1 Geospiza fortis | reverse complement strand
TACGAGGGGAGCCCTGGGCTGGGCACCGTGGGCATCGCCGGGCCCGCAGGGGAGCGGGGCTGCAGGTGAGGTGTGAGGGGAGCAGCTGCTCCGGGCACGGCGCCACTCCGGTGGGCATCCAGGGAAGGCAGACATTGCCCTGGCAGCGGACACGGTGCCCGTGGGCTCCTGTGAGGGTTTGGGCACAGAAAGGAGCCCCCGCCGGCCGTGGGAGGACACGCGGTGCTGGAGGAGCGAGTGAGCCCGGCGAGGCTGCCGGGCCGGTCTGTGGGATGGGGTTTGTTCCTCTCGTTCGGTGCGTTCGGTACTCTGCAAGTTACAGCCTCTCATCCGTAGAGTTTAATCTGAAAGATAATGGACAGAAAGCACGCTAAGACCCAGACAGAGCAGGCTGTGATGAAAAGGAAGGCGCAGGCTAAGCCTCCACTTCCCTACGAGCTTGCAGCGCTTAAAAGGAGAAAAAAAAAAAACAACCTCTTTAGAAATCTAATCTCTGTAAGCAATCGAGTAAGAATTGAAAAGATGGTGCCCCACAGTGCCATTTCTAAACGTCTTTCTGGCGAGTGGTTGAGGCAGCGGGTGTGGAAGCAGCGGGCAGAGCCTGGCTCAGCTTTGGCTGGGACTGGGATAACGCTGGTACCTGGATACCCTCAGGCATCCCCTGTGTCTGGACACCAGAGGCTGGGCTGGGATGGAAGGGATGAGAGGGATGACATCTTCCAGGATGGGTCTCTGAGCCCTGCTCTGTTCCTTAGGTAAAGGGATTGTTTAAGGAGTAGTTGGCTGTTGTCTGGCAGCACCGTGTGATGTCCCTGCTGCTGAGAAGAGATGTAGCTTTGAAACACGGATTTGCCGTTTTTTCCCTCATTTGCCGCCGTTTTTTGTCACTAAGCTCCCAGTTCTGCAAAAACTCTCGTGTATCTAATGCTGTGCACCTGGCTGATAGTGCTGCCCAAGGCCCCCAGTTTGCCCCTTTGAAATCCATACACTTCTAACTGGGAGCTCACCCAAGTGCTCGGGATCTGAGCAGTTCCATTAATCAGAGGAGCTGCAACCTTCAGAGAAACTACAGTTTAACTCAGGTTTCTTTTAAACCAAACCCTCTTCCTACAGGGATGTGAAAACACTGTGGTTCCAATTAGTAGCTGACCATTTCCCTACAGAACATTTCAGATTATTTAGATGGTGGGACTTCTGCTTGCCGTATTTGCTTTAAAAATTCCACTGCAATGTAGTTAAATGGTTGGGAAATCACAGAAGTGGAAGGTGGCATTAATTTTACATGCTGGCCAATGCTTCCATCTATTAGATTGCAAGAAAACATTAAATAAAAAGATTATGGGGTCTTAAACTCTTATTCCAAGAAGCCCTGAGTTAAATTCAGGATTATTTTTGTGTGGAGTGTAAAGTAATTGAAGCTCGTGCTGTATATTTTCAAAACTAAGCAGATGTGATGTGGCTTTGGAGGAAGCTTAATCTACGGATAACAGAGAACCTATTTGTAAGTTGTAAGGGCAATTATGTCAGGCTATCAGATTTCTAAACAGGAGATTTATAACCTGTAGCTCAGGCAGTTAGAAGTTTCCTTGTATAATAGGCTGATTTTTAAAATAGTCGGGTTAATGACCTGACTCCCCAGAAAAGCACAAACTTTGTGTTTTTCAAAAACATGCCAGTGAGAGCTGGGGATGTGGAGCATATGTTCAGTACCTCACGGGCTTAATTTGTTTTAAAACAAAAGCATTAGAGGAATGTAGGCAGTGCTTTTGAGTTATGGTTCCTTTGCACTAAGGGATACTCCTAAACCCCAGCGAATTATATAGATTTATGGGAAGAAAGGGATATTGTAGATGCAGGGTAGAGACAGCAAGAGGGGTGGGAACACTGAGAGCTCTGTCCCTGAGCTCTCAGCTCCCCATCCTTGCGGGTTTCAGGGCTTGTTTGGGTGAAGCTCTGCCCAGCAAGGTTGAGCCTGGGTGATGCCCAGGCTCAGAGACTTCCAGAAGTCCTTTCAAGCCAACTCTTCCCATTGTGGGTTCATTACTTTATTTATTGAGGCCGTGAAAGCTTTGTGAAGAGATGATGGCTTCCTATCCTATAGAAAATCATCACTTGTTTTGCTCAGTGTTACTAAAAAATATGACTTTTAAGGTCCATCTGTCATTGTCCTTCTCTGGCGTACTCTGCATTTTTCTACATCTCTCCTTCTTCCACACCCTGGGCACCAAACGTTGATAGATCTTAAAACCCAGGCTCCTTTCTGGGTTTGCAGTACAATTCCCACAGTCCTAAAAGTAAATGAGCATCTTACTCTGATGGTTATTGGGGAAAGTAGATGGAATTGTCAAAGCAAACAGCCACTCTTCGTTGAATGCCTCGGTAACCCAGTAATGCTGGGGTGCAGTTACCAGGGACAACCAGTTCAATTGGAGTAACTTCAGCGCACAGCAGTTTTTGCCTCCAAACCGGTAATGAAAGAAAGCAGTACAAGTCAGCAAACATCTGGCCACGGGGAAAGCCTTTGATTAATGAGGAGGATGGCATTATGCCTCTGTCTGAGCCGCAGCCAGACCTATTATTGGGTGGGTTTTTTTCAAGGACAAAACCAGAATGAGCCAAATGAGATTGGAGGCCTTTAGCTCGCGATGCACGTCCCTCAGTTAAGTTGTTCAGGCCTGGATTTGGGCAGCCACAGGTAGATTTTGGTGATTGATTTGTCTTCTGATAATGCCTGGTTTGGCTGAGCAGAGCAATGGGGAGAAGACGTTGCTCAGTGTCTTCGTTTTGGTTGTGGTTTTGGTTTAACATCACCCCGTTGTTGTCTGTTTGCATGGACATCTGCTCGAGTTCTGGAGGGTTGATTTAATAACAGCTTTAATGTCCTGATTGCTGCTGAGAGCCTCAGCAGTGTAAACAGCCCCCATCTGCCTGCATGCCCTGATGTCCCCCAGCACCCACAGTGAGGTGTCTCCCTTCCTGCTGTAGGAAGGATCCCAGACTTCTCCTGGTGAGCTCCACACCATCCCTGCTGCAGAGTCCCCCCACTCAGGGTGAATTTGGGTGCTTTTCAAGGCCTTATGGCACGCAGGCTGTTGGAGGAGTGCTGTCCTGCTGTGTTGCTGTGGGACATCTTGGTCATCTCTGCTAAAAATGCTAAACCATCCACATTCTCCATTGAGTAGATCCTCTCCCATGGTTCCACCTAGGAGTGGGAGAAAGGAGAGTGCTGGAGGAGAAAAGGCTCCACAGTGAGGGAGCAGCGGTTTATGTTTTGCTGTTGTTTATTTGCCTTTGCTTTTGTTTTTACTTGTTAGTTTCTTGGCCCAGTCATCTTCCTCATTCTTTTTCATCTTGAAATTTCTCCTGGCATTTCCTTGGTGCATCCGCGCGATGCCACACTGGAGCTGGGGCTGTGCTTTGCCTCTCTCGTGTTTTGTGTTTTTCTACTGTATTTATGCATCTGGTTGAGTGTTGTACAGATTCTTCTTGGGAAGGCTGAGATGCTTCTGTTCTGGATTTAAACAAATGCAAAATATGTTGATTGTTTTTCTGTGATTATTCAGTCAAGTATCTGAAAACAATTTGAGGATCTCCCTTTGCTCATGCTGGTAAAGTAAATTTCCTTTGGTTGGGACTGAGTGTTTTCCCTTTATCTGAAAAGATCATCTACCATGGGAGCCTCTCCTAATAAGACACCAGGTACTAATTTTGTGTGTAGGCTTTGTACAAGAAATGGTGGGGAGAAGATAGAAATGTCATTAAATTAGGCTGTCCTTTTTTTTTTTTTTTGTGGAGGAAAAATCTTCAAACCCTTGATTACAGTTTAAGGTACACCCTGATTTTTAGGGATTCAGAACTTTTCTGTTTGAAATTGCCATCTGCTGAGATCTGGGAGGCAAGTGGTCAGCACAGATGTGGGATTTGTCTTACAGAAGATTTTGTAAATCACTTGAAGCAGCTTTTGAATTTCATCATATAAAAATATCTAAGTAATCACTTTCAGCTGTATTCCTGACTTTATATTTCTGGGGTGGGAATGTATATGAACTCTTTGGCTCACGGAGCTGTAGATTTGAAAAATATGGTCTTTTCATGACATCAGGCTATTGAGTAAGAAGCAAGGCATTAGCAGCACCAACTGCTTCTTTGTTTGCTTTGAAACTTCCCTGGTTCTGAAATGTAAGAATGGGAGATGTATGAAGGGAGCAGAGGGAAGCCTGTGTGCTGTTTTTCATTGTGGCATCTTAATCCAGATGTTGAAATGAAAACGTTCGTTTAAAAATGCACGGTTGACAATTTCATTCGTTACTTTCAGGTTGCAAGACCGAGCAAAGGAACTTTACTTTGTAAAGTAATCAGTGCATAGTTCTTCTCCAAAAATGCATTCTTTAGAGGCTGAACACGTAACAGCTTTACAAAAGAAAGTGCAGAACAATGGAGCGTTTTTCCCTGCGATTTTGGAGACGTTCAACAGTGAACTCCAATTATTCACTATTTCCACATTGTGCAGATGACATCGAAGCCAAAACATTTTGACGACTTCTTGTTTTTGTTGATGCCTTTTTTCCAAATTATTTCTCTGTGTGTTTTACGCAGCTTTGCAGTCACCCTCCATGCAATTAGCAGTCCTCTCTCATGCCAAGACCCTAATCCTTCTGTTGAATCCCCATCAGCGTCAGGAGGCTGCAAGTCTGGGGACTGTGTCCTGCTCCTGGTCCTGCAAGAGTTGCAAAAACACCACTGACATCCGTGCAGGTTGGATTTTCCCCCATATCCAAACTGTTGCCTGCCTGAGCACTTTCCCTGGGGGAGAATTAGTATTTTAAAAGTCTTGCTGACGTGTAGTCTGCTGTGGTGTTTATTACATCCTTCAGTCGGTAATTGCCCACGTTTTAGGACCTGCTCTGAAAGTCTTGGGCATCTTTCCATTATCAAATCCTCCTGGCTCCAGGGTGGGGACAAGCTGTTTGCTGATCACATGATTGGTTCTTGAACAGGGCTCTGTACACATCCCATCCCAAAATCTGACATCAGGTTTGCCCGGCCTTTGCATGGTGTGTTTCAAATACATTTTAGTATGAAATTTTCACCATCAAGTGGTTCAATAACATCTTAGTTTGAAATGCAGTAGCTGTCTCCTTGTTCAGTACTCAATCCCTTTGTATTGTTGCCCACAAATATTGCTTAGTACTAGAAAGTTTGGGTGAAATTCTTGATGAGTTCATTGCTGGCAGGTTCAGGTTTTGGAAGAGTCCATGTTGGTTTGGAGTTTTTTGATCCTTTCTCATGGACAAACTTTTAGTGTTTCAAAGCAGAACTTGGTGGGGTGACTGTGTGGGAGTGGGGTAAGGTTTCACTTCTGAATTGCATTTGGGTAGAGCTCTCTGTTTTGCATTCCTGTTTTTTTCAGCCATGCTCCCAGCATGGAAGTTGGGGCATGGTTTTAATCTAAGTCAAATCAGAAAATATTGCAGTTTTTAGTGACCACACCATGGGGATTCTTGTCCCAGCCCTCCTCCCCAACAATCCAGATTCAACATAGTGATTGCCTCCTCCTTATTGCTGGAGTTTGATGTGAAATGTAGGGATCTAGGGAATCTAAGAGGGCATGGGAGGCTGTTGTACAGCAGGCTGAACTCTGAATTCAGCAAAACAAATTTGAGCAGTGCTTGCCTGAGCATTTGTTTGATGAGAAGCTTATTGGTGTGTGTGGATTGCTTCCTCCTCCTTCCCCTCCCCATTGTTTTTATCGGGGAAACAAGTTCCAAGCAAAATATTCCAAAGTGATATTTAATTACTCTTTAAAATGCAACTATTTGTCTTATCAGCCATGTGGATTTCTATTTGCTGCTTTGATTTGACAGTTAGTAGTTTGTAATTTTTGAAAAGCTTACACGCTCCAGGAATCTGTGATTTTTATGCTTTTGAAAGTGGAGATGTTGAATTAACTGCAGCTTTGAACTATTCACGGATAATTTCAGGCCCCCCGCTTTCAGCAGCTACAAGCTGACTCCTGAGCTTTCAGGCTGGGTTGAATACTGAATAATCACAACTTTATAGCTGCATGTGCTCTCTAAACTGGTTCCATGGCACATCACAGTGTAATGCACGATAGGTTTGAAATGTTTTTGTAGACAGATCACTTTGTGCCATCTCCAGATAATAACGGCTGGGAAAGGAGGGAGTGCTGCCAGCCTGGGGAGGGTGCTTGGATTCATTCCAGCTTGGGCTTTGGGCATGTTAATTCCTCTCTGTTCTTGAGGTGGGAGCCCAGATGGGGGACTGAGGGGTGTTCTGGGGAGGGGGCTTTCTCCAGCACTGCCTTGATGTCCCTCTGCAGAGCAGCTTCCTCTGTGCTGGCTGGAACTGCTGCTTCTCAGCTGATGCTCTGTGGGCAAAAAACCACAATCGGAGTTAAATCTGTAGGTTGTAAATTAAAGACAGGGTCAATGGAGAAGCTGGGAGTGGGATGAGTTGACAAGTAAGCAGATAGACCTGTTAAATTCTCTCATGGGAAAGTGAATTATTTGAGTACTTCAGATTACAACATGTGTGCCTTGTCTCATAGCTGATCACGTTTTCATCATCTCAGTTTTCCAGGGAAATGCAGTCTTTTATTGATTTGGCATAGAGTACACACAACTAATGGAAGGGTGGAACTAAAAAGATGCAGGAATGTTTTCTGCATATTCTCACGTCTGTCTGTCAGCACTGAGAACAATTGCAACCAACAATTAATATGTAAAGAATTTGCAGTCTTTATTTAGTGTGAGTGAGTGAGTGACTGCTCAGTTGCATCAGGGCAGTAGCTGAGCATGTGCAATCTGATCAAACCCATGCTGGGGCTCAGCAAGCCCCTCTGGCCTAAAACCAAAGGGATGGGAGCCCTCAACAAGGCACAGGGCAGTGTGGGGAGAGCCCAAACACCACAGAGAATCTGGTTCCTAAAGGATACAATCCTAGTGATGGGTGCTGCTCCAGCTGTGGCAACAGGAATGGTGCACGGGAGGGGAGCAAACCCTCACCGCAGCTTGTGATGAGGAAGGCAGCAGGGATACCTTGGGACAATTCTTGGGTGCATCTCCAGGCTGAGAAGGTGCTTTAGCAGCAGGGTGGTGTGAGACATTCATTGCTGGGTGGTTTTTGCTGCTTTAGAATCTGTCCTGCCCAGCCAAAGAGGGAAGCTCCAGGGTCCTCCTGCAGCATTTTGTCTGTCTTTGCAATTGTGGCTGAATACAGTCTGACTTTAAAATATTTTAAAGGAGAAAAGGTGCAAAAGTCCCTATTTAAAATTAATTTGGCAAGAGTAATCAGATTTTAGTTACACGTTTGAGGTCTACAAAATAGCTGGTGGCATCCTCAGCTGTGGGCTGAGACCCCAGGGAATGGGTGGCAGCTGGCACAAGGAGACAGATCCCACCAGGAGGGATCTCAGCAAGGCTGGGCTTTGACAGCTGAAAAGGAAACATTATTTTACGTTTCAGGGCAAGGATTTAAAAATCTGGGTGAGAATTAAGTAATGTTTGCAGAACAGAGAATAAGGCGACTGAAACAAATTGCAACTGCCTGAGCGAGCTGGAGAGAGAAATTCTAGTTCTCCCTTGTTCCCAAGAGATTCCCACTGGAGAGATGAAGTCATAGCTATGACTTCATTAGTGCTAGCTCAGGATGCTGACAGACGAGCCCCTTTGATTTGTGTCAAGCTGACTGGGACACTGCTCTGGCTCTCTCCCCGTGCCCTGGCAGTCGCTGCCCTTGCCATGACAGTGGCAGAGGCGGGCACTGCTTCCCCAGCCAAGCTGATCCAGCTCAGCATTTGCTTTTGAATTGCCACTGCTTCATCCTTCCTTCCAGCTCTGAGCTGGCTTTGATAAATCCTGCTGGGAAGAAGGCAGCAGCCCAGGGAAGGGCAAGCAGCAGCCAAAACATCTCCATCAACACTCGAGCCTGTGCCTGGTGTGGGGAGCATTAATGGTACCCAGCAGTTCCAGCCTGGCTTCCAGAGCAAACAGAGGGGTGCAGGATCTCACCCTCATGACTCTCAGCATTGCTGTAGGAGTCCCTCTTGGAAAAAGTGTGAAATTTATTGTAATACACACTGAGGATCTTATGGCGGATCTGAGCTGCTAAATCCTCTAAACCTGAGCCTGCAATTTCATTGACAGGGCCTCTCACTTCACTCAGCTCCAAGCTTATGGTTTCACTGCTCCAATATTTTTCCATACATGGAAGCATTGCTGCCCCAGCCTGGGCTAATCCTGACATGCCACTGCATCTGGATGTTAGCTCATTTCTCGCAGCTGACACTGTGCAAAGGCAGATGTCTGACCTTACTTTTGTTTAAATAGATGTAATTCAGCCAGCTAAAGTCTCACTCCATAGGTGAGCATGGGGGGGAAAAAAAGAAAGGAAAAAAGGTGTTTTTCCATTTTTTGAAGCTCCTAGGGCTGTTGGGTGGATGAATTGGTCATAAGGAATGCCATACTTTGGAAATGTATGGTTTAATTTGCAGAGGGGTAACAAAACACAGATTTGCTGTGGCTCTGGGAGTGGACAGGGGCCCCTCTACCCATCCCATCAGAGGATGCTCCTGGTCACTCTGCTCTGCTGGCTCTCCAGAGTCTCTGGACTGTTTGATGTGTATTTAGCAGCTCGGTGGAGCTGGGGCTGCTGCACCCCTGCAGTGAGCCCAACGCCTCAGCCGTACCACAGAAAGAGATGCTTGTGCTGCTGAGCTGCTGCCTGAGCTGGGGGCCTGTTTATAATCCCTTCCTCATCGGGACAGGCTGTAGGATTTAATTAAATGTGTGTGAGGTGCTCTGCAAGCCTCTGCTGAAAGGCCCTGCGTGAGAGCAGTGCCTTTGAATAAAAGCTAGAGACCTTCCCCAGCCACCAGGAAAGAGCTGGGGCTGAAGCAGCGAGAGCCAGGCTGTTGAATCTGAACAGATGTTGGTTCTCCCCCACTTGGGTAGTTCAGAAGGATTATCCTGCCTCTCCCAAAATAAAGGAGAAACACAGGGATTTTAGTGGTGTTGCCAGGGATCTCAGCTCCATCCCCTCGTGCTCGCTGCTGGTTGAAAGGTTGCACGCTGGGCTGGGGGTGTGTGGGGGGTGTGTTGGTTGTGGGCTGTGCCCTGGTGTTTGCAGTTCAGCATCCACTTCCCCCTCGCTGGGGGTCCCAGTTTGTCCACTCTTTGCTTGGCTGCTGCTGTTCTGTGCGGGAATAAGACGAGCTGAACCGAGCCAGGATAAAACAGGTTTCAAATGAACCAAGCTGTGTGATGGTGTGGGAAGGAGATGACAATTTCCAGATCTGCTGTCAGATCTGTGAAGCGGTTGAAACTTCCTTTGTGTGACTGTTTCAGCCCCTGAGAACCAAGTGAGTCCAAGAGCTTTTGGGGTCTGTGGTGTCCCCAGCCCCACTGTGGGACTGCTGTCCCCCTGTCTGCCCTTCCAAGTGCAGCTCAGGGTCTGAGCAACAGCAGCACCCCAGTCCTTGTGCGCAGTCCTGGATCTGGTGGGATTTTCACCAGACGGGTCACCAGAACATTAGAAATGTTCTTCCCCTTCATGTTTTTCTGACTACTGTTCTGTCACTCTCAGAGCAAATCAAAGAGCACCAGGCTACAAATCTTGCCTTGCAAGTACTGCCTGGGTGTTTGGCTTGCAGGATTGCTCCTCTTTTATCAGCTGATATCTGGTGTTTTAAGAGGGCAGGGAACTGTGCTTATTTGCTTCTGAGAGGCTGATGACTCTATGAGCTGATTTTTTAGGATTTAGGTTTGTGGCCATAGAACAGAGGTCATTGTGCTGTTACATTACAGGCTGCCTCTAATGAGCTCTTTCCTGTAATCTCTGCTTGGAAATTTGCAAATTGCTGCGTGCTTAGGGAAATCCTGCTGGCTTCACCCCGTGGGCAAGGAAGCAGAGGTGAGAAGGGGCTGGATGAGTGACCAGAGTGGGGCTGTGCCTCTGCCACAGCTGTGATTTCCAGGTCCAGCACTCCAGCCTCCCAGAAAAGCCCCATCTCACATGAACATGACCCTGAGATTGAGCTCTGCTTCCCTCAGCCATTGCCCCCCGCTGCTGCTGTGCCGTGTGCTTCCGAAATCGCTTCGTTCCAGGGTTAGAAAAGACCCATTTTTGTGTCCTAAAGCCCTGGATTTCACAGATAGAGAAGGGGCAAGGTCTTAATGCCTGCAGCTTGATCTGCTAATCTGAAAGCATGGGAAGTTGTTCCTAGGGAGATTTGCCGCCCGGCTTTCTCAATGCAACTTTGCACAAGTAGGGTTTGTTCCTACAATGAGCTGGAGCAGCTGGATGCCTCCCACCAAGATTGCTGATATTTAGGTCTTTGATTTTGGCGGAGACTCACAGCAATAAATTAAATGAGTAGGGGAGTTTCAGAGAATTGTACAGATGGTGGGAAACTGAGGGTAGGGACTACTTTAAGTGCTAACGTATGGCACAGCTTCCACTCCTTTCTTTCTTAAAGGAATGGAAAATGCTATGGGCTGCTGTTCCAGGGATTTTGCCTCCTCCTTGTCTTCAGAGACCTGCAGACCACCTCTGTTACAGTGTTTTCTTCATGATCAAGAAAGGAGTGTCCTGTGTGTGCTCCTGCCTGTGGCACAGCAATGCCCTCGGTGCCTGCCTTCATCCCAGCCTGATCCTGGTTTGCTGCATATTTGGGTTTCTGCTTTTCTCTCTGGGAAAAGCAACTGTTAAATGAGATTTCTACTATCTTTTGCTTTTTTCCTCAATAGGTCTGGCCCGGTTTTGCTTTTGTTAAGCTGTGAGGATTCAAGTGAAACGATTTCATTCCTTTGTCCCCCTCTGTCTGCTTTAATTCACTATGTCCCGGCTGATGGTTTAATTATTGTGTGTGACAGGAGCATCCAGGGCATCGATTGGTGTTTATCTCTTAGGTGCTGCACAAAATAGATGTTTGTCACCCTGGTGGCTCCCAGGATGAGTTTTTGCCTAGAGAGGCAGTTTTCAAACCAGTTAATTGCTGCGTTGTAAAGCAGAAGAGTAGGTGGCTGTCCCTGCCTTTCCCTGCAGGCATGTCCCTGCTGGCTGTGTGGGACCAGTGGCTCTTCAGGTGGAAAGAAGGGGATGTGGTAGGCTGGGAGGAGCCTCCGAGGTCAGGAAGAGATGTTTTGGAGTGTGGGAGAAGCAGGTGGATGGAGGGAGGCATGAGGACCAGGCTGGAGCAAGGAGTGGTGCCTCACCTGAAGAGTCACTTTGCTTCAGACAGCCCAGATTTGAATTGCAGGATTTACTCAGTTTTAAAGCTTAAACTCCCTCTGAGCTCTGCATGTTTTGTGTTGTTCTTTTGGCTCTGGCTGACCGAGCAGTGGCCTTGTGTTGAGCCACATCCAGATCCTGGTTTGATGTTTGTCCCCACGAGGATTTGCTGCAGGCTTTGCTGCTGAAAAAGTCATCTGCATAAACCCCAGTAAGTCTCTAGGTTAAGAGGCCACCAAATACCACCTCTGTCTGCTGCCATCCCTCTAATTATGAAAATAATAACCCCAGGCAGAGTTTATGGCCCTGCTGGTGGCTCTGGGTCTGTTGTGCTGGGCTCTGTTCAGAGAACTGCATTTGAAGGAGATGGTCCTTACCCTGCAGTTGGTTATGCAGGGCTGTATTACCTCTCCCCTACAGTGACAGGCCAGGCTTGATGCCTCCTGCCTTGTGGACACACAGGTTTGGGATCTGGAAGGGGAAGTGCAGACTTCCCTCACCTCCCTTCTGTCTTCATGGTGCCGCCTTCTCCAGCCTTGAAACTACAAATGGGATTTACACCTGGCAGGCAGCTGGGCCATAATGAGTTCCCTACAAGTGGTGGCTGCCATCTCTGGCTGAGTGCATCTTCATCTGTTTCCTCCCCTCCTGAGAGCCTGAGCAGGGATTATCCAGGACAAATCCTGTTACCCAGCTGCCTCCTCAGTGAAGGAGTCACAGGACGGGAGCGCCCCACAGAACATAAATCTGTTAGCAGATGACTTCACAGGTGAAGGCTTTTAGGGTTTCTTTGCCAGAAAGTGGCAGTGTTGATTGCCAGGCTTAGTAGTGAAGAATTTGAAGTTGTGTTTCATCCCTCAATCCATGTCTTAAGTATGTAGTGGTAAAGCTTAGGAAAATCTGTGTATGTATTAAGTGTTTCCTCTTAGGGAGCTGAGAACCCCTTAGGTGCAGCAATTACTATTTTATTAATTGGGATTGAAATACCAAATGCTCAGAACATGTCAGCTCGTGTCTGTTGTGGGGAGAACTCAATTGCTCAAGAGAAAGGGCTTTTCATCCTGTCTGGATGCAAATCTATTGAGAAGAAAAATACCTGACATTTTTTGGTCATCTGCTCAAACATCTGTCTGGGCCCATGGAGGTGGTTCTTGGTGGGGAAAGTCATTTGTGAGAGGCAGCTCCCAGAAAGGAAAAGGGTTCTTTGCTCATTCTCAGACTTGTGGTATTTAGTTTGGTATTTTACTTTGTAATTACTCCACCAATTAGCACAGCTACAGATTTTGCCTTTCCTCTGCTGTTCTGTGTGTGTGTCTCACACGGCATTTGCTGGCCCTGAGGATAAACCTGCCTTGTGCAAAAGCACAGGCTGGCCCTGGAGAGACTTTGGTGAATTTAAGAGAATCAGGATCCATGTGGATGTTGGCTCTGTCCCTCTGCAGTCAGTGAGACTGTGCCTGGCCCTGAGCTGCTCCTGCACAAGTCAGTGCTTTGCCTGTGTCCACCTACAGCTGCTCAGTGACACAAAAATGAGGGGCAAACAAGCTGTACCTGTCTTTTCCTTCAGCTGTTGAATATCTCAAATCATCCTTGCAGTAGCTGAAGGTGCATCAGGGTTGGTCCTGTGGGTTCATGGCCAGAGTGATGGTCAGAACATGAACCTGTAAAAAGAAATTAAACTTCTTCTGTAGCTCAGCAGACTGAATATTGTGTCACAGAGATAGAAAAGTCCTGCCTGACATGAGCCTGGGCAAACACTTTCCATGCCATTTTCTGGGGGTTTTTTTCCTCCACCATTACTCATTTGCTTTGTTCAGAGCTTCAAGCTACAGGAACCAGTGTGTAATTGCCCTGGAGGGTTCATCACACTGACACAGAGCTGCCAGACACCTTCTGATTTCAAAGTGCCATTCACTCACACATTTTCAGTGTTTCTTGTTTGTGCTGGTGGAAGCAGCTCCCGACAGGGAAATGGATATTGGTGTGAGCAGCTCCTGCTGCTGTGCTGAGCCTGCTCAGCTCCTCGGGTGAATGAACAGCCTCATTCCAGCTTCCCTGGGAAGAGCCACTGCAGGACACCACAGGCTTCTTCCCCACTTGCTTACCTAAATGTTACTAAAGAAAGTAAGTTGATAATCAAGTCCAGACCTTCTTGCAGGAGTTGCTGTGGTTTTCTCCCACCCTGCTCTCCTTCCCCTCACAGTGGGCAGAGGGTCCCTGTTGTGTTGGAAGAGCCTTGATGGCTTAGTGGGGTTCAAAGATCCTGCAGTGACCATCCAAAGAAAAATGCAAAATCCCTGTGGTCTGGTTGCTGTCCCTCCTGCCTGTAGCAGCCCATCTGAGCCCATTTTCTGCTCAGTTATGAGCTCTTCTTCATTCTGTTTATGCTCTACTTACCAAAAGATGTTGGAGCCAGAGGATTTTTCTGCAGAGGATTTAATTTCATTGGAGAGAAGTGACAGTTTGTAAAACAGACCATGGGATTAGTGTCACCTCAGCTCCTACACAATATTCCCATCCCCTTCTTGAGTATTATTTCTTTGAAAGCTGAAATTTCCACTGCTGTTGATGCCCTGCCAGGTACTCCAGCAGGGCATACTTTCCCTTGGAGGCAGATCAAGAAACCATCATTCCTTTTCTCTTGTTGTTTCTCATCAAAGGAGAGGAGCACCTTCCCTGCACTGCTCTGCTCCCTGCAGCACTGGCCAAAGTAGCCATGGATGTTCATACTGGAGATGTGAAATGGAAATAATTTTGGTGGCATGGAAGCTGAAACATTCATGTTCTCAAGAAAATAGACAGCATTTAAAAAAGTGTACTGGCAGAGGTCTTGATTAAAGGCTGTGCATGTCATTGGAGTAGCTTTAATTTTGGGGTTGTATCATTTACGTAGACTGTGTTGGGTGAACTGATGTGTGTCTGCATCCTGTGTGTCCACCTGATTTACCTGATGTCTCCTTAGCCCAACCCTGACTTATCATAATGAAACTACAACCCCACAGGTTGCTGGAGGAAAACCCCTTTTCCTAGAGAGAATACAGAGGTTCTGTGGATTTTCAGAGAAAATGTATGAGCTTCACTGGCAGGGGAACCAGCTGAGCAAGTCAGCAGTGGATTTGAGATGTTGGCTTTGTGGCTTTTGTCTAGCAGAGCCCAAGCAGCATTTGATGTGTAGACATGTTTTCAGACATTTTGTATGGAGAAGGTGTTGGCAGGTCTGTTGTTAACACCCTCCCCTTTAGGCCAAACTATTGAAAATTCAAGTTCAGCTTGAATCTCATTTCAATGGCTTGGAAGGCTGCAATCTGATGGGCTGAAAAAAAATCTCATCCAACTCCAGCCCTTATTAGGAGCTTAATCTGAAGTGCAGCCAAAGCCCAATAAGGGAGAGGGCAAAAAAAAAAAAAAAGGCAATAAAATGGAACAAGAAATGTGCATCCAATTTACAGTATTCCTCTGCAACCTTAATTCATCCCCCTGTATACGTTACGATGCCGTTTCTAATTATGGGATCACATGTGGGTTTTTTCCATGGCACCCCTGCCCTTGCTGCTCCTGGAGGGCAGCTGAGGCAGCCCAGTGAAGGTTGGGGCTCCATGTGTAGAACTTCAGCCCTTCATAGGCTTGGAGGCAAGGGAGTGAGGCAAGTGATGGAAAAAGAGAGGATAAAGTGCTGCTTAAGGAGATGGGAATTCCTGCTCTGCTGCTGCTGCAGGGCTCAGGGATGGTGCTGGGTAAATTGCTTTTCATGCACAAGGAGGGACTTGATTTCCCAGGTCCCCAGGGTGAGGGTTGAGCTGCAGAAGTGCCGAGTGCTCCTGCTGCCGATGATCTCATGGGAAGTTGTACGTCAAACATTTAAAATGCCTCTCCGTGCTATTTATTTTTTAAAAGGGAGCTGGAGGCTGATTCTGGAACTGGGTGCCCAGAGCTTCTCTGTAACTCTTTTCTTCATCTGTAAACCCGAGGTGTTGTGAACGTAGTTCTCTAGGATTTTATGAAAATAAATCCAGAGTCCTTTGAGAAGAATCCCAGTCTGTAGTGGCAAGACGCCTTCATTTTTGCCTTGGAGCAGCACATGAAAAGTGTGAAGTGAAGAGAGCTGAGTGCTGTGAATGCACAACCAGCTGAAACCCAGAACTGAGTAATTCCCCTCTAGCTGAGCATCTATTCTTGGTTCTAACTGCGTCAGGACTGTGTGCACACATGGTCTGTGGCCATGCTGTGAAGACCCCTGCAAGTGGACTGGCTTAAAGCTACAGAGACAGCACATTTCCAGCACATCCCTGCTTTTCAGGGCTTGGCAGCTGTGCTGTTTTCTTAATGCAGCCCTTCGGGTGCAGCATGGGATAAATTACAGCACTGGGTGAACCAGGATGGGACAGGCATCACTCTGCAGCAAACAGTAACAAGGAGGAGGCTGAACATGGTAATTCCTTTGTATTTCTGACCTGTAGCATAAAGTGGGAGGTTTTTGGATCATCCAGGAAGTGTGTAGTTTAGGCTGTTAATGCCAGATGTCTGCTTTTGGCTTATCTGAACTTAGGTTGTGTTTGATCTTTAGTCTGGACCGGTGTTGTGTGTTGGAGCCTCTCTTGCAGAATAACTCCTTGTGTCCATTGAAGGAGGAGGTGGAGGGAGTTATTTTCTCCTGTGGTTTTCTGGAACTCTACACCGTTGTCTGTCTCCAAGGAAGATGTGACGCACGATGGCTTTGCAGCTATGCAGCTGATGGGGAGGCACATAACTGTGGATGCTGCCTCAGGGATGCTCCAGCAAGGGGCTTGGAGAGCCAAGAGGCAGCCAGCATTCTGCTTCAGCACCCTTTGGACTTTTTTCCAGCTTATTCCTTCTCCAAAACGTGGATTAGGAGCTGCAAAGCTCTCTGCAGGAGGAGCAGCAAGAAGAACCCCATGAGAGGTGGTGTTGGGAGGAAGGGCAGCACTCAGCCCTGCTCTTCCAGGGCTCTGCAAGGGTTTGAGCAGAGCTCCCTTCCATCAGCAGATGTTGTCAGGCGTGCACAGGCAAAACCTTGCTCTAATTCAGTAATTATAAAAATTCCTGGCAGAAGCTGTGTGTGACTCAGCTGCAGAAAAATTACTTAAGGGAAAAAGAAAAGTTTACAGAATCAGGCTGACTATAGCACACAAGGAGGGAAGCTGGGGCTTTCTGTAAATCCTCATCCAGCTTTAGCCCACCATGTCTCTTCCTGGATTGAGATGAGACGGGAGAAGCAGAGCAGTGGAAGCCCAGGAGCTCGTCCTCCCCTGGCCACAGCTCCCTGATGGAAGGCTGATGGAAGAGGAGGGATGGATGGATGGATGGATGGAGAGTTCCTTTCACTGCCCCTCAGAGCCAGTGCCAGCCCTGAGGATGGGAGGAGGTGGCTGCTGCCTGCTCAGCATTTGGCTTTGCCTTTCCCCTGTCTGCACACACTGGCACAGGAACCCGAGGAAGCCTCAGACAGGTCTTGACTTATCTGCAAAGGGTGTTTGCAGCACTGTCTCCTAGGGAAGCTGCCTTTTTTTTTTTCCCTTTGTAAACATTGGATTTAATTTTATTTTTGTTAAAACCCACATAACTAATTTCCCTTGGAATCTTTTGCAGGCGTCTGCTCTCAGTGTGTTTTGGCCTCGCTGCCCAGTGCTGGTTTTGAATCCCAGTCCCAGTGGTGGGAAGTTTTTAGAATGAATGCCAGTTGTATTTTTTTTCTTCAACAGAATCAGAGTGTCCGCCTGTGGGTTTTGAACAAATATCCTTGGTTTTATGTTTTGCTTGCAAGTAGCCAGGATCCAAAGGGTGTGTAGGCAATCTCAGAGATTCAGCAGGGATGCAGCATTTCCCCTTTGTCAAAAATTACTGCATTTTTCTTTTTTTTTTTTTTATGTTGTACCCTAGCATGCACCTCCCAGACCCTGCTGCTGTGTCTGGCTGTTCATCTGTGCCTTTGTACAGGGCTGTGTGCAGGCACCCAAGGGAGGTGTGTGACAGCCCCAGCAGTGAGTAATTTAAAATCACACCTGGGGAGTGTGGAGTAGGAAACAATCCTGCCTGGTACCTCTGTGAGTGCATGTATCTTCACTGGCTTGAATTTTCAGGTGGGCAAAATATATTTGCTTGCATTTGGTGCTGAATTTTCTGCCTCCACTAGTTCTGCTCTGGTCAGTCTCTCACAGCCACATGTGTGTGTTACGCTGGCTCTGTTGTCCAGGTGCTTTTCAGCATTTCCATTACAAAATCTAATTGCAGCAGCACTGCAAAGTTGCTGTTATTTGTTTTTTTTTGTTTTGGTTTTTTTTTAATACACCATTCGCTGAGGAACTTCTAACACACAGCTCCCTGGTGTCTCCAGTGAAGCAGTAAAACTGTAGCATTCATCAGCTGTACTTTTTATAGATCCTTTAGTCTGCAGTTTTCTTAGTTCTTTTGCCTTTGATGTTGGTCACTGTCAGAGAAAGAAGTTTGAAGCTGGCTGGATAGGTAATAGCTGATAGATGTTATAAAGTATTAGTAAAGAAATGGGAAGTGGCTGTGTGGTGGTGGTTTCAGCAAGAACACCCAGTGGGAACAGTTGATTTTGGTGTTGGGGAAAATCAGTATAAACTTGTCTTTTGCCTGGTATGGGAGAGGGAAGCAGAAATCCTGCAAACAAATTTGTATCTGCATGAAGCTTCCATAACTGAAGAGCTGTCTGTATCCTAAGAGAGGCTTTATTTATTCCTTGGAATCCTGAGTTTTTAGAGCATGTGTTGGCCATGCAAACTCTCAGCTTTGTCATAAATCTTTGTTTTGGCAGTGCTTGTCCAAATGCCATATTATCCAGAAAGGAGTAGATAGGGGATTAGAGCAGAATCCTTTGCTATTTATGGACTCCCTTGGGGAATACATTGTAATATTCTTTTGAATGGGCTAAAAGGTAACCACAACAACCCAAAGCTGCAGGTGCTAAATCTTCCCTGTGGCCCTCCTGTAGATCTGCTGGGGGGATAGAGGGGGATATTTCAGCTTGCAGATCTGAAATAACCTTGTTCTGGCTTTGACCATCTGCCACCTGCTGATTCCCTGAGATTCAGAACAGAATCTGGGACTCGTGCTTATTTATTTATTTATTTGTTTTTACAAACAGCCTAACTTTGGAGCTTTACATCTCTCCTTTCTAAGCTAGCACAGAGTTGAAAAATCATGAATTTTGTACAATCTGTGTGGAAGCATCTTTCCTGTAGAAGTTGCTCATCCCTTCCCCTCGGAGCTGCCGTAACCAAGGCGGGTCCTGTGTATCCGCGTGTCCCTGTTGGCACGGAAAAGGAGGAGCAGGCTGGGTGCCAGGCTGCCAGACTGTTTCCAGGCTGTCTGGAAATGTTCAGCAAAGCTGCTGGCTCAGGCTGTCCTGATGCCCTTCAGCAAACTGAGCAGCCAGAGCTTACTTACCCGAGAAGGGCTTTTCTGGTCCTTTTGAAGTTGTCAGTAATCCAAAGTGCCGCCAGTTCTGTGCCCAGAATTTAATGTGTCAGGCTCCAGCTCTGCCCAGTGGAGGGAGGAGCTGCTCAGCCTTTCTGGAGAAAGCACAGAAGACCCAATCCAGCTGTAGAAGGTTCTGTGTAGGTGGACATTTCCTTTGTCTGCTTCCTGGCCTGACAGGGCACCTCAGACCCCCCTTCCTTTGCCCACCGCCTTAAAAACCACGTGTGTAGTTTATAATGTGCAGAGCAAACGCCATAAACTTCATAACTTGAAGACAAAACCTTTCTGTAGGGTTGCAGCCTTACAGACCTGCTGGCTCTGGTTTGGTGTCTCAGAGTTTGGGAATTCCCTGGGTTTGGGGGTTTATCCCAGCTGCCCAAGCCCAGGTAGTCCCTTGGGCATTGTGTGGCAAGGGAACCAAGGTGTGCTCCTTTCTCACTCAGTGATGGGGGAGAGCAGTGCACAGGCTGTGAAGTGCAGGTTTCTTCTGCAGAGCTCTTGTTTTTTATTAGGAGCAGCAGGTTTGTTCTTAGAGAAGGGAGCATCTGCCCATTTTTGTGTGTCCTCCCTGAGAAACAATAAAAATCAGGAGCAAACACATGGCCAGGGCTGCCTTCTCCTTTATGTGCCTGTTTAACTGAATAACATGCATGGCTGTGCCTTTGTGTTTACCTTAGGGTTTGTTATGACATTGAAGATGGATTTTTCCTGGCTCTTGCACACACAGCATGTAAAACCAACACAGCTCAGTACACAGTCAGTGTGTGAAGCTTGGTTCAACCTGGGGACTCAGGCTGTACTTGGATGCACCTCACTGACAGCAGCTTTGATGATCCTGGTGGGTCCCTTCCAGCTCAGGATATTCCCTGATTCTGTTCTGTGATTCATTGCTCAGTTGCACCTCTCAGACTGGAAAGCTCATCTCTTCTCGTGCTTGTACCCACTTGCACTGGTTGTCAAGCACAGGGTCTTGTTTCAGATTGGTTTTTCTGGAAATAAAGATATTTGGGAGAAGAGAGACCTTTGAGATATTTCTATGTGCAGCTGTGGATCTGTTGAATTCTTAATAGCCATGGGGAAGGAGTGTGTCTGCATCCACAGCTGGTTTTGCTGTCTCTTTTTAGTACAAAAAAGTTGCCTTCTAATCTTGAGATTATTTTTGTACAGACTTTTTCCTTCAGTTCTCAGTTTCTGAGCCCTTAGTTCTTACCTAGGGAATTGGAGGGTTATTTTCCTCCTGTGCATCATAATTCCTGGGAGATTATGTAATTTATCCATGCTGGCTTGTCAGGAGAGACTTGAAATAAAAGCCTTTGTAGTGTGCTGCTTAGCTGGCTGTATAAACATGAAAGTACCAGGTTTTTAACTGGCTTGCTCACATGGCTTTCCTCGGCAAGGCTTTAGCCAAAACACTCCCAGATAAAAGGATACTGAGGAAGTCCAGGTCAGGCAGAGTTTTTCTGAGAAGGGCTATAACATTGATCTTTGGTTTAGTTTTGTTTCTTGTAACCTCTCAGTAAGAGCAGGGAATGAGGATAAATTGTTTTCATCTCTCAGTGGTCAAAGATTAAGACAGATGAGGCAGTGGCTTGCCTGGAAGAAGCTGTTAAGTGAGAGCCTGGCTGTGACTCCTCTCTCTTGGATCTTGGATGAAGCTGACTTTGTGCTTCCTGCTTCCCAGGCACACTTCCCCACACTCCTCCTTAAATATCCAAGCTGCTGAGTGATTGCCTTGAGTTTTCTGAGCTCTTTGAACTAAAATAAACGAGAAGGGCTCTGGGAATGAGGCCTCCCATCGGTCACTTGCCTTTCACCTCTGAGCACAGGGGTTTCAATCAGGTGTGGCATTAAAGGCACAGGGTTTGGTGGCCCTAAGGTCACATCCTGCTAAGCCCCTCAGGGGGGATTGGGAGGCCCCTGGCACCTCCTGCAATGCTCTCTTGATGCTCTCATTTGTTAATAAGCCTCTGAAGAAGGTGCTGGTTGGATCCGGATGGGGGTTACAGGTCTGGGACTGGACTGATGGTCCCTTGTGTTCTGCTCTGAATGCTCAAACACTGATGGGGAAGGAATGTTGGAGAAATACCCAAGTTTTGGGGCTCCCTGAGGTGCTGCAGTAGCTGGAGTTTTTGAAGCCCCAAAAGAATTCCCTACAAAACACATGGCTGCTGTTTGCTGCTGTTGGAACAACAGCCCCTGATTGGCATCTTTGATGCTGTCACTAAGTGGGAAATGAAGCTTGAAGAGGCATTTTTACCCTCTGTACCTCAAGCCAAGGGTTTTGGGGAGGGGAGGTGGTGGGTGCTGCTCAGGCAGGACCCTGGGCACTGGTGCATGGCAGGGTGGCTGCCTTCCTTCTTTTCCTGCTCTTTGATGTGCTGTGGGATATGTAATGAGCATCTGCCCTCTAAGAGAAAACAGATTTGAGTTCTGAAGTTGGAAAAAGAGGGAGCAATTTTGTTTAATCATTTTCACACAGATCCACAGGTGTTTCTGTAAGAGTGAGCAGCATCTGGTTCAAGGGCAGCCTTGGCTGCTTTGAGCTCTCCTGCAGCTTCTGCAGTCTCAGGCAGAGAGTGATGTTCCAGATGCTGTTCTCAGCAATCAGATCAATGATGTGCTTGTTTAGACTTTTCATTTTTTAAGGGAAAAGAAAAAGAAGTAGATTATACTTTTTAAGATCATCTGAAGTATCAAAGATCTGTGAGGGGTTTTTGTTTTGCTTGTTTCCCAGATCAGGGGCCTGCGAATTCTTTCCCTGGTTATGAACACCAGTCAGAAAGCAAGGGGTGAGCTGCCAGCCTTGGTACCTGGGTATTCACCCATTCTCTCCCTTCAGCTTCTAGCCACTACAAGAAATACAGGATTTTTTTATTCCAAACACAGAGTGTTTGTTTTAAGGAGAAAGTACTAAATGCAGTAATGCCCTGTGCCCTGCAAGCTGCACTGGCTGTCCTGGTGTGTGCTTTGGGCTGTCTTGTGTATGTGAGAAAATTACTGAGTGACAGGGAAAGTGCTGGAAAGCTTTGGGGATTTGATTTAAATCTGATGAAAATTAAGGCTGCTGCCTGTTCTCCTCTGCCAGCACCCATTGGGGTAGCTGTAAAAACGGCTGCTGTGAGTTTGTTGCTGTGGTTTTCCAAACCCAGGCTTGTTATTTACCCATTTCCATCCATCCAGCATCAGCATTGCCCTCCCGGAGCCCTGTGGTGGTCGTTGTGTTGCTTTGGAGGATGTCGCTTGCCAAAGTTGCTGGATTTGGCAGGAGCACTCCAGGAGTCCCATGGGAATGAGAGTCCTGAACCACTGTCCCAGCCTTTATCTGCTGCCTTTAATTATGGAGATCACAAAAGCTGTGGTTGCTTGGGAGGCTGAGGCAATGTTTGGCTCCTGGCATACCCTGGGGCTGCCCTGGGATGAAAGTCTCCGATGGTGAGCAGTGAAAGCTGCTCCTCACCAAGAGGAGCCAACAGCATCTTGTCCTTCTCAGGACGAGTTTGGCTGCTGGGATGGGCCCTGAATCCACACTCGGCTTTTGCTGACAGGAGCACGTGGTGCCTGAGCACACCTGAGGTCTAGGCCAGGATAGGTGTCACATGTTAATTTTGCCCCTTCAGGTTCTTCTCTCACAGCGTGAGATACAGAAAAAAAAAAATCCCACAAAGTAAGCTGGAATTAAGCCGCAGGTTTTGTTCTCATTAGTGTAAAATCAGAAAATCTGGTGTTTCTGATGCCTCTGAGGAGAGAAGGAGAATTAACTCCCGGTGAATGTAAGCAGGGGATACTTAAAAGGCAAATTGTTCACATACTTTCTTTAAAATTTGCATGAGTGTAGCAAAAGGTCATCACAACTGCAGTCTCCTCCTCAGATCCTGCCTGCCGGTGGCTGATTGCAAGAGCCTGTTGCTAAGTGTTCCTGGAAACAGAATAAAGATGAAGCAAGATAATTGAGGGAGAGGAGGGAGAGGGAGAGGAGGGGAGAAGCTTGGAGCTCGCAGCGGAACCGCAGGGCTGCCAAACGAGATGAGTGTGTTGGAGTTTGACTCGGGGGCTGCATTCAATCAGTTCTGACCCAGGGGTGGGGAAGGGGTGACTGAGCCTGAAACTTCGTGGCAGATCCTTGGAAGAAGGCACTTGGACACAAGTGGATGATTTGCTTGCGTTTCCTGTGGCTCGTCCAACTCCAAACATGTTCCTTCCTTGCACTGAGGCTGGAGTGGGGATGGGAAGATAGACCGTGCTCCCACGGTGCTTTTCCTGGATAAAATCTCTGTTCTTGCAGCATGGATTTAGTTACCCTGGGATCATCTTCTGGACAATTCAATAATCACGGGAAGCAACAGGATAAAACAAGAATGCAAGCAGACAAATCCAGAGCTTGACTAAGGCAGAAAGCCTTCAACTCCAGGTGATTTGAGGGGTGTTATCTGTCCATTTCAAGTCAGGCTACTCTCTGAGGAAACAACTGATGGTAGTTTTGTATGTTGCAGAATCAAATTAACCCCAGCACAGCTCCTTTTTATTGCTGAAAAGACAAGGAAGCAAAACTTCCTGCTTATCTTTGGTCTTTCTCTAGTAGAAGCTCTTGTAAAAACACCAGGCTTTCTCTAACTCTGTGAATCTATTTTATGGAAACAGTTTTAGTAACTGTTTCTGGAGTGATTTTTATCATCCCAGAGCATTTTACAAACTGAATATAGTAACAGCTGAAATTCAGCCCCATCTGAGGAGGGTCGCTGCCAGCTCGCAGAACTTTTCGGTGTGTTATGAAAGAACACACAATTTGCTTTTTCTTTGCACAGAATCTCCCTTATTCTCACCAAAAACATGAGGTAGCGCTCCTGCCACCCAGCCCTCTGTGTCACCTGCTTTGCTTTTGACTCAGACTCAGTGGCAGAGCTGGTGTTGGGTATCCTTGGCTCTCTGAATGCTGCCGTCTCCGAGCCTCCCCCTCCAGTTGGGGCTGGCTGTCAGCAGAGGGAATGAATACACTGCATCTTATCTGACATTCTGAACACCCCCGTGGGATTCACATTTCACCAGTTCCTGGCAGCAGCTCCTTGTTTCTCCATGGCTGTCTGTGCCATGCTCGTGGTGGCAGGAGGGACACGGTGGCCAAGGCTCTCTCTCACCAGTGTCCTGCCTTCCTCCATATGCTGCCTACAGGCTCTTGGCTCCTTGGGAAACTCTGTATTTTTTGACTTTCATCAGTGGAGCTTTTGACTTGCTACTGATTTTTCACTGTCCATGTTCATCTTCTTAGCTGGTTTGGCTCTTGCATGATGCCTTAAAATGAAGAGGAGGGAATTGCAGGCTGCTGTCCCATTCCTCCCTGCTCGATGCCTCTGGAGCCGGGGGCCTCTTGTGCCTCGGTGCTGGGTTTCGGGGACAGATCAGGTTCCCTCACTGGCCCTGCACCTGGCCCACCATGTGTGTGTGTCACAAACCCCTCAGCCCTGTCTGCTGGCCCCATACTGGTTGTCCCTCCCCTTCCTCTTCGCCCAGCCCATACCACAACTCTGCTCCTTTCCCTGTCCCTCCCTTCCCTGTTCCCCAGCTTTGCTGGAGCACTGTGTGATGGAAAAGCTGCTCTGCAAAAGGAAGAAATGGCTTCTCTAACTTCCCACCTGCTGGTTTGTGCTGCAGTTGAGGTGTTGGTGCTCTGGGCAGCTTTGTTCTGCCCTGGTTTTTCATGTGTGCAGGTGATTAATTGCAAACGTGGGACTCTCAGTGGCATTTTCCCATTTAGAGATCATTGGTTAGGGTGGGTTTACATTTCCAGCCTTTCTGCTGAGGGGCTGTGTCAGTTTGGGGAGCAGGAGAGAGAGAAGTGCTCAGCAGAAGAGCATTTTCCAGCAGCCTGTGTTACATCTGTCCTGCCCATGTCACACCTCATTTGAATGCTGTTCCCCGCAGGGCACCCAGGGCTGGCTCAGGCCAGCACAGCTCTGGGGCTCAGCTGTGCTAGTGAAGTGTGATAGGAGGGCACAGAGGCCCTGAAAACACATCATCATCATCAGGAGGTTTGCCCAGAGCAGTTTTGTTGGTGTGATGTTTGCTCAGGATGGACTGGGGGCTCCAAAGGAGAAGTCCCCATGAGCATTGTGGCTGCTCCAGGCCTGCACAGGCTGTGGGATCCTTTCCACCCCGAGAAGAGGAGGAGCAGGATTACTCGGAGCTGTCACTGGCAGGGATTGCTCTTTCCAGCTGGAGCTTGAGAGCACCTGGCTCTGGTTAGTTCCTGGCATATTCTGATCTGTGGTTACAGAGTGAATCCCTTGAGCGGGGAGCAGAGCCTGTTGCATGCAAAGCCCAGAGCTGCCCCCGCAGCCAGGGCTGTGGTTGTGGCCTTTGTAGCTCTGCAGCTGTGTAACCTTTGCATGAAAATCCTCCTTGGGTTGCAAACCAGGAGTGCTGCCAGATGAGATTCAGTGCTGTCGGCTCTGAGACACCGAGATGGATGCAGCTGTAGGGAGGATCAGACCAACCACTGCATCCTGAGATCAGCTGCTTTTAAACAGTCTGAGTTGCAGTGATGCAAGAGCTGTGTTGAGTGGAGGTTTTTGTAAGGAAGCATCACTGTGATGTGATGGATGAGCTATTGCATTTCAAAAGGTGCCATGGAAAAGCAAATTTGCCATCCACTCAGTGGGTACCTCAGTAGCAGTGGGCACAAGGGGGTATCTGTGATATCTTGGTAGTTTTGCAGGAATCTTTTGTGTAGCTGGTCTGGGGGATGTCCTGGTGCTGGCTTGTCACTGCTTGGGAGGCTCCTGGCTGCCTCACTCCCCAGGGTGTGTTACAGTGCTAACAAATGCTCCATTGTTTCCAGGATTTTGTTGGTCTGATTGTGTAAGGTTCCCTCTCGGATTAACCACTGAAAACAAAACAGAAACCTCACTAATACCTCATTGTGTGCATTAAATAAAACAAAACAAAAAAACAAATCCCGATTTCCCTGCTGATTTAAAAGGCTTTTGTGTTTGGTGGGAACTCTGTTTTAACTCAAGGCTTTTCAGAAGTGTTTGTTTCTTAATGATCCAGGATTGCAAGGTGTTTGACCTTGAGATTACTGCCAGCACTCAAGTGAACAGTAGCAGCAAAGGCAGTGGGTAGGAAACCCATGTTCTGGCAACTGTCCCACTTCCAGTGACAGATGAGACATGGGACCAAGGGAGGCCCTGAACTCCAATTCAACATCCCAGACTCCCACCCCACCCCTTGCCTTTCCTATAAACAGATGGAAAAATATCCCTTTCCCATAGACAGAAATTATTATTTTTTCTTATTGCCTCTGTGTTTACATAGCTATTTCTTACTCAGTGTTAGTCATTTGGGGGAGTAATTTATAGGGGCCATGGATGATATACTTCTACATGTGTCTTAAATTTTTCCCACATACACTTCAACTCCCACTGCCCTCACTGCTTTTTGTGTTTTTTCAGAAAGAAAAATGTTTATTAAATACCTTGCTCATGTGCAAGCCCCCTTTTAAGAGGTAAAGCATGGTGTGCACATGGGGGAAAAAAAACCCATTTATTGGATATACATGGAGTTGTATTTCCTAGTCCTGGATGCAATGCTGCATCCTTAAATTCTGCATTCTTTGGGCTCTTGAATACAATTTGAGGAACACTTGAAAAAAAATATATTTATGAAAAGCATCCTCATAGTGTTGATAGACCAGCTTGTCTGGTGGCATCCTCCCAGCTTGATTTCCTGCCTGTGTTGTTATCTGTATGTTTAGTCAAATGCTGCTTCCTCCTGATCCTGAGATCAAATCAAGCTGCCATCCCAGCACCTCTTTGAAACCTGCAATGTAAAACAACCAGGCCAGCTCCCGTGTCTGCTGAGGGCCCTGGGGCTTTGCTCTCCATACATCATGTTAACTGCTCTTCAGCTCTGCTCAAATTAAATGTTTTCCTATCAGCTGTGGGCTGCGGAGGATCCAGCCTGTCAGGCTGTGTGTGTGTCAGGGGGAGAGCAGGCAGCTTGTGCTCAGAGCCAGCCTTGCTGCCTTGCCCTCAAACAAAACCCTCAGCTCTCTGTCCCTGGGATGGCACAGCCTGGGAAATTGCAAAGAGAAACAGCCAGTGTGGGGAACAGGGTGGTGAGGGAAGAGGATGGGAGGAAACGCCAGGACATGAGGCTGGGCTGGCCCAGGTCCCTCATCCAGGTCTTTGGCTGTGGAGCTCCTCAGGGAACAAAGAGCAGCTCTCTGGCCGTGCCAGAAACCCACAGAGAGGATTTCCTTCTGCTTCACCTCCAAACCTGCTGCTGCTGTGCTCCCTGGTCAGGAGGAACAAGAGCTCAGGGTGTCCCCTGTCCCCCCAGCAGCTGTGGGGCGACGTGGGCAGGCACAACCTGGACCATGCTGTGCCAATCTCCTGCCATGGAGCTGCAGCAAGGAGAGGATGGAAGTGACAAGCAGAACTTTTGGGTTGATTTTTTTAGTTTTCTGCTTGCGCCGAGTCATATTGCTGGAATGTCCCCAGCAGGTGCTGCCAGGCTGAGTGCCAGGGGACAGTGTTTGGGTTTAACTGGGCTTTCAGCCATTGCAGGCAGCGTGCACACAGAGGGGAGCAATGGGGTCTGTATGGAGCCACAGCCCCTGTGCCCTGTGCTGTCTGTCTCAGCTGTTCACATCAATCTCATTTATTACAATTCCAAATCCTCCCTCCTCAGCTCATTAACGTTCCCGGAGCAGACATCTCTGTCACCATTGTGTTTTGTAATTAGATTTTGATTTACTTTCAGAGAGGAGCAGCAGCACAATGGACATTAATTTATCCCAAGCCTCGCTCGGTCTCCTCCGTGTCACAGGGTCAGACCTTGGCGTGCACCATCTGGTCTCCCCCCACTGCTTGGCTCTGTGTTGCTCCCTCACCGTGTTCTCCTTCTGCTCAGGGGCTTCCCAGATGCACGAAGGAAAAGGAGCAGTGAGGGAGGGCTGGAAGAGCAGCTTTTGTCCAAGCTGAGCTTGAGTCGTAAGGACAGGCGTGAAGTAGATTTAAATCGACAGGGAGAGGAGCAGCCTGTTGTCTGCAGAGCCTGGGTGGCCCCTGGTGCTTGTAAACCCTTTAAGGCACGATGTAAAAGCTGCAGTTTAACACTGTCAGTGAGCCAGGACAGAGGGGTTCCCGCAGTGCTGGAGCACTGGGAACGGCCATGGATATCTCAGCCTGGAGCTGCTCTGGGTGGCAGAGCTGGACATTGAGCTCTGCTGGTCCCTGCAGCCCTGGACCAAGGGCATTTTTCCACCTGAGGGCTGCTCATACGTTCCTCAGACAGATTTCATGTTTCAGCCTGTGGCTCTTGAATGAGAGACCAGCAAGAGCTGAGCCCATGCTGTAATGGAAACCCCTCTGTGCTCCCACATGGTCACTCATGGGGCTGTTGAAGCTGAGATCTTTCCAATGCCTCACCAGAATTCTCCATTGCATATAGGAGTGAGTTTTTAGAAAAGTGGCTTTACATTTG
>NW_005054368.1:3030187-3046120 GCF_000277835.1 Geospiza fortis | reverse complement strand
TGTTAATTTATTGCTGCCTTTGAGTATTTTAACTGGCTTTGTCTTCTGTCACTGGTCAGGGTGGAAGTGTGGGTTGCAAGATGAGTGGAGACCATGTCTGCCCTCTGCATCCCTGGGCAGAGTCAGCTCCATATGCAATGGAGGAGGGAAGTGTGAGAGCTTTTCTGGTCCAGTTTCACACAGCAGCAGAGAAATGCAGCCCCCAAGGAGGGTGGGAGCACCACTTTCCCAGCAGCCAGGGCTCAGTGCGCTGCCGGCAGTTGTGCTTTATCTCTGCCAGCATTCACTGCTGCAGCTCAGGATTTATGTGAGCCAGTGAATGCGAGCAGGACTGATAAATCAATCAGCACAACCAAAAATAGCACCTGGCAGCTGTTTGGAGTGGGGGATCCCTTCCCCAGCAGAAGGAGCAGAGCAGGAGGGGATTTCATCCTCCCCGGCCGGGTGCCAGCCCTGCACAGAAACAGCCATGGCTGCTGGGGAGACCTCTTGTCTGACACCTTTATCTGGAAAAATTACTGTGGCTGTCTGCAAATGTCTCCCCAGCCTCTCAGCCAGGAATTCCCAGTCTTCAGGATGAAGGGAATAATGGACCCTGTACTGGTGGGGAGAGCAGCCTTGTGCTGCTGCATGGTCGATGTCTGGGGATCAGCCCTCAGATCACGAGTGATCTCTGAAAGCCTCTCCCAGCTGGCAGTGGATGGAGTCATGGAGGGAGCCCCCAGGGTTTGTGGTTTCCAGGATGTCGTGGTGATGCTTTAGTGCAGGGATAAAGTTACCAGAGGAATCTGGTGACTCTGGTTTTTCCACTGGATGGCTGCACTAAACCACCTGCACAGGAGCCAGGGAAGTTTCTGTGAGGCTGCTCAGCCTGCACAGAGTCTTGTGAGGGGCTGTATTTCCTCACTCCTTCTCCACTGGGTGTCCTGGGGTGAGCAGTGGCTGGAGCAGCCCTGAACCAGGAGAGAGGAGCACTGCAAGAGGATCAGCTGCTTTCAGGCTGAATAGTTCATAGATTATTTCTACATCTGTGTTAGCTTTGGCTTGATCCCACAGATTTGCAGCAGCTGTTGGGAAGCAGAGCAGAGATCCTCTCTTTAAATGGATGATCAAACCCTTAGAGTGTGTGGAGTATGTTATTTCTATGTCATCCTCTTCACAGCAGGAAAAACAGCTTTTCAGAGTTGCTGAGGCAGCACTCTGCCCTGCTGCCTGAGCTATCATCCCATCAGCCCACAGTCTCACAGCAAGCTGTAATTTGCTTTCTGCATCCCACACCCAGCCTGCCACAGAATCCTTTGTGAGGTGTGTGGTTGTGCAGGTACCCATACCAGGGATGCCTTTTTTCTCCTGGATTTCCCTTTCTGCATGGACCACAACCCGTGGGTGTAAGCTGAGCTTGTCCCCTTTGCAGAACCTTCACATGTGCAAATCCCCGGCATTCTACCCTGAGAAAAGCTAACTAGCACAATGGTTTGCCACAAGACAGGTTGGGTCATCCCGGTGGTTTTAGGTGGGGATCAGATGTCCTTGCTGGGAGCTGTAGTTTAGGTACAAAATAATGGCACAGCGTGGGAATCCCATAGGGAGCTGTCTTCAGCTTGGCTAAAATGAACCAGCCCATTTCCTGTCAAGGTTCTGCTCTTTCAGGTCAGACCTGCAGTAAAAGGAGCCATCAGGCTTCCTTCCCAAATGTCTGACAGGCTCTGGAAAAGCTGGAATCTGGCTGATGAGGGCCAGGGTGGTGGGAATTGTGGTAGATCCTGGCACTCCTCCTGCGGCGCGTGCGTTTCTCATTCCCCATCAGCTTTCCTGGCGCACAGGGGACTCATCAAACCAAACTGCTCCCACTTTAAACAGCACATTCCTGGATGGAATTAATATGGTTAGTGCAGAGAGACCACTAACTTCCAATTCAAGGCTTTTATAGAAGGCTTCAAATGGCAGCCCAGTTCCAGTTGCTTTCTGTGCAGTTGTTGTGTTTGTTCACTGGTGTTGTGTGATGCATTTTGGTGATAACCCAGGCAGCAAATCTGTGTGAAGCTCTGAAACTTGGCTTGGTGTTACCTGGGCTGGTGGGCTGTGTCTGGGAGCTTTTAAAAACCTTTCCATTTGAATTGCTTTTTCTCACTCACCCAAGGTGTGACTGAGCATGACATGATGTTCTTCAGGTTCAAGTCTCAGAGCTCAGTGATGGACGTGCTCCCCCAGCAGCAGGAGATGTCACATTGACCTCTTTTGATGCTTTTTGACCCTTTTAACACACACCTGGCTTGATGGTTGCTTGAGGCATTCTCCTTTGGACCCTCGCTGATGAGTGAGAAGTGGCAGCTCCTGATTTCATGGGCACAGAGTGTCTGGATTGCAGATTGCCTGTGCCATTGATGTCTGGGAAGCCAAGAGCAGTGCCTGAAGTTTGTGTCCAGTGGGGCCTGATGGTTTACAGATCCTGAGAACACCCAGGACCAACTGTTGGCAAGAATTGCCACATGTGCTGGACCTCATAGACTGCCTGGAGCCAGCCATGCCACGCTTGCTGCAGTGCTTTGAGCAGGTTCGGTTTGCTGTTATCCCCTTGTCTGGGGTGTTCCAGCCCCATCTCTCTGAGCACAGCGAGTCCATGCAGCCTCTTGGCTCCAAAGTGCAGACCCTGCTGCTTCCCCAGCCAAGCAAAACTGCCAGGACCCACCGTGATGCCCCGGGGGAGCTGCTTCTGTATACAAAGGACTTGGCAAAATGAAGTGTAATGTAAGCAACTATTTAAAGAGAACGATCCGATTGCTAGTTGTAATTTCCTTATTGTTTGCAGCACCCTGTTAAATGCCTGTGATCCTTATAAAGAGCTTTCCCCCACCCTTTAAACTTCACAGAAGTGGATTTTACCTTCTGTGGTTTGAACACAGTCATTGTGAGGGGGCTGGTTTGCACTGAGTACGGTTTCTTTATTCTTTTCATGCCCAAGGCCATTTGGTTTGTGAATCCATTAATATGTCTGCTGGAAATGGAAGGCTGGGGGGTAGGACA
The DNA here is from genome assembly GCF_000277835.1 of Geospiza fortis. Lineage (NCBI taxonomy): Eukaryota > Metazoa > Chordata > Aves > Passeriformes > Thraupidae > Geospiza > Geospiza fortis. Next base: position 3,043,096 of record NW_005054368.1, on the reverse strand, counting down.
CAAAACCTTTCCTCTCTCTAGGTCTCCAGATCATTCCCATCTCAGGAAATGAGATTGCCTCTCTTTGCAGATCAGGGACAGCCATCTGCAGAGTTGTTCCTCTGGGAACACGTGGGTGCAGTTTCTCAGTGAGATGCTGCTGGAAGCAGCAGCACATGATGGTTCCTCTGGCTCTTGCACTGGCTGGCACTGGTGGGCCCCCGCTGTGCTGCTCCAGTGCCTGGGTTTTATTCTCCAAACAGGAGCACGTTGTAAACACACAGAGCCCGAGGGGCTTTGCAGAGCAGAGCTTGATGTTAGGGGAAGGTGGGGATTAGTTTCCTTCCCCATTTGGCTCTTGGTTATGGTTTGGCTTTTGTTTGAGAGTTTGATAATTCACCACTGGGCTGTTGGGGTTGAAATGCTTGGAGAAATGGAAGGAGAATGAGGTGATGGCAGCAGCTCCTCCATGCACGGTGGGGAGAGCAGCTCTGCCAGCCCACACCTGCAGGCTGGGCTGTGCCAGCAGCTGCTGGTCCTGCTCCTCCTCATCCCAGCCAGCTTCTGTGCATGAATTAAGCTCTAAATGATCCTGTGCCAGCAGCATATCCTGGGGAACGTGAGCCCAGGAGTGTGTGACACCCAGAGGGCTCTGTCCCGATGCTGTGCACAGCTGAGCTCGCTGCAGTGACCAGCAGACAGGCCCATCCAGACTGGGATGCCCAAAATGTGGCCATCAGCCTGCAAAGCTGGCAGTGCAGGATGGATGAGCTGGGCCCCCAGGCTGATGGCAAAGCCCTTGATCAGCTCCTGGGAACAAACCCGGGAAGCCCCAGTTACAGAAAAATAATTTTTTTTTGTGTGTGTTGGCCTTGTGCTCAGCCTGGCTGTGTCTTGGCAGGGGTTGCTGGTTTGTTTAATGAACATGGAAATGGGAGGGGAGGAAACAGCCAGGGAAGCATTACAAATTGCTTCAGAGCAGTGGCATTAAAAGTATTTGTGCTTACCATGTCTTCTAAACAAAGAGCTCAAAGCATGGCAAGTATTATCCCCATTTTACTTGCAAAGAGGTAAAAGTAGGAGAAGCTTTGCCTCTGCTCACAGGCAAGCCCACAGAAAGTGGGAGAAGCACAGAGGTCTCACCTGAGGTCCTGAGGGGATGGTGGTGATGGTGAGGGTCTCTCTGGGCCCTGGCCCAGCAGCTCTTCCTCACATTCCTTCACACTCATCCCTGAAGCACCAGCTCTGTTTCTTTGTTCACCTCTGACCTCTGCTCTGAAAGATGCTAAGGCTCCAAAATCTTCCTCTTCATGCAGCCAAGTTTACCTTCCTTATCTCCCTTTCCAATCTCTTTTGCAGCTGAAGCTGTGGAACAAGTACAGAGTCTCCAACATTCCTTCCCTAATATTTATCGATGCCTCCTCTGGGAAGGTGGTTTGCAGGAACGGCCTCCTGGTCATCAGAGATGACCCTGAAGGTAAGACCTGCAGTCCCTTGTGCCACAGAAACACGGACACACAGCTTCCTTTTCATCTCAGTTCATTCTGAATGGCCTGGGGGGGAATGGAACAAAGAACTATTGTCATAATTAACTATTCAAAGCACTGTGCTATTTTCGGCGTAAAATTTTCTGCATCATTCCTGCCAGATCTTGTGTTTTGGTTTTGCTTACTGAAAAGAACAAAGGATTTCCCTCTAGGATTTTTGTCTGGAGTGCTAATGAGGAAAAGGTTAGTCTAACTGAAACATGAAGTTTGGATTTTTCCCTAATGGAGGCACATGGACAGACAGAATGAGGGCCCAGACCTTCCATACCTTGGGAGCAGAATCCTTCCAGAACACTGAGTGTGGCTTTTATCATTGACATCACACTCAGGTTAATGCATTTCCCATTATTTAAAAATTAAACAGAAAAATGTTACTATTCTCCCTTGCTGAGGTTTGCTGTGCTGGCAGTCGGTGTTAAATCCATCTTCCTCCAATTTGGAAAAAACCCAAATGAGCCAAATTGGGAAAAAAAAAACCCACCCAAATGTGCCCTTTCTCACAGACCCTGCAGACCCATCAGTCATCTGCTGTAGTTGTCCATTCATTTCTTTTATTACTGGCTGATTGTTTCTTGGTGCAGTAAATCCTGCCAGAGTGTTTAATTCAGTGGCAGGAGCTGTGCAGCAGGAACATGTTGTGGCCTGAGCCATCTGTGATGTTTCCTCCTCTCTGGCTGAGCACATGGATTGATTGCTCTGGGAGCTGGCAGCAGATGATTCAGAGCATGTTTTTGTGTACACACACAGCTTGCTTTGGGGTGCAGAGGGTTGTGTGAGATATATATAGAGATATATGGATATAAACACACCGTCTTTTGTATATATATAGCTAAGGTTTGTAAATAAAGACCTGTATGGATATGTGTGAAAATATATGGTTAGTGTCAGCTTAAGGGACACATTCTGACTGCGTTCCTGAGCAGGTACCACCTTGCCCTCTCTTGCTAAAATAAACACTGTTGATAAGGAAAAGATGCCTCATCAGGCACAAAACCAGAGCAGGCTTTGTGAAGCTGAAGGTGCTGTGACTTGGGTGAGAGGTGACCCTGGCTGCAGTGCAGAGCTTGGCTGCCTCACCTCAGGGCAGGGCTGTGGTGGTGCCTGACAGCTGAGGTGTTCTGCATCCCCCTTGGATGGGAATAAACCCCAGCAGGGTTCCTCAGACAGGATCCCCTGTATCCTGAAGATGGGATGTTTTTTCTAGTGGAACCTTTTGAATCTGTAAAAGCTGCATGCACATGTTACCATCTTGTGTCTTCTTTCCACCCCTATCCCAACCCCTCCCCAGGTCTGGAGTTCCCCTGGGGGCCAAAACCCTTCAGTGAAGTTGTTGCTGGGCCTCTGCTAAGGAACAATGGGCAGACACTGGACAGCAGTGCCTTGGAGGGCTCTCACGTCGGGGTCTATTTCTCTGCACACTGGGTGAGTAGGAGGTGCTGGGCAGAGCAGTTGGACTGGGCTCAGGGAGAGTAAAGACCCCAGGCTGGCTGGTGCTGAAGAATTTAAGAGTTTAAGAAGAATTTAGGATGCTTTGATCATCAGCGTTGCAGTGGCCTGTCACCCTCAGCTGGCCCTGTAAGGGGGAGAGTAGTCAGATTTTAAAAATGGAAGAGGTTTTGTTGATAACTGACAGACCATAAACCCCAGGCACGTTCAGACACTGCAGCAAAGATGAGGTGACAGCAGTTCATGGTCACTGGGTCACCTGGCCCTGCTGGGTGTGGGGCTGGTCCTGAGCAGGAGACAATTCCTCCTTATGCTTGTGTCTTGCAGTGCCCGCCGTGCCGAAGCCTCACGAGGGTGCTGGTGGAGTCCTACAGGAAAATCAAGGAGGCAGGCCAGAAGTTTGAGATCCTCTTCGTTAGTGCAGACAGGTGAGGCAGCCCTGACACCCTGTGCAGGCAGAGCAGGTTGGCTCTGACATCAGAAATCTGCCTGAATCCTTTCCCTCTGCCCCGTGGGGAAGTGCAGAATGGGGTCAGCCAGAGCAGGTCTGTGCTTCACTTTGTGGCTCTGGGCTCTGAAGGATGCTCAAGCTGCTGCTGTCACCATGATTTGACATTCAGATGCCCTGGAGAATTTGAAATATTTTACTGGGAAAAAATACACCATGGACTTTTTAATATTTTACTGGGGTAAAATTCACCATGGACTTCTTAATATTTTACTGGGGAAAAATTCACCGTGGACTTCTTCATGAAGGGCTGGGGGCTTTAAATTTGGTCTAACTCTCTCCCAGCTGATGGGTTTTGGTGGGAGGGATAAAAGGCTTTGCAAGGCAGGTTTTTAATGAGGAAGGAGCCTGGTTAAGTGGAGGGCTGTGCATGCCATGCCCTGTTCCCCTGGCACAGGTCAGAGGACTCCTTCAAGCAGTACTTCAGTGAGATGCCCTGGGTGGCTGTGCCCTACGCGGACGAGGCCAGACGGTCACGCCTGAACCGACTCTACGGCATCCAAGGTAGGAAAGGCCACACTGAGGCACAGATCTCCTTCTCCCCCCTCCTTTTCTTGAGCATTTGTAATGTCTCCTCTTGTTTAACTAAGCCAAGAAAACAGCAAAGCAAAGCACAGTGCCCCAGGCAGAGCAGCTTCATGTTTCTGCTCTCCACAAACTCACATTCCTACCACCTGCCAGGCAGGCTGTTAGTTGAAACAGGACTTCCATAAACAACCTAATTCTTCCTGGAAACTTGGAAGCTGTTTTTTGGCTTGGATGTTTTTTGTCTAATTACTGATTTATTTATTTTTTGCTATTTCTTGAAGGCTTAAATTTCATTTTCTTGCTGGTTTATGTAATGCAAAGGCAGGCCATGTTCTGTGAAGGGGCTGAGGAGGATGGCATCTGGTTTATGTTAGTGACATGAATTACAAAGGAGAGAGTGTTTGATGTAAACCATGGCTTTGCTTTTACTGTACATGCCAGTGCCAGAATTCCAGCAGCCCTGGCTGCTCACAGGGGCAGGGAGAGACTCTGTGTGTCTGGGTGGCTTCAAAGAGTCTCAAAGATGATAAAAGCTCACAGCAACCTTCCTGGGGGCTGGCACCTTGTTCCTGCAGGGGACAAACTGCAGCACAGAGGTGTGCCAGGTGACTGGCTGGTGAGGAGATCTCATGTATGTACAAAGAGCTTCTCTCTGTGGTTAAAGGGTCCTGCTGCAATGTGGCTGTTCCTCTTCTGTTTCTGTGTGATGTCATAGAATCAGGATATGCTGAGTTGGAAGGGACCCATCAGGATCATAGATCCAACTCCTGGCCCTATGTAGGACACCCAACAATCCAACCCTGTGCCTGAGAGCTTTGTCCCAATGCTTCTTGAGCTCAGACAGGTTTGGTGCTGTGAACATTTCCCTGGGGAGCCTCCTTCAGTGCTCAACCACCTCTGGGTGAAAAAAATTTTTCCTGATATCCAACCTAAACCTCCCCTGACTCAGCTTTGTGTTGTCCAGGTGGGTGCAGGCTGGCTGAATGTTCTTGTGGTCTGCAGGGAAGGAGGAGTTTTGCCAAAGGAGGCTGAGGGCTTGGGAAGAGTGACAGGAGAAATAATCCCTCCTTGGAGTCCTCTCCAAACTCCCCCTCTGGTGTTAGCTCAGGTGCTGCCACTCAGCCCTGTCCCCTGACCTTAGCCCAAGAATAACCATCAGCCTGCTTTAAATAGCCATCAGTTTGCTGCTTAATGACCTTCCCATGAGGCAAGAGCTTTCCAAATTCATCCCTCTTTTCCCAGCCCACTCACAACCCTCTCCAGTGCTGGTTTCAGCCCAGCGCTGCAGGACTGCTGCCAATTTCACTGGGACTTTCTGTAAATAAGGTGTCCAGACATGGATACTTGAGCACCAGGCATGCTGTAGCCAGGGAAGCAGTAACAACAGCTTTCCCTCCAGCTCCAACCTTCTTAAAGATATCTCTCTTTGTTGTGCGCCGAGCTGAAAATGTAAATATTGGCTCTTCCCCTGCACTCCAATCCCCTCCTCTGCCCAGGTAGCTCCCATGTCATCCCTGAATCTCAGCTCCATGCAGATTTGGGGCTGCCTGCCTGTTTGCAGTCAGGTTTCTCACACCAGCTGGGACAAAACCTTCCTGCAAACAGAGCTGGATGTCGTGGGCTCTGCTCATCACCACACGTGGTTATTCCACCTAAATGAAAAATTAGATCTTTGTAACCACATCTGCATTTCCCACAGTCATGGTTCTGATCTTGCCTCTCTGAAAGCTCTCTTTGGAGCTGCACTTATGATCAGTGAGAGTGTCCAGGTTACCATCCTGGTGCTTGGGTTGTGAGCACAACATGAGGAGGTTTCCCTCTGTTTTTTGAAGGCTGAGTACTGAAACAACACAAGAGTTTGTCTGTCCTGTCTGCTTTAAGTTCCTGAGTGGTGAAAAGCAGCAAGAGAGTCAAATCTCTTGTTGTTTTAGTCCCATGTTGGCCCCTACAACTTTTAAAAACTCAGTTTAAAATGCAAGTTGAGTTATAGGCCTTTATTTGGGTTTACTTTGAATGCCTCTATTCATAACTCATGTGCACTCAGAGGCTGTACCCTACCACCTCTAGTAAATTGCTTCTGGGTGCAGTGCTGTTCTGAGAAAGAGCCATGGCTTGTGTTGTGGCTGCTTAGAAATAATTCCCCTTTGTGCAGGCAGCTCCCAGTCCTGCCTTGGGCGAAATCCTCTGGCCTTAGCTCTCCTTCCAGGGATGGGCAGCAGTGATCAATTTGGTGCTTTGATAGGAATCACCCCTTATTGTTGTGTTCCCCAGTATTCCCCCTGGACTCTGTGGTGTCTCTTTGGGATTTGCAATGCCTTCCAAAAACTGTTTCTCTCCTTCCCCATGGTTTAGCCCAGACACCCACAGGTCACCCTCACAGCCTGGAAATCACTGCTACAGGAGATTTCTGGAGCTTTCTTCTGAAAATGTGACAAAACAGCAATAAAATGCACCACCTGTGCTGTGGTTGGTGTGGGGTTTGCTTCACTTAGATTGTGATTGCTCACCCAACAGACTTCATGCAGATGAGATTTCAATATCGGGTCTGGGGTTTAATGTATAAATATGTAAATGCCTTGCCAGTTTCGGTAACAAACCATTTGGCCCCTGTGTTTTCATAAAATGCTGCCCCTGTGGGAGCCAAATCCATTTTCTAGTGCATAAAATCCAACCAAGGCTGTCTATGCTAATTCTCATCCAAGCTTATACAATATTCATTGCAGTGTCTGATCGCTGATTCTTCTTGATAAGTAAATTCTGGTGTTATGACTTAAGGCAATTACCAAATCCCCCAAAAGGCACTAAAATAACAAATAGTGGCTGGGACGAGCGGGGAGGGGGAATTATTTGGGTTAGCAGGTGTGAATAACATTAAGGATGGTTTCCCTGGTCCTGCAGGTCTGTGTCCCCTGGAAACAGGGTGTGTCTTTTAGGGGAGTAGTCCCAAAGGTCACCTGAGAAGATGAGGATGTGAATGATCTTAAAAAATATTCTGTTTTCTGATTCTGTTTTGTATTTGCAGTTGGAGGTTCAATGGCTGGGTATTGGGTGGGTGGGGGGAATCATCTGCATATGCAAATTAGGTGAAGTCTAAAGGAATGCTTTGGGTAGTGGATGAAATCCTTGATAGCTGCAGAATCACAGCGATCTGTCTAAATTGAGCCCTTAATTTTCCCAGATCAGCAAAGCTTGTTTGAAAGCTCTGCCGGGAGTGCTGCTCAGGCTGACTGGTGACCTGAGAAGCCTGTCCCTCATGTATCATGGATGGGAAGCAGGCGTTTGGGGTGGGGCTGGCAATCCTAAAAGGACCAAGATCCGAATCCTGAGGATCCTGCGTGCTGCTGAGCCCCGAGTGCTTCTCCCGGTGTCAGTAGCACTTTGTGCCTCTAAGGGCAGGGCCAGCGTGAGATTTCCCAATTCCTTCCACTCTGTTTAACCCATCCCTGCCCTGGGGCTACACTGAATTACCAGCAGGTAATGAATAAGCCTTTTTGTGATACAAAATGGTTTTCTTGGCGTACCCTAAGGATCTGCAAGCTCAGCCATTGGGCGGGTTCCTGCACTGCTGCTTAGCACCAGCCCCGGCGCAGGCAGGAAGGCACCCGGGCTGGAATGCCGGGAATGCGGCCGCTGCCTGGACCTGCAGGCAGGCTGGGACACACAGATGGCCGAGTATTTCCTAGAGAAACGCCTCCGATTCAGAGGGCTTGTGAGTAACCCACTGTTGGGCAAACACGGGAGTGCACAGTGCCAGCAGCCTGGCAGGGGCACACACGCTGCGTGCCCCCTGCTCAGGGAAGGGCTCTGCAGGGAATTTCTGAGGAATGAGCTTTAAAATGAACCTTGGGATGAAGGGTAGGAGTGTTTGTGCTTCCAGGGATGTTGCTGGGTGAAGGAGATGCTGCAGAGGGAGCAGAGCAAAGCCCAGGTGATGAGCAGTGACAGCAGCACTTTGCACTAAATGCTGGTCACTTCATTTGTCCCTTGGGGCCTGATCCTGCTGTCTCCTCTTCCTTCCTGCTGGGATGTTTCTTTGTCTCCCTGATGACAGAGGAATGGTGTGCTTTCCACATGAAGTCACCAACGGGAGCCACTCCTGCTGACCCACCCGTGGCTGTTTTGTGGCAGGAAAGCCGGTGCTTTATCAGATGGGCTGGTCACCAGCTGGTGTCCAACCTGCCCCACCGCAGTGACATTTGATTTGTGACCTGTGCTATGTCTCTGCTGCAACTTTGCTCACCTCCTGTACAAAGCTCCTCCTTTATGGTTAAACTTTTCAGCCCCATAGATCAGGTTAAAATGTTGCTTTTCCCCAAGGGCCAGACCATCACTGGATATTCCCTGAGCCACATCCTGCCAGAATCCTGTAGACCTGGACATTCCTGCACAGCTTTGTTAGTCTCCAGAGGGATGTGCTGTGGAAATGGCTGGGCCATTAGTGCAGAGTGCTGGAGGGCTGTGGGGGCAAAAATACATGGTGTTCTTCTGGGAAGGAACACACCCTGCTTCCTGGCCACTGCTGTCTGCATGCCTTGTGAGTGAGTTCCTGGGAATTGGGCTCTTCCAGAGGCAGCCACATCTGGGCACTGGGATGGTGGTGCAAGAGGGAGGGTCCCTGGGTAGTACAGTGGCATTTGTACCCGCGGGCAGCAGCTGGGCAGGGAGAGGCAGGCAATGCCAGAGCTGTCTGTCAGCTTCCTGCTTTGGCTCCTGACTCACAGTGCTCTGCTAGGACGGAAACAGGATCCAGGGAGCTTGATCCCTGTGGGAATCCACAAAACCAGAGGGTTTTGGGAAAGCTGCAAAAGGCAGGCCTCAGAGACAGTAGAACTGTGATTAGAGCTAAGCAGCAGCCATGAGATAGGTCAGCAGAAAAATTATTTAAAAAGTAGAAAAGCAAGGACAAATAGAACAATGGTCTGTGTATTAACGCTTGTCTAGAATAACTCTAAGCTACAGAAAAGTTTATCTAGCAAGATATTAGGAAGTTTGAAGCATAATAATGGAGCTCTGTGCATTGTGTTTTAAGGCTCACAAGCAGGTATTGTATTCAAAATAAGCAAGCATTGTTTTAACCAAAGGTACATGTGCTTATAGTGGTTGGATGGAACTACTGTCAATGTGCTTTTGCTTTGTGTGATTGGTCAAAAAACTTATAAAGTAAGTTGTAACATTAAGTTCTTGGTCTGCTGCCTGGGGTGTGAGCTGGTGGCATCTTCCCATTGTCATAACCATGTAATGAGACTGATGCTGGAAAACAAAACAGCTCAAGGCACGTTCCACAGCAGTCCCGTCCCGTTTGTGATTTGTACAGAGCCCCCGGCCGGCGATAGATGCCCACTGGGTGAGCTGCACGGGGGCAGGAGCCTCGCTGGGCTCCTGCCAGAGCCAGAGGCCATTGGAAAAAGCCTTTCTCCCCACACCCTGTGGCTGACCATTCATGCTTTGGCTGTTTTTTCCCACTGCAGGCATCCCCACTCTGATTGTGCTGGACGCCAAGGGAGAGGTGATCACGCGGCAGGGCCGGGTGGAGGTGCTCAACGACGTCGAGTGCCGCGAGTTCCCCTGGCACCCCAAGCCCGTGCTGGAGCTGACGGACTCCAACGCCGTGCAGCTGAATGAGGGCCCCTGCCTCGTGCTCTTTGTAGGTATGGATGGAGCATCCCTGCTCTGAGAGCAGAGCCTGTGCTGGGGAAGGGGGCTGGGTGACCTGCCAGCTTGGCTAGAGCTGGCCACGGGGCTGGGGACCTGCCTCTGGTGATGACAAGGGAAGGGATATCGCTTCCATTTCCATTTCCATCACTGTGTGCTCACAGAAAGGCCTGTGGAAGCCCCTCAGCCCCTTTCCTGTACCACAGCAGCTCACAGGGGTTCGCCAGAGCCTGCTGTGCCCATGGGGCTCCTGCAGCTCTCACACACCACCCTGGGATGCGCTGGAGCAGCGATTGGCAGCACAGAGGAGCTGTCATAACGAAGGTGTGGTGGTGGCTGTGGATAGGAATGCTGATGAGCTGTTGGCAGTGTGAGAAATACACTGTCACAGCTGGTGGTGGTGGAGATGGGAAAAGCCTTTCTGGAGCAGGGACTTGAGGCACACCTGATGTTACAGAGGAGTCAGAGGAAGTGTCTGTGCAAGGGATTAGAGATCTGTGCTTGAAACCACAGCTCAGGGCTTGAGCCCTGAACAGGGCTGTGACAATCAGAGCAGCCTTTCATGCTCTGCTGGTCCTTGATTCTCCCAATTCCCCTGGCTGCAGGACAGGTCAAGTTTTTCCCCAAAGTTCCTGTCCTTTCACTGCTAACCCACACATGAAGCTTCCCTGCAGTTAGAAACAGGCCTAGAGCTACAGTTGGCTCATTCTTCCTCGCTTCCCTGCCAGCAATGGACACAATAACTCAGGAAAGGGCATGGCTGGGATGTGCTGTGCTGCAGGCTGAGCCCTGGGTGAGCAGCCCTGAGGTGCACACAGCATCCCAGGCAGGGAATTGAGGGGTCCTGAGCTCTTGGGGGGTGCAGCTGTCCCCTGTGTGCTGTGTGGAGTTTAGGGGGTGTGCTTCTTCAGCCCCCCTTGCCTTGCTGGTGCTGTGCCTGGCCCAGGGCAGGGCTCGTGTCCCGCTTCCTCGTGTGCCCTTTGTGAGCAGCACACACTCCTCTGCAGCTCTGATAACATGGCCCTTGCTCCTTTCCTTCTTCCCTTTCAGATTTCCTTTTGACCCTGGTTATTTATTCAGCAGAGCCCAGCAGGGGATGTGAGCACACAGCCAAAAATCCTCTCCTGACGTGGGAAGGGCCGGCTGGCCACGCCAAGCCTGATGGATTGGGGCTGGCGCTGCAGGCCTCTGCAAAGAGTTATTTTTGTCTTGCTCTGAGCAAAGTTTTTCTATCACCTTGCTGCAAACAGCTCATCAGGGGAACAGCTGGGGCTCTTGCTTGCTGCTTTTGGGGGTGGATGGTCTTGATGAAACCCACCAGTGATGTGCTGGGGCAGAGATGCAGCTGGTGCAGGGAATGGGGGCTCCTGGCCAGCTTTGTCCTGCTGGGAGAACCCCCAGCCGACCAGTGCCTGCACTGCACAGGCAGCAGCACCCCCAGGAGAGGGCAGGCTTAGCAAGTGCTGAATAAATGCTGACTGATGTACCTCCTTCCCCAGAGGGGTTAGGGCTGGGTTAGCCAGAGTGTGCAGGGCTGCCTGGAGCACCGCCAGCAGCTGATGTTTGTAGGAAGAGCAATCCCTGCAGACACCCCCAAGTCAGTGTATTTATCACTGCCCTGCACGCAGGACAGACCCTGAAATCCAGCATGCAGCATCTCTGGAATCTTTGCTTGGAGAGGAGGACAGGGATGTGTGAAGCAAGGGCAGAGAGTTTTCCTGGCATGAGCATGGCTTGTCCCAGCTGGGGCTGGACCTGTCGTGGTGGTTACATCAGGGACCACGAGGGGAGACAAGGGGCTCTCTTCTGCCTTCTTCCTTTAATGCCTAAAAGTGGTCCCCAGATTGGGATCTTTTAATCTCCACACTTCCCAAGGATACAGACTCTCCTCTTTCCAGCTCACTATTTGAACTTCAGTGGTGGCTGGCATTTGATTGATGCTGCCATCTCTTTCTGCCCTACCTCTGTCAAATCAAAGCTGCCTTCACAGCGCTGAGACTGGAGCAGTAGAGCTGCAGCTCAGCCATCCTGAGGCAGAGGGACAGTGGGTGGCGGGCAGGGGTGGCAGCAGCCTCAGATCAGTGCCTTTGTTTGGTCTTCAAAACACACTCAAACCACAAAGCAGCTTTTTTGTGCCTGTTTGTCCCTGCACATCACCAACAGCACCAGGGAGCGAGCAGTGGAGTATTTGGGGAGCAGGAGTTTCTCTTTAGTTTGGTGTTTCCCTGTAGTGCATTTCCCTGATTCCTCCAGAGCTCTGTGCCTTTGAAGTCCGTGTGGCGCATCTGGGCTCCGGCTTCCTGCCTGGTGGTGCTGTGGGACAGAGCTGCCAGCTCCTGGCCCGTTTGCATCCTTTGATCCTAACCTCCTTTTTTTGCCCTGCCTCTTTTTGTTTTGTTTCCACCACCCCGTGCCCTGCAGATTCAGAGGATGACGGGGAGTCGGAGGCGGCGAAACAATTGATTCAGCCCATAGCTGAAAAAATCATAGCCAAGTACAAAGCCAAAGAGGAGGAGGCACCGTTGCTCTTCTTCGTGGCGGGTGAGGTAAGTGAGAGGAGAGCACAGGGCTGTGTCCTGCTGGGTACAGGGACTGAGCTGAGTTGGGTACTGCTGTTTTTGTTGTTGTTCAGGGGGTAAACTGAGGCACAGAGCTACTGCAGCTGTCAGGCAGCACAGAGCAAAGCCAGACTTGAGTCCTGGCTCAGTCTGTGCTCTCCTTGCTGGATATTACTTCTAGCAAAGGGTTTGCTCAGAGATGGAAAAGCCTGAAGGTGGGAGAGGAACAGGCAGAGTGGGGCGGTGGGAGGGAGTGGAGCTGCCATGCTGGGGCTGCTGCCTGCTCAACCCTGAGGCAGGAAAGTGGCTGGGCAGGGGAAGAGGAGCAGGCTTTGAGTTTCAGCCTGGCCCAGCTAGTGAAATTTTGACTGTTTCCCTGAGCTGACCATGTTTTTCTTGGCTGGGATGGTATTTGAGGCATGTGCAGACTGTAGTGCCTCAAGTCAAAGATCTGCTGGAGAGAATGGGAAGCGGGAAAAGTGGAGGACTTCTGGCCTCCCTTGCGTAGACACTTTGCCTTGCTGCAGTCTGACAAATGAAGGTTTTGTGTCAAAAAAGCTCCCAGCACCCCCAGGCCTGCAGTTCCCCTCCCACATCCCTGCTCAGGGCCTGGGCAGGTGGCAGCGGCTGCGCCTGCTCCGTCCCCGCACGCCCACGTCACACTGCAGTGCTCCATGCGCGGAGCCCTCCG
>NW_005054368.1:3024790-3029929 GCF_000277835.1 Geospiza fortis | reverse complement strand
CGGGGGCGCTGCCCCCGGGGCTCCGCTGGCCCCCACGCACAAAGCAGCCCGGCCATGGCCGGAGCAGGCGCCTCCCATCGCTCTCCCAGCACCGTCTGGACCGATTTTGCATTGATTTAAAAATATTCCTCTGTGCCTTTGTAAATAAAGGACGAGGCGCCCCGACACCTGGGTGGGGGGCGGTTGAGGCGACGAGCCCAGCCCTGCTGGCCCTTCCAGCCACGTGGTCCAGCTGCGCCAGAAACCCCTGCAAAGGAAGGGGAGGCGCGAGCGGAGCTCCCCAGCACTGCAGAGCCCCGGCCGCCAACCAGGTGGATGGATTCCAGATTCCAGATTCCATTCCTGCCCCTTGAAGGGGCGCACGGGAACGCCCCGCTGCGGGTGCAGCGCAGCCTGGGCTCGGGGATGAATCGCGCTACTGCCGGCTCTCTGCATCCCACAGCCTTGGGAGGGATAAATCATTGCCTTTGCCCAGAGCTGAGCCTTGTCTGGTGAGGGGAGGGCAGTCCTCTCCCCCTGCAAGCAGCCTGCTGCTCCTGTGTGTGCCCAGACACCGGGACCTGCTGGTGGGGTCTCATCGTTAGCTCAAAGCACAAGTCTTCATCCCATTCCCGTTCTTTGTTTGGTTCTGGGTGTGCACTTGGGTCCCTTTGGTACCCACCCTTGGTGAGCAGTGAGGCTGTGACTGCTGACAGTCCCCACATTCAGCGCTTGTCCCCAGTTCCTTGAGCTGTGGATGTCCCAGAGGCTCTGGGGTGGCTGGGGCAGCAGGTCAGTCTGGGAGCCTCTGGGTTGGAGGAGTGTATGTCCCATTCCAGCCTGGGATAAACCAACCCAGTTTGGTTCTGACACAAACCATGAGCAGAGCAGGCACCAAGATGGATGTTGCCTGCTGTGCTGGTGCAAGGCCCAGCCTCTTGGGATACACTGTGGCAGCAGCAAACTGCTCCTGGTCTCCTGGCTGTGCTGTTGACTCCTCTGTCCTTCTCCTTCTGGCCTCCAGGACGACATGACCGACTCCCTGCGGGATTACACCAACCTGCCCGAGGCTGCACCCCTGCTCACCATCCTGGACATGTCAGCCAGAGCCAAGTACGTGATGGATGTGGAGGAGATCACACCTGAAATCGTGGAAGCCTTTGTCAGCGACTTTCTAGCAGACAAGCTAAAACCCGAGCCCATCTAAGGGCCCCTGTGCCAACAGACGTTATTTAAAACCAGGTCTCTCTTCCGCCGCTTGTGGATTCTCCAGCGTGTCCTCACGCCTGACCCAGTATCCAACCTTCTTGTGGTGCCTTGTTTTACGCAGTGAATCCTTCTCCTAAGCAAACTCCTTGAGATGCACTTTCAGCAGGGAGTTGTTGGCGTTTGGAGACTTCGCTTGTGCTTCATGGTGATATATTCTCTAATAACCAGGCCAGAACTGTTACTGTATCGTTATTTTATACACGGCACTAGCTAGCAGGCAAATCTTTTTGCATGGTGTTCTTCCCAACGTATGCATCAGGCAGTGGGTGGGGTTCTTGGGGCTCTTTTCTTTCTCCTCCCCCCCCCTTTCTTTCCTTTCTCACCACCCCTGCTGACTAAATGACTTCCAGGAAGCAATAAGGAAACTGTCCCCATCGCCCCTGGCCAGTTCTTTCTCTCCCACGAAAGTGCCCTGACAAGGCCAAGACAAAGTCTTAACTGCTGACAACCTCTGAAAGACCACGGCACAGCCAAGCTCTTCCTCCTGGGGGTGAGACCTTCCCTTGTGGGTTTCCCACCCCCCACTCCAAGCACCGACAGCCTTAGGCAGCGCTGGCTGTTGTGTCAGGGTCCATCCCCCTGCCATGGGTGGGTATTCCCTCTGTCCCTCCCACTCTGAGCCAGGAGGAGCATCACCACCGGGCTGCCCTCACCTCTCGTCTCTTCCTTGTGCTCTCCCTGTCCCCTCTCGTCCCTCTCTCTGGTATGAATTGTCCTCTCCCTTCTGTGTTAGTTGATTGAGCTGTTTTTCGTAGGTGTGTCCCAAACTCAACGTTAATGGTGCTGTTCTTTAAAAAAAAAATAACCAAAAAAAACCCCTCCCAAACCCTAAGGAAAAAAAAAACCCTCCCTCCCTAACCCAAGCAGCACAGCCGAGCCCTTGAAAAGTGACATTGTAAAAACTGTACATGGTGATTGGAACTTTGTAATAAAACTGTTACAATGACCTCGTCCCCGAGGTGCCGATTGCTGCGTCCTGCTGTCAGGGAGAGGAGGAAACCTGTGTGGGGGACAGGAGCCCACAGCCTGTCCCCATGGAGAGGTGGCTCCAGGGATTGTGTGTCCCCTCCCTGGGCTCACAGAGCCCCTGCCTGGGCTGCTTTGCTGGCATTGCTCTGAGCTCCTCAGGAGGGAGGGAGCCCTTTGGCAGCCACTGGGGCATTCCCAGCCTGATGTCCCAGCCTGAATAGCCCGTGTTGTGCAAGCCACTGCTTCTCCCTTTCAGCTCATTAGTCAGCCATGGCAGGATTAGGGCCTCCCCTTTTATCCTGCTGCAGCTTCCCGCCCTGGCAGGAGCTGGGAATGGCTGCCAGCTCAGCCTGCATAAACCCAGCCTGTTTGGACGTTTCAGGGTTTTGCTTGTTCAGTGATGAAGTGACTGGGGAGCAGCTCCAGGAGCAGCCCAGCACCTCCCAGCAGTGTGGGCAGGAGTGCTGGAGCTGGGACACCCCACAGCACAGCCACCCCTGCCAGCCTGGCCATGGCACGGTTGGAGGGATTGCTGGAGCACAGGATCTGGGTAAGCACAGTCAGGACCCATTCAGGCAGCAGCAATCTGGTCTTTGTGACCCAAAACCACAGCCAGGCTGGGAAGGACACATGCTGTCAGCAGCAGCCGGGCTGGGTCTTCATGGATTTCCTGGATAAAGGAGCTGGAGCAGGGGGGAACCGGCTGAGGTGAGGCCAGGGCTGCTACCCAGCCCTTCCCTTCCCTTCTCTCTAGCATCACCGTGTGGCCACCACAGCCACTGGGAGCCACATGTTCAATCCAGCACTCTCCAGCCTTAAATACTCATTTACTACAAACCAAACAGCCCGAGCTGCTCTTTTATTAACCCTCAAGGAACCAAATGCAAGAAGTGCTCCTTCAGCACCCAAACCACAGTTCAGCCTGGCACAGGCAACTTCTGCCTGCCATCCTCCTGCTTGTGCCTCCACAGCAGCTGCCTCCTGCCCTCGAAGAGCAGGATGCCAGCAGCAACAGCAGAGTTGAGGCTGTCCACGCCTGGCACCACGGGGATGAGCAGCCTCCTGCCCCCCGTGCTGGCTGCCAGCTGCAGTGCAGCCAGGCTCAGGCCCTGGGTCTCCCCTCCAACCACCACGGCCACCGGAGCCCGTGCCCAGTCCTCGTAGTAATGCTGCACTGGGATTGCTGCTCCCTCCTCATCCTCGTGCTCAGGAACAGCCTTGGGGCTGGATTTCACAGGAGCTGTGGGGCTGGCAGGAGCAGAGGCAGCCCCTCTGGGCAGGGATGTGCTGCCGGGGTCGTTGTTGTCGGCCACGCAGACCTGGGTGCCCGCAGGGAGGTTGGTGGGAAGAGATTCCCAGTCCAGGCTGGAGATGATGGGCACACGGAAATGAGCCCCCATGCCTGCACGGAGCACCTTTGGCTCCCACGGATCCACACAGCCTGGGAAGGAACGGGGAGAAACAGTGACAGCACAGGGATCCCCACAAAGGTGGGATTCAGACCACAGCCAACCATGGCAGCCACTCCTTACAAACTCTGGGGAACATCTTCAAGCACCTCATTCCCCCCCTTACCCCCAAACTTTTCTCTTACCTTTGGTGAGCAGCACTTTCTCACAGCCTGCTCCTGCTGCAGATCTCAGAATAGTCCCCAGGTTTCCTGGATCTCGGATGTTGTCGCAGATGAGGAGCAGTGGCAGGGAGTTGGTGAGCTGAGCTGCAGGGTAGGACATCTTGGCAGGGTCAGGCTTGGAAAAAATGCCTGAGGAAATGAAGGGTGACAGGTTTATGAGTGACCCACCCCAAGGAGAGACCTGCTCTGAAACACTTGGCCCAAATCTCACTAAAGATGTGCTGGAGGAAGTGTTAGGAAAAGCACCACCTAAAGGAAGTGTGAGCAAAGTTTGTCACTTGGCAAGGAAACCTTATTTTCCAGCAGTGCTATGTCTAAGGAAAGATTATTAAGAGAGTCATTATCCTAAATATGAAAAGTTTCCCTTTGGGCAGTGTTGCAACTGTTTCAGACGCAACTTACCAAGAAGCCCCTGAGGAGTTACGAGGTCAGACCAGGTCTTAATGTCTTCAAATTTCACCTTAACCAAGCTGGCTCGTTTTATCTCAGCCTCAGGCAGCAGCTTCAGGTGCCCCACGGTGCTGAAGAAGAGTGTCTGTGGCACAGCCCCTGCCTCCAGAGCATCCTTGATCAGCCTGTGCCCCTCCAGCAGAATCTTCCCGTGATTATCCCGAAACTTCTTTGACTTGGCAATAGTCACCACTTTTCTGTGGAGAAATTATTCAGGGAATGTGGCTGTGATGCTCACAACACCTTCAGTCTGACCTTCACCAGCCCCTCAGAGCTCCTCTGGGAGGCCACAAAGGTGATCTGAGGGATGGAGCACCTGTCCTGGGAGGAAAGGCTGGGTGAGGTGGCTCTGGGGTGACCTTAGAGCACCTTTCAGTACTGGAGAGAGACTTCGACAAGGGCCTGGAGTGCCAGGACAATGGGGAATGGCTGTAAACTGCCAGAGGGCAGGATTAGATGGGATATTGGGATGGAATTGTTCCTGTGAGGGTGGTGAGGCCCTGGCACAGGTTACCCACAGCAGCTGTGGCTGTACCTGGATCCCTGGCAGTGTCCAAGGCCAGGCTGGATGATGCTGGGACAGCCTGCTCTGTGGGAAGGTGTCCCTGCCCAAGTAAGGGATGGAACAGGACGGGCTTTGAGCTCCCTTCAACCCAACCATTCCCCGGTACCTCCAGCCCGGCAGCGCCTATCAGCACCCCCTTTCCCCGGTGGGCTTTGAGCTCCCTTCAACCATTCCCCGGTACCTCCCGGTACCCTCAGCCCGGCAGCGCCTGTCAGACCCCCGTCCCTCCCACGGGCGGCCCTTCCCTCCAGCCCAGCGGGGCTCTGAGGGGCGG
>NW_005054368.1:3021430-3024454 GCF_000277835.1 Geospiza fortis | reverse complement strand
GCGGGGGGGGCGGCTGCGCTGGCTCGGGGGGAAGCGGCGGCTGCGGGCGGGAAGGGGCGGTTCTGCGCCCTCCGTGTGCCCGGAGCGCGGCCCTGGGGACGGGGAGGGGACAGGGGATGGGGAATGGGAACGGGAACGGGGTCGGGAATGGGAATAGGGTGGGGATAGGATGGGAATAGGGACGATGACGG
Organism: Geospiza fortis; assembly: GCF_000277835.1. Lineage (NCBI taxonomy): Eukaryota > Metazoa > Chordata > Aves > Passeriformes > Thraupidae > Geospiza > Geospiza fortis. Next base: position 3,024,263 of record NW_005054368.1, on the reverse strand, counting down.
GGATGGGGATGGGGATGGGGATGGGATGGGATGGGAATGGAATGGAATGGGATGGGGATGGGGTGGAAGCCGTTTCCCGCCCGCTTCCCCGGGCCTGGGGAAGGCGTTTCAGGTTGGAACGAGGGGATGGATCCTCGAGGTCCCCTCCCAGCCCAAGCCGTGCTGTGGCTCTGCAGGTGCTGCGGCACGAGGAGTTCGAGGAGGGCTGCAAGGCCACCTGCAATGGGTGAGTGCCCCGAGCTGTTCTTCGCACTAAAGGAAGGGTTGTGTTGTCTTTTCATTAAAGTGCTTCCCTTGGAACCTACGGCCCCCTACTCTGTGTAGGTGTGGTGTTTATATTGAACGTAAATGCCACACCTATAGATTGATATTAAGAGTATTGAATTATTTCTCAGCTTACCAGGAATTACATCCAGTTCCACTGATAGTTTATATAAGCGTGGCACTATCAAGGTTCTTGAGTTAAAAATCCCTCCTGGTAGCCCCAAAGGCTTTTGTGAAGAAAAAGGAATGAAAAAAAAGAAGAAAGAGGAACACATTTCTTTCTGAAGAGGAAGGAATCTTACAGTTTGGGGCCCTTTCCTACTCAGCAATAAGGAAGTGATTATGTAATTGCAGCTAATGAGCAGCCTGTGTCCTTAAAGCACTGTTAACGAGGGAGAATTGCTTTTATCACATGGCCACGAATGACAGCCCAGGGTCAAATCTGCCGTGATCTCACTCTAGAAATGCAACTCCCCCTTGAAACACAAATACTTGCAGCTCTTAGTGGTTCATTTCAATTCTAATGACATTAAAATATGGATAACATGGATATTCCAGCCCTTATGATGGAAAATGGAGCAAGACCATGGTGGGCTATGGACCAGAGGACAATCACTTTGTGGTAGAGCTGACTTACAATTATGGCATTGGGGAATATCGCCTGGGCAACGACTTCCTGGTGAGTTGCACTGCAAGCAGCCAGCCCTTCTCATGATAAACTGATGTACCTTAACAATTAGACTCTCATTTGTTGCATGGGTTGTACCAGCTGGCTGTTTTTAATGCTATTTGTCCCTTAAACACTTCAGTGTTGTTTTTGTGGTTGTCTGTGAGATGGAAGAGCAGATTTGTGCTCACTTAAAGGTCCAGAAAACATTTCTGGAGCTCTGCTCTGGTGTTTGCTGCCAGATCCAGCATGGAATGCTGAGCTAGGAAACACTTGCTGCAGGAAAACACTCTTACATTTATTATTTTAATCATTTTTTTGTGATTTAGTGGCCAGCAGCAGATGGAGCTCTCGTGTTTGCTGTGTGAAAACGGGTGATGTCTCTGCATCACCCCCATGGATTGTGTTGTGTCCTCTCTAGGGCATCACTCTGGTGTCCAGCCAGGCTGTGAGCAATGCCAAGAAGATGGGCTGGCCCCTCAAAGAGGTCACCTCTGGTGTCTTTGAAACTGAAGCCCCAGGAGGATATAAGTTCTACCTGGAAGACAAGGAAAAGCTCAAGCAAGGTGAAATATTTACCCCTACTGGTGTTCAGCAGAGATTTACCAGTGGGGTATCAGAGTGTGTTTATTTTGATGGCATTTTGTAAAGCAGAACATTTTTTTTTATCATTTCTCTGTTAATTCTCAAGAGTACTAATGACATTAACTGTGGGTTCAAACCTGTAATATGTTTGTAGCTAATTTGAAATTATTGCAATCCTCAAGATCCCGTGTGGAAGGTAACCCTGGGTGTCTCAAACCTGCAGAAGTCTGTGAGCTACTGGTCTGGTTTGCTTGGGATGAAAATATATGAGAAGGATGAGGAGAAACAGAGGGCTTTGCTGGGCTATGCTGATGACCAGGTCAGTCCTTGGAAAAATCACCAATTTCCTGAGAACAGAATCTTAAAAGGAAAAAAGTCCTTAATTAAAGCAACTGTGCCCTTAATTACAAGCATTTTAATTGAAGCTGTATTGAATTGAAGCTTTTAAAGAAAGCCAAGCTGTGGTTTGCTCCGGCTTGGTGGGAAAGGTGTGGATGGGGGATTTTGGAATCAGCACATCCTGGAGCAAAAGCTGCAGCCTGGAGAGCAGTGGAGCATTTTCCCTGCAGGCCAGGCTGTGTTTTTCCCTGCAGGCCAGGCTGTGTTTTTCTGTTGCAGTGCAAGCTGGAGCTGAGGGCTGTAGGAGGGGCAGTGGATCACGGGACAGCGTTCGGCCGCGTCGCCTTCTCCTGTGCCAAGGACGAGGTACCAGCCCCACTTCCCTCAGCCCTTTCCCATTTTTACTATTAACAAAACACACCTTGTTTATCTTCATGGCAGCGAGGTGATTTGAGTTTGTTTGCTGTTTTCAGCTGCCAAGCATCGAAGCCCTGATGAAAAAGGAGAATCAGAAGATTCTGAGCCCTCTGGTCAGCTTGGACACCCCTGGCAAAGCCACGGTGCAGGTGGTGATTCTGGCTGATCCTGTGAGTGAAACTGGGAACAGGGATTAAACTGGGGTTAAATGTCTCCTTGCCATTGGTTATAACTGAGCTGCTTCCTTCCAGGATGGCCATGAAATCTGTTTTGTGGGAGATGAGGCGTTCAGAGAGCTGTCCCAGGTGGACCCCAATGGTGACAAGCTGTTGGATGATGTAAGTGACTGCATATTCACTTTCTTCCTGATTAGAGATGCCTGTAATTTTTCTCATAAAAATAATTATAATTTCATTACTTTTATTATTTCCATATTTTTATTATTTCTAGTTTATTTTTATTTATTTATCAATAATTTTTGTTATTATTTTATTATTTTCTATTATATTTTTATTTTCATTTTAGTTATCCATATTTTTATTTTATTATCTTTATAATATT
>NW_005054368.1:3021026-3021326 GCF_000277835.1 Geospiza fortis | reverse complement strand
TCTAATAAAATAATAAAATAAATAAATAATAAAATATAAAATATAATAATAAAATAAATATATTTAAAATCTAATAAAAATAGACTTTTTTCTAGAAGCAAATTACCCAGGCTTGGTAAGGAAAAGAAGTCAATTTTTAAAGCTCACTTGCTGCCCTGGGTGGACTTGTCCAGCCTCACTCTTGGGGCATGGTCACATTGTTTGCTGTGGCAGAGAACATTGGTTTTCAGTGTGAATTCTCCTTATTCATGGTTTAAAAATAATTCATCCCTCCAGAGAGGGAGGGGTAAATTATTCCTG
>NW_005054368.1:3019973-3020983 GCF_000277835.1 Geospiza fortis | reverse complement strand
CCTGCTGTTCTGAGCACCTCTCCCTGTCTTTGTGCAGGCCATGGCTGCAGACAACAGCGACAAGTGGTTTGCTGAGCACAACATGAAGAAAGTTTCAGCTTAGCTGGGGGAATGGGCTGAGCTGCTCCTCCGTGCCTTGGAGCTCTTCCAAGAAAATGCCAATCCTGTTCAAGTGCTGCCTTCCCAACCAGAGGGTGCTGGGATGTCCCGTGGTGGATTTTTGGGTTGATTTAAGCTGATGTCTCTGCCTTTCACATCTCCTCCTTCCCAAAAACTGGGGCTGTGCAGCAAAGGAGCAGCTGGCTTCAGAACCAGGGGTCATCAGTGAAGAAAACCTCATATTTCTGTGGTGTTGTACTTGAAAGAAAGGTGAATAGATCTGTTATTTTCTGATTAATTAATTTTCTGATTAATTTGCTTTAGCTGTTGTTTATTTGCAAAGTAGAGAGGAGATTTTGAGATAGCTGTGGTTACTCCCCCTCTCCAGTGGGGTGTGGGGTGCATCCCTTTATTGGGAACAAAGAAATGATCTTGCCAAACTGTGTGAATGCTCCATCCTTGTTTCATTCCAAGGTGTTTCCCCAAATTGCAGGGGGAAATTTCACTCGAGAGCCCCTGGGGTGTTTCTCACTGGGATCCTGCTGTTAATGGGGTGGTTTCCACCCCTTCTCCAGGAGATTTCCATGAGCTGAGGCTGTGCTTTGGGATTTGTAGCTGCAATGTCTGCTGAGGTGCCAGGGGGCAGCTTGAAATAAGTTTTGCAGTTAGGTTTTGGTGAGAAATTTTGGAAATAACGGCTCAGAGTTTGTTCTGTTGGAATGAAGTCACTCTGCTGGGAATGCAGGGAGTCATTCCTGGCACTGTTTGTGCTGCCTGACTGCTCATTTTCCTGATGAAAAAATTAAATAAAATACCTGAAATCAGGTTTTCATCATGAAACTGAAATGGATTTCATGGAGAAGATCAGGCAGTGTTGGCACTTCTGAGCTGGACCAGGAAAAATTCCTGCT
>NW_005054368.1:3019171-3019929 GCF_000277835.1 Geospiza fortis | reverse complement strand
GCTGCGATTTTGTCTGAATTTTTAAATTAATTTATAATTATGGTTTCGAATCCTATTTGTCAAATTAAACACGTTGATACTGGAGCACAGAATGAATGAATGAATTAATTAATTAATTAGCCAAATTCAATTTGTTTTAATGTCGGTTTTGAATCCTATTTGTCAAATTAAACACGTTGATACCGGAATGTGGCAATTAATTAATTAATTAAGCCAAATTCAGTTCGTTTTGAATATGGTATTGAATCCTATTGATCAAATTAAACACGTTGATATTGGAGTGCGGCAATTAATGAATGAATGAATTAATTAATTAAATGATGGGTTTGACTCTTATTCATCAAATTAAACACGTTAATGTTGGGGCACGGAAATTAATGAATTAATTAAGCCCACTTCAATTCGTTTTAATGTCGGTTTTGAATCGTATTCCTCAAATTAAACATGTTGATATTGGAGCATGGCAATTAATGAATGAATTAATTTAATGACGGTTTTGAATCTTATTTGTCAAATTAAACAAGTTAATATTGGAGCATGGCAATTAATGAATTAATTAATAATTAAGCTTACTTCAGTTCGTGTTAGTGACGGTTTTGAATCCTATTGGTCAAATTAAACACGTTAATATTGGAGCACGGCAATGAATGAATGAATGAATTAATTAATTCATTAAGCCCACCTCCGCTCCGCCAGGGGGCGCTGTGGGCGCGGCTTGCGGCGTGACGTCAGCGCACCGCCGCGGTGACGTCATCGCG
>NW_005054368.1:3016581-3018992 GCF_000277835.1 Geospiza fortis | reverse complement strand
TGTGGGCCACGTCCCTGCTGCCCGCCCCCCCCGCCGCCGCCGCGGCGCTGGAGTGGGGCTGGAAGGAGGACGGGTTCTTCTCGGTGGGCGCGATGATCCCCGATGTGAACCACACGGCGCTCTTCGAGCTGGTGAAGGCGCTGGGCGCGCCCCGGCTCTTCCTGCAGCTGCTGCTGGCGCTGCCGCCCGGCGTGTGCCGGGCACAGCTGGAGAGCTTGGTGCAGTACATCTCCAGCGACACATCCCCGTCCGACGTCAGCTTCTTCTTGGATGTCTGGTGGGAGGTGCTGAAGCACAGGGAGGGACAGGAGGATGCTACGGTGTCGGCGTTCGGCGCTCTGATCCATCAGCACGGCGGGGAGCCCTCGCTGGAGGATGGGCTGCAGCCCCCGAAGCGGTTCAAGGGTGACCCTGCTGCCCCCGGGCTGCCGGCGGTGCTGCTGCAGGGGTTGAAGCAGATCCGAGGCAGCATCGCCCAGCCCCGCCTGAGGTGCCACGCCCTGGCCAACCTGGCGGAGCTGCTGTGCCTGTCCTCGGGGCTGGGGCCAGGGGACAGCCCCCTGCCCATCACAGAGCACCTGGCCAAGCTCAGTGCCGTGGTCAGGCTCTGGAGCAGTGACACTGAGAGCCGGTACCACCCCTGTGGGCTGGGGGAGAAGGTGAGGGAGGCACAGAGGAGCATGAGCTTGCTGTGCCTGACCAAACCCTCTCGTGAAGAGCTCTTTGGTGGCTTGGACTTGCTCTGCAGCTTGTTGCAGGCCTGGGGAGAGGAGCTGCAGGGCACTCTGAGGGCAGCTGAGGAGCTGAGCTTTGAGAGCTACCGGCTGCTGGAGGCTCTGACCAGCCTTGGGAAGAACCTGGATTTCCTCTCAGAGACCAGAGACCTGGAGGAGGGTGAGACACATCTGGTGTCAGAGCTGACACAGCTCACCAAGGACTTCCTCAGGGACACCAGTGCTGTCCTGGAGGATCTGGACACCAGCCTGGTGTCTTCAGTTGCCATGGCAATCATTGCACAGAGGCTGGACCGCCATGTGGACACATGCTCTGTTTTTGCATCTGAAAAGACCTGGGCTTGTTCAAAGGCCTGGCTTGAGTGCCTGGTGGAAAACAAAGTTCTGTTCCAGACCCCTGAGCTGGTTCTGAAACTGCTGGAGACGCTGGTGAGCTTTGCTACATCCCACCATGACAAGGAGGCCCAAGAGCTGCAGATGCAAGTGACCAAAGCTGTCGTGGAGTGTTACACTGAGCTCTCATTGAGTGACAAAAACAAAGTGATCTCAGGTGTCCTGGCGTCCTGGGGTGGCCCAGGTCTGTCCCAGAACGTGCAGGTTGTCAGGGAGGGGTTCCAGGAGGACCTGAATGTGACTTTGAACCAGATCACAGAGAGTGTGTCTGATGAAGGCCTGGCCAGGGCTGTGGCTTCTGTGGCCAGGCTGACACTGCTGTCCCCTGAGGCCACAGTGAAGCAGGTTTGTCACCTTGCTGTGGTCAACCTTGGAGCACACCAGTTCCTTGCCCAAATCCTCTGCTCCTTCCCAGCACTGAGCTTCCTGGAGAGCCATGAGGATGCAGGCAGGCCACGCAGCCTGGTGCTGAGGTGTCTGCAGGAGGCAGTGTGGGGGAAGCTTTCCACAGCAAGGGAAGAGGAGCAGTTCCTTCAGTTCCTGGCCTTCCTCATGCAGCCAGGCTCAGCCACCCCACTTGTGTCACCTGCAGAAGTGACCAAAGCCTTTGTCCTTCCCTCTTTGAAGTCAGACTCTGCTCAGATTGAGCTGAGCCTGCAGATCCTCAGTAAGGTTTTGGGAACACCGTCCTGCTCAGAAGAGCACTGGATCAAATCCTGCCACCCATTCCCGCTTCTCCTCAGCCTCTGCAAACTTCTGGATGGTTACACCAAGTACTGGCATCAGCCTAGGGAGCAGCTCTTCCCTTCCCTGGAGACCAAAGACCTGATTCTGAACATCCTCTGCCAGCTGTGCGAGCTGCTGGGACCAGAGACCGTCCCCTCCTCGGAGCTGTGGGTGCAGTCGCTGGCCTGGCTCCACAGGAAGGTGGCATCCCTGGACTGGACCGTGGGGCTCCGTCTGAAGAGCCTTTATGGGGACCATTTCAAGAATGAGGTCCCAGCAACACTGTTTGAGATCTGCAGGCTCCCTGAGGACGAGTGGACATCCCAGTCCTGGCCAGCCTACGGGCCGGGCAGCGGGCTGCTGGCGTGGATGGAGTGCTGCTGCGTGTCCCCAGCGCTCAGGGACACCATGCTGGCACTGCTCAACGTCAACGTGGACAACCCTGAGGAGGTGAATCTCTTCAGCAAAGGCTTCCTGGTGGCCCTCATCCAGGTGCTGCCCTGGTGCAGCCACGGTGAGTGGAAGAGGCTGGTGCCCGTGGTGGAGCAGCTGCTGCAG
>NW_005054368.1:3014442-3016427 GCF_000277835.1 Geospiza fortis | reverse complement strand
GGAGCCGCGGCTCAGCCCTGCGCGCAGGAGGTGTCCTTCACCTGCATCCAGCTCTTCTGCCACCTGCTGCACGTGGCTGCCATGCTGCCAGCTGGGGGCTGCGAGGAGCCGCTGCTGGTGGTGGCCCTGGAGGTGCTGTCACAGTATGAGGTGTCCAGCAAGGCTGATGTGTCGCCGTGCGCCGCGCTGCGCAGAGCCAACGAGGGGCACTTCCTGCAGTCCGTCACCGACAGCCTGGGGCACCAGGAGCTGCGCTGCACCCTCCTGCAGAAGCTCAGCAAGCTGGGAGCACGCTCAGAGCACTGATCTGGACCTTGTAAGAGGTGTAATAAACCCTTATTTTTCTCTTTTGAGTTTATTCCCTCCCTGCTGTGTTCTCCACTAAGCAATAGGAGTATAAAGATAGGTAGGAGGAGCCACTTTGGTTTTCCATTGGAATAACTGGGCACAGCTGTTTCTGAGCCAAGCTGCCAGTTCTGTGGCTGCAGCCTTGCCTGCTGGCTCTCTGCATTTACACAGCAGCCTCCAGCATCGAGGAAATAGCTTCCCTCTGGCTGCTTTGCCACCAGCCCTCTCCTAGTCCCGGGAGAATTGCTGGTTTTGCCACGTGCTGCCTGAGGCTGGAAAGCAAGTTGGAGGCTGGGAATCGAGTTGGGTGAGTTCAGGACAGGCAGGAACCTTTGGAAATCCCTGTGTGCTGCTTCTGCCCGGAGGTGGGGGTGCAGCAGTAACCCCACATGTAACGCCCCCACCCAGCAATGAACAGCACGTGGAAGAGCCAGCCAGTGGTGTGACTCAGAGAGGAAATCTTTATTGGTCTCGTGATAGTAAATAGGGCAGTGTTAGTGCAAACTGAGGTGCCTCATTGGCTGGGGTTTTTTTGGTCCTTACATAAGGCACGTTATTCGCAATGAAAACAGTGAGATACAACATCTGTAAGGAGTTGCAGGAGTTTGTAACATCAGCTGGTCTCGGTGGTTACTGTGACTGTGGAGTCTCTGCAACAACAACCACAGGTCGGAAGAGGCCCTTTTTGTTTTTTTACACTGTATCCAGAACGGCAGCTGTGGATGGGACGAGATCCAACACTCAAAAGATCCAGGTTTCGCGGAGCTTGGCTGCTGCTTTCAGACAGAATGAAAGGCACAGAGTGGTCACAGGTCTCTGGGCATGGGGGCTGTGCCAGGGCTGTGCCAGTGCAGTTCCCTGCCTGGAGCAGGCACAGGAGGCTGCAGGAGGAGGTGGCTGTCCTGGCTGCAGGGGATGAACTCAGCTGTGGTCTGATTGCACACATCCTGTGGTGCAGGGCAGGCTGGGGAGCCTGTACCCATTTTGCTGTCACTAAAAGTGGAAATGGGCTGAGCTGGCCAAGGACCAGCTCAGCATCCTGCTCTGAGGTTGCTGGTTCCTTCTGTGCAGCCCCAGTTGTGTCCCTGGCAGCCTCACGGGGGTGGGATGGGGCTGGAGGGATGGACTGTGCAGGTGTTTCCAGGGTGTGGTGGTGCCAGCTGCAGGGCAGAGCAGGGCAGGGCGTGCCAGGTGGTATTTAAATACCTGCTGAGGGGATGCAGGCCAGATAAGAGCAGCTGTGGTTAGGGGAGGGAAAATTGCACCCCCTGCCAAGGAAGGGCTCTGCATAGTGCTCTGTGTGTTGGTGGTGAGACGAGGACTTGGCAGGCTCCTGTCCCCATCCTGCTCTGAGACAGCAGAACCATTCTCCTGTCCTGGCACGAGCTTCTGCCCTCCAGGCCTGCTGGGAGCACAGGAGTCCCCCAGGACTGTCAGAGGTTTGTAGTGAAAAGCACCCAAAAGCACCGGGTGGGGTTGAGTGGAGCTTGAGCCCAGCAGCAGCAGGAGGAGGAGGTGAGGTTGAACGTGGGAGGCCAGAGGCCGAACAGGGCTGTAGTGTAGAGCTGAGGTCAGAAAAGGTCAGGAAGGGCTCTGCAGAGCTGTGCTGCAGCTCCAGGCCTGGCTGGGGCCGCGGC
>NW_005054368.1:3010565-3014276 GCF_000277835.1 Geospiza fortis | reverse complement strand
TCCCGAGGGACGCGCCGGGGGCTGCCCCGTGCCAGCCCCTGCCCTTATCAGCTCCGTTATCTGCTCCGGTGGGCGGGAGAGCCGCTGTAGAGCCGGGCGGCCTTGCGGCAGATGAGCGTGAACCAGTAGAGCTGGGGGGCGATGAGAGAGGCGTTGGCGATGTTGCAGTGCAGGGGGATGCGGAACGGCACCAGGTACACCGGGATCCCCACCTGGCGGCCGTAGGCCGCGTACATGAAGGGGAAGAGGAGGATGCGGCACATGAAGAAGGTCACCAGGACGAGGATCCCGTTCACCTTGTGCAGGAGCGTGTCCTGCATTTTGAGCTGGGGAGGAAGGAGGTGAATGTGGGGTGAGCAGCAGCATCCCAAAGCTCCGGGGCACTGGCGGTGCTGGGGGCATCCAGGAGGGCTGGAGGAAGGGGAGTGGGAAGGGATGGAGGGGGGCAGAGGGCAGGGGTGGGAATGAACGTGGTGCAGGAGAGGGCAGCACCAGCCCAAGGCACAGCCCCCAGCTCTGGGATGCCACTGAGCTTCCTGGTGGGAGAAGGGGAGGAAGGCAGCACTGCCAGGGAGATCTGTGCTACAGCTGTGGGGCTGCCCCTCTCTGAGACACCCCCAGCTCAGCCACTGCTTGGAGAGGGGCACAGGGAAAGGGGATCAACTGCTGGGGGCTTCCCAGCCCTGAGCCCCATCCCTCCTGACCTACCTGCATGAGGATTTTGCCCAGTGAAACAAAAGGCGTGCTCAGCTCTGCTGTGAAGATGCAGCCCACAAAGAAGTCCCCCAGCTCTCCCCTGAAGTGCTGTAAAGAAAGGCAGCACTGAGCACAGGGCCCTGCAGAGAGGTGCAGCATGTCCAGGGGGTCCTGGAGTCCTGCAGCAGCCCTTACCTGGGTGATGGGGGTGAGCACGATGAGGATGAAGAGGTGGTGGGTCACCATCAGCCGTTCCTGCAGGAGGAAGCTCCACACGCTGGCCAGCGAGTGCTTCTTCTCCAGGATCCTCTTCTCCTGGCTCTTGTGCCAGTGGCAGAGGTACATGACATAGATGTCATAGGTCATGTAGGGAACCAGGACCCAGACATACTCCACAGCCAGCCAGTGCCTGGGGAGGAGCAGCACACACAGAGGCATCACAACAGCTCCCAGCACTCACTCTGGGAGATAGAAGAGTCTTTAGGACTGAAGTGGCAGCATTTCAATGGATTTTGAAGCTGAAAGGGGGTGAATTTTAACTCTGTTTGGCTCAGCAAGTACAGGCTGAGGCAGAGAAAAGGTGCCTGGTACGTGTGGAGGAAGGATCTCAGTGCTGACCCCGCTGCTGCTGGGCTGTGCCAGGCACTGAGCTCAGCCTGGCCAAGCACAAACACAGCACTAAGGATGGATCCTGATTAGCCCCACAGCCAGGTGCTTGCTGCACGGGCCAGAGGCACAGCATTGTTTGGGATCCAGCACCAAGCTGACACCTCTGCACAGGTGATCTCCTCCCTAAGCCCTTGGACCCCCAGAGCTGGTGCTTGGTGGTGGAAACCCCCAATCCTGGGTCTCTCCTGCCTGTCACACTGCACCAGCTGGCTGCCTAACCCAGGGAATGCTTGGGAAGCACGTGGAGAACTCAGAGTTAACCAGGGATGGCCGGCCTGGAGTTTGGAGAGTGAAGCACAAAATATCCAGTATAGGCAATAAACCCCCATGAGGCGTTTGTCAGTTGGGAAATAATTGCAGGCAACTGCCTGTTCCCAAAGCATGTTGGAATCCTGGTTGCACAATCTGGGCAGCAGCAAGCCCTGCTCTGCAGGGACACCAGCCTCCTTAAAACGTCCTGCATGAAATCACACTGATTAGAAAAAAAAAAAAAATAGACAAAACCACCCTTTGCTGTTGCTTGGAAAAATGTAGCTTGGGGCTCAAATCTCTTTTTGCTCTCTTGCCATCCCAAGAAAAAAAAATTGTTGTGGCAGTTCTGCTCCAGATGGAAAGATGTGAGTGGTGTGAAGCACGGGTGGCAAGTGATTGTGTTTGCAAAACTTGCCCAGGGCTTTGGAGGGCAATTACAGCACCAGCAATATAACGATTGTCTGCCTCTGTAAATAAACTGGCAAATTTTACTGCAACCTTTGTGATGCTTCCTGGCTCGCTGTCTTGCTGTCATCTTCCCTGCTGAGCACTGGGCTCAGTTTCCTCCAGATTCAAAGAAAATCTAGGCCTCTGCCCACAAAGTGTTTGCACAGAGCCCTTGGCCTTGAGTACACCCAGGCAAGCAGACAGCTCCGGGGGAAGGAGGGCTGCTGGCAGCACCTTCTGTCTGTGTGGCTTCGGGATCCATCATCTGCCTTATCTCTACAGCAGAAATTTTATTTCAGAACAAAAAGATAACTCATAGATTGCCTGGGTTAAGCAGGTGTGAGGAATCTGAGTAGGTATCACTACCTAGAGCAAGGCAAGATAATTCATATCTGTGTGTTAAAGACAGGTGTGCTGTGGCCAAGGTGGCAGCCCTTCCTAAAAATCACCCTAAAATCGGTGTGTGACGGTCGAATTCCAGCTCAGCATAATTATATTCTTCCCTCCTGCAATCTTCTCTGCTAGTCTGGATAATAGCTCTGTTTTTAAGCCCTCTGACCCAGATTACACTATCACTCCTCCTGAGAGCCACTTCTGGGCACTTTATCTCAGAGCACGGAGGACAAGGCAGCAGGATTTCCCTTCAGAGCAAACTCCATCCCAACTTTACCATTTCTGGACTATTTCAGAATCCTTTTGGCATGCCTTGATGCGCCTCTAAAATCAGTTCTCACCAAGTCTTGCTTGACTCTGGAGCAATTTCAGTTTCCAGCAAGGAGGCTCCCTACCCCTTCAGAGCTTTGATATCTGTATTTTTCTCATACACAGCCCATGTTCCAGCCCACGTTCCAGCCCATCCTTTGAGGACACGATGCTGGCAGAGCACCCCCAGGCCTGAGCAAGCTGCTGCTGTTCAGGGGCTGTACAGCCAGCGCATTGCCCAACCCTTCCAGCCTAAGTGGGGCAAAGAGGAGCACGAAACCGATTTTCCTCTCCCCTTTGTACGTGCAAGCCTTCGGCAGAGCACATCCTCGGCACATCCCCAGGGGGCTCTGCCTCACCTGTCGTGCACCACGTTCTTGCAGCTGAGCATAACCGTGATCCCCGACACCGTTGCCATCGTGGCTTGGACCGTTGATACCAGCCTGAAACGGACAGAGAGGAAAGGGCTCACCCCAAATGTGACCCCAAACGGGCCGAGGCTCAGGGCAGCCACCAGGAGAGCTGGTGACACTGAGATGCCCGCTCCGTGCACACCCCAGCGCCTCGTCATGGCGAGGACGTGTCGGGGTGGCTGTGCCAGGGGGAATCGTGCCAGCTCCCGTCCCTTCCAGCCCCGTGGGCCGGTGGAAAGGCTGCCGGTTCCCCGTGGGCAGAGGGAGGGAGGGAGAGCTGCAGCGGAGCATCCCCGCCCCGACAGCGGTACCGCGGTGCGGGTCCGGCCGGGCAGAGATGCCCGTGCTCGGGGGGGATGCTCTCACTTCGGGGGATGCCCGTTCTCCGGTGGGATGCCCACGCTCGGGAGGATGCCCACGCTCGGAGTGCTGCTCCTCCCCCCGGTCCTTGCTCCCCCGGCTCGGGCCGGCCAAGGACCGTCCCCCGGAGCGTCTCGGCACCCCCGAGTCCAGGCTCACGGCCGGCGGGACT
>NW_005054368.1:3001578-3009758 GCF_000277835.1 Geospiza fortis | reverse complement strand
GCTGGAATAGGGATCATGGGAATGTCCTGGTTCCATTGCGGTGAAACACACGGGGTTTGCATCCACAGGGTGCTGGCACTGCCCAGGATCCCCAGGGAATGGGCGCGGCCCCGAGGATGCCAGAGCTCCAGGGGGGTTTGGGCACTGCTCCAGGGGTGCCAGGGTGGGGGTGCTGGAGGGGCTGTGCAGAGACAGGAGCTGGGCTGGATAATCCTTGTGGGTCCCCCATAACTCAGGGTATTCTGTGATTCTGTGTTCCCTGAAACCCTTCGTGGCACCTGGAGCCCATCCCGTGAGAACCCAGGGTCAAACCGTGCCTCTTGTCCTCTGTGACTGAGCCTGCCCTGCCTGCAGTGACCCTTCCATCCCGAGGGCTCTTCCTGGAGCAGATGTCTGAGCAGGAGCAGTGTCTGTCTCACAAAGCAGCACTCACATTTAAGTTTTTGCACTTTCTTGAGTGTTGAGGCTTGTGGGTCGCTTTTGGTGGCCCTCTTTGAAGAGCAAGGCGTGACCTTGGGACTGGTAAATTAAATGGCAGCTTCTAAAGGGGACCTAGAGAAAGAATCCTCTGCACTTCTAGACATGAGTTTTTGAGCAGTGGAGAACCCACCATGTGCCTGGCTGAATTATTATGACAAACATTAAAACTGTAGGAAAATATTCATATCCTGAGCACTGGGAGATGCTGAGGATGACACCACCTGCTGCTTTCCAGCTTCCTCTCCGGCACTTCTCAGCCCAGTAGTCCTGTTGTTCCTGTCAGTGTTCCTTAACCAGTTTTGGGGCAAAAGCTGCCCAGTTCTGGTTAAATGAGCCGAGCTGGCTCAGCTGCCCTGCCGGAAGCGGGGTGGGGAGCACAGGCAGGACTGGTGCCCCACCAAAGCCAGGCTAGCACTTCTGATTAATAGGTTGTGACAAATTGCTGGGAGTGACAGCTCCTGCAGCTGCTCCAGCTGCCTGCAGCACTGATCCCTATCTGCACTTGGAGTGGAGCTCCTGAGCAGCCTTTATCTCCCATCTCACCTCTTGTTTCATCTGCTCTTAATACCTGTGGAGGTTTGGGGTTTGTGGGGATTGATTGAGTGTGAGCTGTGAGCAGGACGGGCTGGGTGTGATGCTGCAGTTTGCTCTTACCATGGGGTGATGTCAGAGCATTCTCTTCACTCACCACAGCCTCGTGCATGTTCAACTGCTGCCTGCTTCTCCTGGGCCACAGGAGTGACTGGGAAGGCTTCCCAGGAGGGCTGGTTCAGGCAGAATTTGCTTTTATCTCACAAAATCACTGATTTCACAGTGTGTCAATGCTGTTTCCTGTGCCCAGGTGTGAAGGCTTTCAGGGGATGCTGGGGGGTCAGCTCTGCTTTTGCCAGGGGGTGTTGGCCATGGGGTGCAGAGCTGATGGCTCTGTAAATATGGGACAAATATCAGAATCATGGAATACTTTGGGTTGGAAGGGACCTTAAAGACCATCTCATCCTTTCCAGCATCCCAGGCTGATCCAAACCTCATGCAGAATGACCTTGAGCCCTTCCAGTGTGCTGGCACATCCACAGCTTCAGTGTGCTGGCAGAGAAGGGAAAACACCACACTCCAGTCTGTGGGGACAAAAAGCAAATCCTGGCAGTCGTGTTTGTGTTGTTTGAGCTGCTGAGGAGAGATGAGATCTGTTTGCACCACAGCTGCTCTTTCCTCCTGCCCAAATCATTCAGCAGATTGTGTTTCTCTTCTGTGGAAAGTGGCAAACCCAAGTCTCCAGAGAACTTGTACAGCCACTCCTTAATTCATCACGTTTCCTATTGCAGGGCTGTGGAAAGCAAACCCTGTGCCTGTCACCATGAGGCCTGGCAAAGCTCTTGCCTGCTAAAAAGACAGCAACAAAGGCATCAGCATGGTTTGGGATGCAGAGCTCATGTGTCTTGGGAATTCCTGGATGGATGGGTTGTGCCAGGGCTGTGTGTGGAGTCGTGTGTGTGAATTATCTGTGTTTATCCAGGCTGATAGCCACAGGAATTTTGGGAGGTCACAGCCCTGCAGAGCATGTGGATGCTCTGCTCCTGGTCACTTGTTAGAGAAATGCTGTGAAACACAGCTGGAAGTGGGTGCTGAGGGAATTAAAAGTTGTAGAAGCTGTGTAAAGTTACAGAAATCACTGGTGATGGTTGATTGTGTTTGTTTTCCTCCCTCTTTCCAGGTATTTCCCAGCCAAGATCCACTGGACAGAGCAGATTTCAATGCTGTGGAGTACATTAATGCTCTCTTTCCCACTGAGCAAGTAAGTAATGCTCCAAATACTCTCAGGCTTCACTTCCACACTTTTTACTATCAGATTTTTTTTCCACCCTTTGGTATCAGGATAACCTGATAGCAAATGACCAAAGCAGTGTTTAAACCTGTACCCAAACCTTTCATTTTAAACACTAGCACAGGAAATGAAGCTTTAACAGTAATCACTTCTGAAATTTGCAGCTCACTGGGTTTGCTGTCATTATGTGGTCTCTTTCCACCCAGAGTGAGTCTTGCTTTGATTTGTAGAAATAAATTAATTTTCTCTGTGGGTGGAGTAAATGTCATAACTTGCTATATATCAATCATTGGTGAGTTCCTGGAGTTTTCAGCCAAATCAGGCAGGTCTTGCCTGTACAATATCACAGGAGTGTTTGAACACAGTTATTTATTTTGAGATTTAAAGAATGAGATTGCTGTGGGCCCACATCCCTGCTTTGTGTTCCCAGCTTCAGCCCCAGGGGGAGTTTTGCATTAACCTCTTGCCAAACAGAGATGTTTCTACAGGTGAATTTTGTGTCTTGAGGCTGCTCCAACATCTCCTATGGCTGAGATCCTCTGCAGCACCCTGGTTTTGCCTTGCAGCTTTCCCCAGTGCTGTGGCTTGGCTTTTTTCCCCTTTGCCAGCAGGGAGGAGCTGTTTCCCCAGCGGTGCCTTCTCTGCATCCCCTTCCAGGCTTGTTTTCTGTGTCTCTGGGCTCTGCAGGGGGGGTCTCAGCCCCCAGGCTCTGTCCCCATCCCCAATGCCCACTGGAGGTCACTGTCACACCGTTCTGCTGACAGAGGACAGGGCAGAGCTCAGGGATGGGGGGAGACTGACCTGTCTTCTCCTGCTCTTTGGGATGTGACAGAGAAGCAGCTGAGTTGTTGTCTCAGCTCCTCCACCTGTAAAACAAAACCATTGCTCTCCTCTTCCTCAACACCCCTGTGTGATGAAGTGTTTGGCATCACATATCCCTCTGAAAAACATCCACCATTTCACTTCCCTCTGATATTTTTTTTTCTATTCCAGTCTTTGGCAAACATTGATGAAGTCGTGAACAAGATCAGATTGAAAATAAGGTAAATATTTATATTTCTGCATTTCATTGCATGTCGGGTCTGATTGTCACCAAAGCTTCATAAAATGCTTCAGCTGACAGGATTTAGTTTGTTTAAAAGGCATGGATAGGACCAGCCTCGAGTCTAATAGTGGCACAGAAACAATTATAATTTTTATATTTCACTTCTATTATGTGTCATTCAGGCTGTTTAAGCTGATAGGTTGCAAAGTGCAGCTTTGAAGAACAAGTAAAAACCAAAAAATACCAAATTTTAGTACAGTTTGAAGGCTGAATGAGCAAAATACCCAAAAGACTCAGTTGCTAAGAATTCATTGTTTTTGGGATTGGAATATATTGTAAAAACTCCCACTCTGTATTTTTAAATTGTCATTATTGGTCCTAAAAGTACAAAATAAACACAAGTGTGCATGAAATAATTAAATTTTCTGTGCTGGCTCATACTGCCAACATGAAATGATTGAGACAGCACTTTCACATGTGGGAAGTTGAAATGCAGACAGAAAAGGGAGAGCTGACAATATTGCTTAAGGGAACAGGAATGCAAGAAACCCTGGTTAAATTAGGAAATGGATTTTTATTTTTGCAACAAGACTTTGAAATTGTGCAAGATAGTGCTATTGAACAGAGAGAGAGGGGGAAATAATGAGTTTAGCATTGGTAAGAGTATTTTTTTTTGTTGTTTTAAATTGGTTCTGTAGCTCTCAGGACTCCCCCATTTGTTTGGGTCAGGCTCCAAAAGCCTGCGTTTGACACTCTGGGGTTTTTCCTGCAGGAGGTTGGATGACAACATCAGAACTGTGGTGAGGGGACAGACCAACGTGGGACAGGATGGCAGGCAGGTATGTGCAGCCAGCAGTGCCAGGGCCTCTCAGCTTGGCATGTCACCCTGAGGAATGGCTCTGGCAGGCAGAACTCCACTGCTGCTGGTCCTGAGATGGTCCTGTGCCTCTTACACTGATGAGCTGCTCACTCAGCAGCTGCTGTGACCTGCCTCACCCTCTGAAGGGAAGGGAATGAGGAATTGATTTAAAGATCAAAAGCAGGAGGCCTGTGTGCCACTCTGGAGCTGATATAAAGCAAGCAGCACTGAGCAGGTACAAGTACATTTGATCCTGGGTGGGGATCAATACAAGGCTGTTTGTCCTTTTCACTGAGCTGTTTGCTGGGGTGTCCCAAGTTCTGTCGCTGTGCTGATCACTGGCTGCCCCTTCCTCTTGCAGCTCCTCAGGTTTTCACTTGTTTTTTGCCTGGCAGAGGTGTTTGCTGGAGGTTCAGCACTGGTGAGCCGTGTCTGCAGGGGCTGTGGGTGCTCAGCTGATTTTGAGGTGTCACCTGCTTTGGCTCTATTTCCTGTCCTGTTTTAGAGGGCACTGAACCTTGAACCATCAGTCAGGGCTCCTCAGTGACTTCTTAGTACCAGCTTTAACACTGGCATGGGGTAATGCCCCTCTCTATTTCCCACTCCTTGCTGCCACAACATTTAGTATCTAATCCTATTTCTGCCACAGAGCCCTCGAGGCAATTATTTCACCTGCCTATGCTTTTATCTTGCTTTAGAAAAACGTGAGAGCTGCTCACCTGTCCTAGCAGAATTAGTTGAATCATGGATGTCTCAGCAGTGCTGTTAAACTGGGGATGTGCTTGGGATGAGGCTTACCTGGGAGTGGTGCTGCTGTAATTACTGTGCAGGAGTGAGAGCAGCAGTCAGGTGGGGTGGCAATTACAGAAATTGAGGAGGGAGTGGAATCTGGTGCAGTGCTTGGAGAGTTTGGCTGTGGGTTGGAAAGCTGGACCTGTTGTAGCCTTTTGGGCCCATCTGAGAGGATAAATTCTCTGAAATATCACAAAAGAGTGGGATTGAGAAGAGCTGTGGGTGAGAATTGCCTGGGGTGCCTCAGGGCTCGGAGAAAAGGACAAACACAAGCAGTGCCATGATCAGTGCCTGTGGGATAGCAGGAGCATTTCTGTGCTGTGGAGGTTGGCCAGCTTTGCTCAGAGCTCTGTCCTGGGTCTGTGCTTTCTCACTTCCATCCCTTTGAAGTTCTCCAGGGCATGCACAGTGTCGTGCTCTGAAGCCCCAGGAAGGCAGAGCTGTCTGTGCTGCCCTTCCTTCAGTGTGGTTGTACAGGAGCCAGTTAAAATCCTGATTAACTAAAAACCTTCAAGTGTTCACTTGGGTGTCCTTGCAGGGCATGTTTCAAGTGGCTTGGAGCTGCAGTTAATCACAAATATTGCTGTATTTAGCTGTGGATTTTCCTGTTTTCCCTCATTTTGCTGCTTTGCAAAGTAGAAGCAAACTTTCAGACAGATTCCAGAGCTTGCAGTGCATGGGCTGAGGCCAGACAATCTCCCAGGAGCACAGCTGTTGTTTCTTTGAGATCCTAACAAATACTGAAACCATTCAATTATTTAATGTGTTACTTCTCTGGGAAGAAAAACAGATTGATTCTGAACTGCTGTGAGCTTTTTCTTTCTGTGTTTCTAATCCAAGCCCATCATTTCACACCTGCATGTGCACTTTTTTGTGTGAATTGCTGGAACCAGACTGTTGGAGTGGCAGGACTTGGCTGGGTCTTGAAGTTTAAAGCAGTGAAGGAGCATCAGCAAGCTCAGATTTTGGAGATCACAGGGACCTGCAGCAAAAGAGATCTGGGGAACTCCTGAATGGCACTTCAGTTTGAGATAGAATTTTATATTTATCACCCCAAAATCAGAGAAAACCTAGCAGGAACATTTGCTGTTGTTGTCACCCTGCCCTGTGTCCCCTGAGTGTCCTGGGTGCTGTGTGGGGGAGTGAGGCACAGCCTTTTTCACATGACCACCCTGCTGACAGCACATTGTGGGGGTGCAAACCTTGTTTTCCAGCTTCAGCTGCCTGTTCCTATGCTGAAAAGTGCCTTTGTTTTACCAGCATATTCTCAGGGGGAATCAAGGACATTTGGAAATGGTTTTTATAGAGTAAAAGGCTTGACTGCTCCCACTTGGAGAGGAAGGGTTTTATTTTCCAATGCATGGTAAGAAATTGTTTTGAAGCAACTGAAAACAAGGTGCTGTTAAGGCAGGTCAGTTCTGTGCTTGGAAGGGAGTTGCTTTTTTCCTTATTTAGTTTTCCTGGTAATTTGGTCCCACAGCGAAATTAGGTTCTCGTTTCTACTGATCTTCTGTTCTTTACTAAATTTGTAGGAAACTTGTATCCTCAAGACCAGTATTTCCCTGCAAAATTGGATTGACACATCCACATGGACTGATAGTGTCATCCTGTGAGCCTCACCCTCAGGCAGCCCAGGATGAAGATCATTATTGCATTTTATCATCATAACCACAACTGCAAACCACCCTTGATCAGGAAGGAAGCAGTTGGCAACCAGCTTTTGCAAGAGGTTTGAAACAAAGCTCAAAGGCAGCCACATCAGTAAATTCAATCTCTGATCTTCTTCCATTTGTAACTCTTACCATCAGAGATGTCTCCTGCTTGTAGTGCACAGAACTTGCAGCATGCTGGCTTTTGGAAAAGTCAGAAATTTTTGGAAAATTCCTGTGTTTTGATTTCCATCCCTTGGCACACTGAGATCCAAGAGGAGCACTGCAATCCATCATCCCTTTGAAAGCATGTGCCATAAATAAAAGTGCATCTGAACTCTGATTTTGTAGCTGCTTGGATTTCAGTGGGAGCTCAGGATCTTGTGTATTTAACTGCAGGGTTGGGCCTGAAAGGTGTTTTTCAAAAACCTCTTCCCATCAGTTATTCTCTCCTAACAAGCCCTGATGCTTTGGCCAGTGTTTGCCAGCATTGCCTGACTGTGTTGTGTTGGAGATGTCCTTGTCTGAGGGGTAAATAAGAGTTTGAATAAACATCCTTTCAGTCTCTGACTTCCTTCCAAGGGAAATACAAACCCTGGATGCAGTGACAGAATCACAAAAAGGTTGTTTAAGTCAAAGCAAGCCAGGAGGGGATTCTTTGCTGAGTCCCTGCCCTGGCTGGTCTGTGCTGGTCCATCCCATGCCCTGGCAGGTGAGGGAACTCAGCCTTGGCTTTTCCATCTCCTGTCAGCCAGAACTGCCCCAAAAATGCTTGGGAATCTTGTGCAGGCACTTAATTCAGTGCTGCTTGAATTACTGGGGTTTATCACCAACCTACCCACACCCTTTTTTAGACACCAGTGATCCAGGCAGCTTCCTAGAAGACAAACTGAAGTTTTCAGCCTTGCCAGCCTGGGATTTTTTTGGAGGAGAAGGAGTTATTTACCCACTGAGCTCAGCAAAGAGCTTTTCAAAGCTGTCTTGTGGAGGAGCCTTGTTGAGAGCTGCACCTTCCCAGCCGTCCAGGAGAGGGGAGCCCAGCCTTGGTTTTGAGAGCAGGATAACGTTTTCAGAGGAATCTAAATCCCAGTCTGAGCCACTGGGGAATATGGAGTGTGCAGCTATGGAAATGTGCTCTCTGTGCTCCTTGAGGGAAAGGAGACCTTAGGGATGGGAAGTCCAAAATCCTGATTGCAGATCCAGCTGTGATGGAGTCTCCTGTCCTGTCTGGCTGGGATGATGGTTGGGATAACACTTCTGTGCCCCCCTGCCTCTTGAACAGGGCTTTGAGCTGAGTTGAGCTGAGTTGTAGGTATGAGAAGGCATTTCAGTAAGAAATTTTCATGTGAAAAGAGCTTTTTTTTTTTTTTGTCTATCAGCTTTTAAACTGTTCCCCAAACATTCTTGCTCATGTACACATGTGGATAACTTAGCAGCGAGGTGTTTGAAAAACCAGATTCTGAGTCTAAAAATAAAGGCCATCAAATAGATGTGGCCCCAAAAGAGTTATTTAAGCAGCTCTAAAGGCAGGAA